>NC_090372.1:183357951-183665035 GCF_036365525.1 Heterodontus francisci | reverse complement strand
GAGCAAAGGCAAACAATATGTTAATGGTGTGTTGACAGACAAAGCATTAGTACAGATAGGATGTTAAGGGACTGAAGATTGAACAGCTGCAAGTACAAACATGAAAAAAAAGTGGGTAAGCAAACTGAACAAACTAAGTTGAAATGAAATAAACATACAAAAAAATATGAAAAAGAAAAATAACTAAAAATAAAAGTAAAATGGGAGGCCCGTCATGCTCTGAAATTATTGAACTCAGTGTTCAGTCCGGCAGGCTGTAGCGTGTCTAATCAGTAAATGAGATGCTGTTCCTCGAGCTTGCGTTGATGTTCACTGGAACAGTGCAGCAATCCCAGGACAGAGATGTGAGCATGAGAGCAGGGGGGAGTGTTGAAATGGCAAGCAACCGGAAGCTCAGGGTCCTGCTTGCGGACTGAGCAGAGGTATTCCCAGTCTGCGTTTGGTCTCCCCAATGTTGAGGAGAACACATTATGAGCAGCGAATACAGTATACTACATTGAAAGAAGTACAAGTAAATCGCTGCTTCACCTGAAAGGAGTGTTTGGGGCCTGGGATAGTGAGGAGAGAGGAGGTATTACACCTCCTGCGATTGCAGGGGAAGGTGCTATGGGAAGGGGACGAGGTGGTGGGGGTAATGGAGGAGTGGTCCAGGGTGTCGCTAAGGGAAAGATACCTTCGGAATGCTGACCGGGGAAGGGAGGGGAAGATGCGTTTGGTCGTGGCATCACGCTGGAGGTGGCGGAAATGGCGGAGGATGATCCTTTGGATATGGAGGCTGGTGGGGTGGAAAGTGAGGACAAGGGGAACCCTGTCACGGTTCTGGGAGGGAGAGGAAGGGGTGAGGGTAGAGGTCCTGTGTTATTTAAGTTGGGGTTAGTGGAGGCAGGAAACTGCCCAGTGTGTAGGATACAGGACATTTACAAAACCGTGTGAAAGTAGCAGGGGCGGCCGATCCCATTCCACCAATCAGCGCTAACCCCACCCAGGCAGCCCCCGTCAGTCACAGGTAGTGACCAATCACATGCAGGTTCCACCTACCCCCTCCACCTGGCATACAGGGGAACTGTCAATCAGAGCTGAACCACAGGCAGATTGGCAGGCTGGGTTCTGGCCCATGGGCATTTTGTTGGACAACTCAGCTTTATAAGATACTGGTTTGGCCATAACTGCTGGAGTATTGTGTCCAATTCTTGGTGAAGGATGTGAAGGCTTTTGAGAGGGTTCAGAAAACCTTTACAAGAACGGTGCCAAGGATGAGGGACTTCAGTTTTGTGGATAGATTGGACAAGCTAGTGTTGATCTCCTTAGAGAGGAGAAGGTAGAGAGGAAATTTGATAGAAGTTTTCAAAATCCTGAGGGGTCTGGAGAGAGTCGATGGGAGAAACTGTTCCCATTGGCAGAAGGATGGGGAACCAGAGGACACTGATTTGTGATTGGCAAAAGAATCAAAGCGGCATGAGGAAAAACCTATTCCTGCCTCGTGGTTAGGATCCGGAATGCACTGCCTGAGAATGTCATCGAGGCAGATACAATCAGGTCTTTCAAAACAGAATGGGATAAGCACCTGCAGAGAAAAAAATTGCAAGGCTACATGGAAAGGGTGGGGGAGTGGGGACTGACTGAGTTGCTCTTGCAGAGAGTGGGCACAGACGTAACAGGCCAAATATCCTCCTCCTGTGCTGTAATCATTCTATGATAATGCAGCTTCATTTAAAAACAGCTCTGCTCTTTCCTAGCGTGTGATAGTACATTTATAATGTTGAAAGCTTTTCTTCCATATAAAAACACATTCAAAAAAGCCCAGCTAATTCACAGCTTAACTTAGTCATAATTTGTTGACATGTATATTTATTATTTTATCAACTGTGGATGAGTATTCTCGGCAATGGTTAGATTTCTGGATGGCGAACAATTAAACATTTCTATAATGATTTAAAATATTATTGAAGATTTTTTTTAAAGAAATGTATGAGGCCAAACTAAAGGCTCCTCCATGACTGCAAATAATGATGCTCAGTGATGAGTTGACAGAAGTATGAGTCTGTGACCCAGCATAATTGACAATCTTTAACTTGGTAGTTCAGTGGTGACCTGGGTGCAACTAATTCCAACCAATAGATTTTCTGAGCAAATAACTGAGCATAATTCTTGCTAAACTTGTTATTTGGCCTGTAGTGGGAATGGTATTGCTCATCAATAATATCGGCCACATTGGTATGACCTGGAATCAATTCAAACTAAGTTAGAGCGCACATAATATAACCTGAAACACAAATATTGGGGAATAATTAAAATGCTGAACCTTGTTCCCCATCCTCTCAAGTCCAATCAGCCAGGATTACTGTTCCTGATTACTATTCAGTAACTCCTGTTGGAAGTTGCATGTCCGTGCATTGTTAGATTGATGTTCATTTGTGATACTCTCCACAGTATGGTAGCCTGCCAGCACTCACAATCTTAAGCCCAATAAGAATGGTCGCTTTATCAAGTTACCAGAGTGCTGCCAGCAAACTGAGTGCCTTCAGGATATGAGAGAAAATTGGTGGAATATAAGCTAAAATATGTTTTTTGTATATGACCGTTGAGAACTAGGTTATGACCAGGACCATTGATTAGCTTATTGTGTTGTAATCATTCCGAGGTATCTATTGTTATCGACCATAAATGCCTGGAATAAATCCTTTGCTCCACAGCAGGCTAACTACTGATCACTTGAAGAGTTTGTTAGCAATGTTCGGGAAAGATTTCTGCTGCACTATTTGTAAAGCAATGAATGTAAACCCAGTCTCACCCACTTAAGGATGAACCTGTTTAGTACACATAATCAAAAATAAATGTTCCCTCTGCCTGTCTGTTTAGCGTGAAACAATAATAGTCATTTCCATTTTTATATTTTTCACTCATGGCTTACCGTGTCACGAAACAGGGAATCAAATTCTGCTTTACTGCTCTATAATTCTTAGGAATAAATGGGTATTTTGGTGCTTTGATCTGTCACTTGTCCCTTATTGCAATGTTTGATGCAGTAGAATTGTAACTAATATATAGCCTGGGAACAGATATTCTATATAGGAATCTCCCTCCATAATATGTGAAGCTCTGTTCTTGTGGTGAAAGGAATGGCGGCTGCATGAATCACTTCCTGTTTGTTGTGAAGCCAGAATATAAATTTATGCTATCATTTGAATGCCAAGAGTTTTGTACAAATTTCAGTCAGTTGCTTATACAAACATAAAGCCCACTGTTTCCACAAAATGGGCTGGATTTTACCAGCCCTCTAGGGACAAGCTAGGGAGTCTATAAAATGGTGAGGGAATAAAGAACAAAGAAAATTACAGCACAGGAACAGGCCCTTCGGCCCTCCAAGTCTGTGCCGATCCAGATCCTCTATCTAAACCTGTCGCCTATTTTCTAAGGGTCTGTATCTCTTTGCTCCCTGCCCATTCATGTATCTGTCCAGATACATCTTAAAAGACGCTATCGTGCCCGCGTCTACCACCTCCGCTAGCAACGCGTTCCAGACACCCACCACCCTCTGCGTAAAGAACTTTCCACGCATATCCCCCTAAACTTTTCCCCTCTCACTTTGAACTCGTGACCCCTTGTAATTGAATCCCCCACTCTGGGAAAAAGCTTCTTGCTATCCACCCTGTCTATACCTCTCATGATTTTGTACACCTCAATCAGGTCCCCCCTCAACCTCCGTCTTTCTAATGAAAATAATCCTAATCTACTCAACCTCTCTTCATAGCTGGCGCCCTCCATACCAGGCAACATCCTGGTGAACCTCCTCTGCACCCTCCCCAAAGCATCTACATCCTTTTGGTAATGTGGCGACCAGAACTGCACGCAGTATTCCAAATGTGGCCGAACCAAAGTCTTATACAACTGTAACATGACCTGCTAACCCTTGTACTCAATATCCCGTCCGATGAAGGAAAGCATGCCGTATGCCTTCTTGACCACTCTATTGACCTGCGTTGCCACCTTCAGGGAACAATGGACCTGAACACCCAAATCTCTCTGTACATCAATTTTCCCCAGGACTTTTCCATTTACTGCATAGTTCACTCTTGAATTGGATCTTCCAAAATGCATCACCTCGCATTTGCCCTGATTGAACTCCATCTGCCATTTCTCTGCCCAACTCTCCAATCTGTCTATACTCTGCTGTATTCTCTGACAGTCCCCTTCACTATCTGCTACTCCACCAATCTTAGTGTCGTCTGCAAACTTGCTAATCAGACCACCTATATTTCCTCCAAATCATTTATGTATATCACAAACAACAGTGGTCCCAGCACGGATCCCTGTGGAACACCACTGGTCACACGTCTCCATTTTGAGAAACTCCCTTCCACTGCTACTCTCTGTCTCCTGTTGCCCAGCCAGTTCTTTATCCATCTAGCTAGTACACCCTGGACCCCATGCGACTTCACTTTCTCCATCAGCCTACCATGGGGAACCTTATCAAACGCCTTACTGAAGTCCATGTATACGACATCTACAGCCCTTCCCTCATCAATCAACTTTGTCACTTCCTCAAAGAATTCTATTAAGTTGGTAAGACATGACCTTCCCTGCACAAAACCATGTTGCCTATCACTGATAAGCCCATTTTCTTCCAAATGGGAATAGATCCTATCCCTCAGTATCTTCTCCAGCAGCTTCCCTACCACTGACGTCAGGCTCACCGGTCTATAATTACCTGGATTTTCCCTGCTACCCTTCTTAAACAAGGGGACAACATTAGCAATTCTCCAGTCCCTCGGGACCTCACCCGTGTTTAAGGATGCTGCAAAGATATCTGTTATGGCCCCAGCTATTTCCTCTCTCACTTCCCTCAGTAACCTGGGATAGATCCCATCCTGACCTGGGGACTTGTCCACCTTAATGCCCTTTAGAATACCCAACACTTCCTCCCTCCTTATGCCGAGTTGACCTAGAGTAATCAAACATCTGTCCCTAACTTCAACATCCGTCATGTCCCTCTCCTCGGTGAATACCGATGCAAAGTACTCGTTTAGAATCTCACCCATTTTCTCTGACTCCACGCATAACTTTCCTCCTTTGTCCTTGAGTGGGCCAATCCTTTCTCTAGTTACCCTCTTGCTCCTTATATATGAATAAAAGGCTTTGGGATTTTCCTTAACCCTGTTTGCTAAAGATATTTCATGACTCCTTTTAGCCCTCTTAATTCCTCGTTTCAGATTGGTCCTACATTCCCGATATTCTTTCAAAGCTTCGTCTTTCTTCAGCCTCCTAGACCTTATGTATGCTAGTCTCACAATTTCACCTGTCATTCACGATTCCCTAATCTTGCCATTTCTATCCCTCATTTTCACAGGAACATGTCTCTCCTGCACGCTAATCAACCTCTCCTTCAAAGCCTCCCACATATCAAATGTGGATTTACCTTCAAACAGCTGCTCCCAATCTACATTCCCCAGCTCCTGCCGAATTTTGGTATAGTTGGCCTTCCCCCAATTTAGCACTCTTCCTTTACGACCACTCTCGTCTTTGTCCATGAGTATTCTAAAACTTACGGAATTGTGATCACTATTCCCAAAGTAGTCCCCTACTGAAACTTCAACCACCTGGCCGGGCTCATTCCCCAACACCAGGTCCAGTATGGCCCCTTCCCGAGTTGGACTCTTTACATACCGCTCTTGAAAACCCTCCTGGATACTCCTTACAAATTCTGCTCCATCTAGACCTCTAACACTAAGTGAATCCCAGTCAATGTTGGGAAAATTAAAATCTCCTATCACCACCACCCTGTTGTTCCTACATCTTTCCATAATCTGTTTACATATTTGTACCTCTATCTCACGCTCGCTGTTGGGAGGCCTGTAGTACAGCCCCAACATTCTTACCGCACCCTTCCTATTTCTGAATTCTGCCCATATTGCCTCACTGCTCGAGTCCTCCATAGTGCCCTCCTTCAGCACAGCTGTGATATCCTCTTTGACCAGTAATGCAACTCCTCCACCCCTTTTACTTCCCTCTCTATCCCGCCTGAAGCATCGATATCCTGGGATATTTAGTTGCCAATCATGCCCTTCCCTCAACCAAGTCTCAGTAATAGCAATAACATCATACTCCCAGGTATCTAGTTCCTTACAGGCTTTAGTTACTACCTCCTTACTGTCCACTGACGACCTCATTTGGTTCCCATCCCCTTGCCACATTAGTTTAAACCCTCCCCAACAGCATTAGCAAAAGCATCCCCAAGGACATTGGTTCCAGTCCGGCCCAGGTGTAGACCGTCCAATTTGTAATAGTCCCACCTCCCCCAGAACCGGTCCCAATGTCCCAAAAATCTGAACCCCTCCCTCCTGCACCATCTCTCAAGCCACGCATTCATCCTGACTATTCTTTCATTTCTACTCTGACTATCACGTGGCACTGGTAGCAATCCTGAGATTACTACCTCTGAGGTCCTACTTTTTAACTTGGCTCCTAACTCCCTAAATTCTGCTTGTAGGACCTCATCCCGTTTTTTACCTATATCATTGGTGCCTATGTGCACAACAACAACTGGCTGTTCACCCTCCCCCTTCAGAATGTTCTGACCAAGTGTGGCATCAAGGAACCCGAACAAAATTGAAGTCAGTGGGAATCAGGGGAAAACTCTTCACTGGTTGGAGACATACCTTGCACAAAGAAAGAGGGAGGCAAATCATCTCATCCCCAGGAAATTGCTGCAGGAGTTACTCAGGGTTATGATCTTTGGCTGCTTCATTAATGACCTTCCCTCCATCATTAGGTCAGAAGTGGGAATGTTCACTGATTATTGCACAATGTTCAGTATTATTCACAACGCATCAGGTACTGATGCAGTTGCCTGTATGCAGTAAGACCTGGACAACATTCAGGCTTGGGCTGGTAAGTGATAAGTAACATTCGTGCCACACAAGTGCCAGGCAATAACTATCACCCCTACAATAAAAGCAAAATACTGCAGATGCTGGAAATCTGAAATCTGGAAATACTCAGCAGGTCTGGCAGCATCTGTGGAGAGAGAAGCAGAGTTAACGTTTCAGGTCAGTGACCCTTCATCAGAACCATCACCCCTAGATGTTCAACAGCATTACCATCGCTGAATCCCCCATCATCAACATCCTGTGTTTCACCATTGACCAGAAACCTAACTTGACCAATCATATAAATACAGTGGCTAATAGAGCAGGTGTTGCAAATTCTGCTGACTGCTCAAAGCTTGTCCACCATTTACAAGGCATATGTCAGGAGTGTGATGGAATGCTCTCCACTTTCCTGGATGAGTACAGCTCCAACAACACTGAAGAAGTTTGACACCATTCAAGACAAGCAGCCCGCTTGATTGGCACCACATTCACCACCAGTGTACAGTGGCAGCAGTATGTACCATCTGCAAGATGCACTGCAGCAACTCGCCAAGTCTCCTTGGACAGTACTTTCCAAACCCGCACCTCTGCCATCTCAAAGAACAAGAGCAGCAGATGCGTGGAAACACCACCACCTGCAATTTGCCTCTCCTAGTCACACACCATCCTGTATTGAAACTGTATCAATGTTCCTTCACTGTCGCTGGGTCAAAATCCTGCAACTGCCTCCCTAACAGTACTGTGGGTGTACCTACACCAGATAGACTGCAGTGATTCAAGAAGACAGTTCACCACCACCTTCTCAAGGGCAATTTGTGATGGGCAACGAATGCTGGCCTTACTAGCAACAGTCACATTCCATGATTGAATTTTAAAAAAACTTGTGTGCGTCCTCCTCAGAAGGGTATTTTTGTGTCTTTTCTCCCCCTTCTATTAGTCTATGTGTCCCTCTCTTTTTAATGTGTGCAAGTCTATCTCTACAACTCTTCCTCCCCTAGCATTCAAACATATGCAAGAATGGAGTTTGCAATTCATGGTGTGGACACTTGCATGGTGTACAAGTGTTGCCATTTTTTCATGCAGTTATTGAATGTTTGTTCTGTGGTGATTCAGTGCGAGTTTATACTTGAACAGAATTTCTCTTCACAAAAGGTCAGCATCACATAAAAACTGCATTGTATTTTGCAAGACAACTTAATTTAACATGCAGTGACAGGATATTCTGTGATTGACATCACAAGTAATCACACACGAGTTCAAACGCAGCAAGCCACTTTTCCTGCAAGAGTGAAAATGACATTTTCAACACTAGTTTGTGCAGTTTAAGGACAGGAGTTCGTCTATTAAATCTGGTTCACTCAAAGTGTAGATTTTGATAAGCCCAATTCATACCTTGTGTCTGTCTTAGTCAACGTATTGAGCAAGTATGATATAAAAACGCACAAGTTATTTTGGAGCCTTTCTTCAATAAGACTGTGCCACTCAGAACAATGACCTCACTACAGCTCCTGTCAAGAGTAAAGAGTTACCAGACTGATTCTTTGTTTATAGTCTTTTTTTGAAGTAAAGAATTGTGCTTTTCTGTTTCACTAGTGTTTTAAGTCCAGATGTCGATCCTGCCATTGCCTTCCAGCGAGAGGGATTCGGACGTCAGAGCATGTCTGAAAAACGTACCAAACAGTTTGGAGACGCCAATCAGCTGGACTTTGTTAAAACACGAAAATCTAAAAGCATGGATTTAGGTAGAACTCATTTTTTTATCTACATCGCTATGTTTTCTTTTTATAGCTGAAACCTCAGATCGTTTTGGCATTCCTGCTGTCACCCTTTTGATCAACAAGTCTATGGGTTTCAGGTCTTTGTACCAGTTAGTAAATGACATAGTTTCTTAATCATGAAGAAGAAATCTCTTTAAAAAAAAATCCTCATTCTGAACATTTTATTGCAGCTCAGTAAGTCGGGTTCAGATAGATTTCCTTTGTTGGTTTAATAGAAATGTGCATAGGCATGCTCCTTTTGTTAACCAAGTTATGGGTTTTCATTTTTGGCAATGACTTAACATCTAGACACACCTGCCAGTATTTTATTAGTTACATGTTCTTGCAGCCCACCAGGTAAGGTACAAATAGGTTTCCTTGTTTCCATTGAATTGTGTAAGTCCATTGTTGACAATGACTTGAGACCTGAACACACATGCCAATTGTCAAATATCTCTCAATGGACACATAAGGACAGCCCTGCCTGTAACCCATTTCATGCCTTCTGTTAATTAAGTTAGAGAACAGTTTGGTTAACAGTAACCAGGCTCTAGCATTATTACTTAGTCTCCTAGCTGGAGGTTAAATACCAGGGTCGTTTGACCTGCTTAACTGCATACTACCTGGACAGGAGAATTTAGTTCAGTACACCAGACAAATCCAAAATAAAAGTAATAGCAGAGAAGTTAAGATGTATATTGATTTAATTCCACTCTCCTACCCCACCCCCCCACCACTTCCCCTGCTCCATTTGTGGTTCTCTGAAAATTGTATCACCTGGGAAGAAATATGTCATATTACGTGCAGATGAATTTGATATGGGAATTATATAAACACAAGATCATAGGCTACAACATTCTAAAAATATGGATATTTCAATAAAATATTTTTACTTGATTTATTGAGTGAATAGGTGAAGGACCAAGGCCACGAATGCAGTGCACCGCCAATTAGATAAGTATCTAAATTGAGCTAAGCAAATCATTTTGTTGTGAAACTGTTAAACAAAACAAAATGATAGAAATCTGCCTAGCATTGGATCCATTGGGATCCAGAAATAAAAGATCAGACATCCCTATCTTCTGAAAGCTCAGTGTGAGAAAGGCAGCATGAAAATCTGCAGTTCTGCATATCAGTGTTAGATGAGAAGAAAACTTTCTATCTACTAGCCCAGCAGTCCAATAGCCTATACCACTCTCTGTCGCACCTCGTGCATGGTCACTTGGACTGATTATACGTGACTACCCATGTGGTGCAACATGAGTTACTCCTTCCTGTGGTAGAGGGGAAAGTGCAGGAAAATAAAAATCTTTGGTAATAAATTGGACTGACTATAGAAGTAATTGCAAGGTATATATTTTTTTGATTTGTAGTTTCAAAGGGGACATTCTATCTTTTGTTTTGGAGGGGTGGCATTAAGCACTGTAATGTATTCAACTCACACCTTATAAGAAACTTCCTCCCAGGCATTCATCCATGCTGTCCTAAGCCAACCAGATTGAAGCCATATAAAAGGAGTGGCTTGTTGATGGCTCTTCATAATCCTCCTTGGATGGATGCCTGATTTCTGCTTAGTACCTCTCTGCCACTAAGGTTAGGAACTTGCCGGAGTGGAAATTTGAATCAAACTCTGCATGTTGAAGCTACTAATTTTAATACATGCAAACAAAGCATCTTCATATTTTGAATCAAGTGCCGCAAAACTGTAACTTTCTGTCAGCTCTGAGAGGATCACTGTTGGTTATCTTTCCTAGTTGGATCCTGAATAGAATGATGCACTTTAGAATAAGTTTGATTCTATCAATGTGCTGTACAGCTTAGCTCATAAGATTTGCATTCTTTTAAATTCCAAATAACAGGGGAAAATTAGTAGAATCAGACTTGATTACAGTCATTAATCAGCTAGTCACACAAATGATCATCAGTCATTGTAGTCCATCCCCCATGTTTAATGCTGCTCAATTCTGATGGACATTTAAAGTAACTGATTAATCAGCTGCTAATCCTCTCCTCTTGATATCAGTCCTTTCTAGAACTATTGGTCTTGGCTCATTGGTAGCGCTCTGAGTCAGCCACTTCAGAGATTTGAGCAGATGCTTCTTTATTTTTTATTAGAGATACAGCACTGAAACAGGCCCTTCGGCCCACCGAGTCTGTGCCGACCATCAACCACCCATTTATACCAACCCTACACTAATTCCATATTCCCTACCACATCCTCACTTGTCCCTATATTTTCCTACCACCTACCTATACTAGGGGCAATTTATAATGGCCAATTTACCTATCAACCTGCAAGTCTTTGGCATGTGGGAAGAAACCGGAGCACCCGGAGGAAACCCACGCAGACACAGGGAGAACTTGCAAACTCCACACAGGCAGGACCCAGAATTGAACCCGGGTCGCTGGAGCTGTGAGGCTGCGGTGCTAACCACTGCGCCACTGTGCCGCATTGTCAAAGATGTTGCCTTTTGGATGTGGCATTAAACCATTTGCCTGTTGATATGGATGTAAAAGGTGCTGTGGACGAATCAGAGAAGAACAGAGGAGTTCTCTGTGTCCAGGCCAATATTTGTCCCTCAACCAACATCACTAAAACAGCCTTTCTGATCATTTCTCTCATTGCTGTTCATGTGCTCTTGCCGTGTCCAAACTGACTATTGCACTTGCCTACATTAGAGCACTGACTACACTTCAAAAGTACTTAATTGGCTGTAAAGTACTTTGGAACATCCTGAGGATGTAAGATGTGTTACATAAATGCACATTCTTTCTTTTACTTTCAGTTGATAGCCCTGTTTTACTCCCAAACACGTGAGTGGAATTTAATCACCTGAACAATGTTCAGCTCAGAGGTGCTGATTCAGGACTGAATATATAAAAAAAAACAGTGAGCATATTAAAATCAGCACCAATGAGGATGATGAGAGGATGAGCAACTGATTAATCAGTTGAGTCAAGTACCTATCAGCAGTGAGGAACTAGGTAAGGTATGGTAGGAGTCCAGCACAGGCTGGTTGCAGTAAGATTGTTAAGTAGAGTGTATTTTAAGGAGATACAAAACTCTACCTGGTTATTTTTTTTAAAATGGGATTCATGGGCTTTCAAGAAATATGATTGGAGTCTCTTTGAGAGTTCTCATTTTCTTTGATCCAGAGGAAGCTGAAAATCATTTTCTAGATTTGTCTCTCCATTGAATTATTACAACCCTGCTGGAATAGTGAAATAATAGACTGTTGATATATCACTGAATCAGTGTGAAAACTACAGAGAACTGGGTGTTCTGTGTGCAGCTTTAGCTTGAAGTAATGTTCTAACACAAAATAAGATAATGATTTTTAAGTGAAGCTTAAAACACCTCACAAGTAATGCATGATAATGAACAAATTCTTGAATGATGACAATTATAATCTGTGTGCCTGCTTGTAAAGAGATGTGATCTGCATGACCTGTAACAACTGAGATCTCTAACTTGGAATGTGGGGGTTGGAATGAAGCACGTGGAATGGGGGATACTAACCTCATTAATTTTTGACCTTTTACCTTTTGGCAGTAGCTGATGAGACTAATCTTGATTCCTTGGCTGAACAGATAACCACAGGTAAGGATTGTCAATAACAACCCAGTTGCAGTAGCAGCCTAAGTGATGTATCAGGAACATCGTTACCATGACAACAGCAAACAGTCATTAAAATCCCTGAGTCGAGCGTTGTGTATGTTTATCACCCTTGCTGCCTGCAGTATGAGTTAATTCACACATGCTGGTTTTCACTCATTTCAAATAAATCATAGCCAAGGGAAAAATAAGATTTCTTGAGAAACTGAGGTAGCTTATTGATCGTTAAAAAAGTCAAGTGAATTTTTGTGCTGATACTTTTATGTGGTGAGCAGTTCGGTCAAACAGAGAACAAAGTTACAATCCCAACTGATGATGATTGGCAATTATAAATGAGTAGATAAAAACCATTAATGAGCATTATTGTTGAGCTATGAGACTATTATTAACAATGTATTGATTTGCTCATGCATGCCTGGAACAACTAAGATCATAAAGGTAAATTTCCTCAGGACTGTAATGATGACAGAAGTTTGGTGGAAACCTCATTCAAGGGTTTAGGTCGGGTTTCTACGAAAATTATGACAAAAGGGCGGGAGAAGCACTGTGGAAATTCATCTCTGTTAATTAGAATAATTGGCAAACATTTGTTGAAGTCTTGTTCAATTCCAACTTTATTTAGGTATTGTATTTATTTCTGAAGCAACCCTGTAATTTGGATACAAGGATGAGAATGAACAACAACTTTTTGGAAATGCCCAGACTCTCTCAAAATTTTAGAGGAGCAAAGGAGGAGGTTCAGCCCATCAGGTCTGGGCTCTTCAAATGGAGCTATTAACGTTTCCCTATAGTTGGCGTATATCCTTCTAAATGCTTCCTTTACACTTAATATTTGATGCTCTCTTAAATGACGTCGTATCTGCCTGAATAGCTATTATGGTGAAGCATTATAAGTTCTACAAACTCTGTTCTTTCCAATGATAATCCTCAGTCTTTGCTGCCTTGTTACCAATTGCCAACAAGTGGGAATAAACTTTCATAATTTTAAAGAAACGATTTCATTCCCAGTTAAGGGGAAGTATGTGAGGGAGAAAGGATTAGAATGATAGGGTGAAATGAAGTAGGGTGGGGAAAATGCTTCTGTGGTTCATAAACACTGGTATAGACCTAGAGAGCGGAATGATCTGTTTCTGTGCTGTAAAATTCGAAGTAATACTCACCTTTTATTTTTCCATTCCACTGTGTGTTGTCTCAGGTTCTAATATCCTTACTTATAATGGGGTTCCCAGAACTGCATAAAAGTCCAACTGTGGGTGAACCAATGTTTTGTAAAAATTTCAACGTAATTTCCTTTTTTTGTATTCAGAATCTCAGTTCCCATTTTTATGACCCTTTTGTCCCTGAACTCCCACCCTGAAATATCGATATATCTGCCTTGTCCTACACTCTGTTAAGAATCTTAGATTTTAGATTACACTTCTTTTCACTGTTCTTTTGTGGCGAAATATAAAACTTCATATTTCTGTGCTTTGCAGTACATCTGCAATCTGTCTGCCCATTCTGCTGACCTGCCCCTCATTTTCCTGCATTCTTCCTTTGCTGTGATTTCCTTTTGTTTGGTATCAAAAACAAAACTAAATATTAATTTTCTTGTGCTTGTGTCCAAATCGTGTATATAAATAAAACTAAAACAAAAAGATTCCAGCACAGATCACATCAGGGGCACACCAGTGTCCACATCTGGCCAGTCCAAAAAATAGCTTTTTCCCCTGTACTTATTAGATATTTTCTCTTTTTTTATGTATTCCATTTGAATTGCATGAACTTGTATTACATATCCAGGAAGTGTGATAGTTCTCCTACCCTTTGGAGGAACATTTGCTTTTTACCTTTGAGAGACTCGATGGAGTGATTTGCAGCAGTAGAGAACCTGTTGTTTGCATCAGTTGTTGGGGTAGACAGGAAGCAGATTAGTAATCTCTCCAGTAAGAGCACATCCTGACTTAAGACAAATCCCAGATGAGGAAAAACCATTGGGTCCATTGAAGTCACAGTGCAACAAAATGCTTCCATATTTATTAATTTTTTTTTAAGGGCTTGTGTTAAAACTGAAAAGATTCCATGGATGTGTTTTTTTTAACCAAGTTCACCGACAGGACTTGAGATGTGGTTTGAAAGTCACCTGTGCTGGAGGCCACCTGTGATTTGGGCTCAGAAAACAGCAGAACCTTGGTGACCTGGGGAAAAATAGTTACAGAGGAGCCACATGTCAAGGTTTGTGGAGGTCAGGAGGTCAACTCTGGGGTTTGAACATTGTTTTTCAGTTTTTAGTTGGAGTGTGAACTGTTTGAAGACGATTGGTGTTTTCCTTCCAAGGAAAAAGAAATCACCCAGCTCACCACCACCTCTACCTTTTTGAAGAGATCCTGTCAAGATTCAGTGTGAGGAACAAAATATCCCTGGTGCTGTATAGCTCCTGAGGAGCTGAAAAAAAATCCTGCCATTCAAGTGTGTGCTGGCGGAAAAACCTTGATGCCACATTTCTCCTAGAAAGCCTATTAGAATAATTCTCGACATCTCCAGAACGGACTGCTTCTGAAACGATTCCAGTGACCCGTATCCATATACCTGGATGCCAGACTAAAAAAGGGACAACTGACTTCCTTCCATATCTTCTTTTTTCCGTCAAGAATTAGCAAGTATTTGGCCAAAGTAGTTTTTTTGTCTTTTTTTGTAACAGACCTCTGCAGTGAATTTCTGTATTTTTTTCCAGTGTATCTGTGAGTACAATTGGAGAATTTTTAAAAAAGGGAACTTTCATATTTTTAAGTCGGTGGGTTGAATTTTACCAGCACCTCACCACCATGGGTCACAGTGGGGGGTGGGGGGGGCGTAGAATTCTGCGTGGAGAGGCCTACCTCGACCCCGACATCGAGAAGGACCCGCCGCATGTTAACGGTGGCGGGGGAACCTCGGTGTGCACCCCCCCACCACTTGGCGATGGGGCCTTCATCTAAATGTTCAAATGAACAATAATAAGATGCAAATGGACTTACCTGCTTGCGGTGGCCAACCCACGCCCATTTTACAGCCACCGAATGCAACTTGCCTGCCTTCAGAACCCCATATGGAGTTCCAAGACGAGAAACTGGTGGAGAGAGGGGAGGACTAAAATTAGCAGGGTGGGGGGAGCGGCAGAAACGAACGCGATTGGCTAAGGGCTTGGTGGGAAGGGGTTGAAGGTTAAAGGAAAGAAAGTTTGGGGGGGAAAGGTTATGATGGATACTTTAATGTTTTTGGTGGGGCGGAGTAGGACAAATAATACACGGATTATTCATTGAGGGGGTGGGAGAGGGGATTGGAAGTGTGCATAAAATTTTATTGCAATTTATTTAAAAACATGCCACTTTAAAAATTTAAATGTAAGTGAAGGGCTTGAAGCCCTTTAAAACTGGCGCCGGCGCCTGCGTCATTGGGGGCGACTGCTCCGCCCCCTCAATTTAAATGAGCCCACGCGCGTAATATCACAGGGACTAGGTGATGGCACTTCTGTGTCGGAAGCTGCCGCTTTCACAGCGCTCTGCCGCACGTGATAAAATTCAGCCTGGTGTGTTAATGCTTTACTTCATTACTGGTTAAGTCTTGTTTTATAATAAACTGATAATTTTGTTGTTATTATAGAAACCTGGTTGGTGCTTTTTTGCCCTCTTTTCCTATCCTTTCTGGGATAAAAAAAAATTAGAGTTTATGATTGGCTGTATTGGTAACTGGGTAAACATTTAAATAGATGTTGTGACCTGTGAAGAAATGGAACTAGAAGACAGTGCACTCCTCCCGCCTTGGTCCTAATAGGCATGTCTACATATAAAGGTTTGAATGAGGGACATTAGGTGTATTCATTTAATTTTGAGTAAAGAGTGGAGCGCACAATCCAACAGCTGCTAAAATTAATTGAGGGAACATTTTTTTCAAGCCCGCCCCCCCCCACCCTACCTCAGTGATTTGGGAAAAAACTCATTAAAACACACCACTCTTGTACTATGCCATTATAGCACTCAGCTGCATTTGGAACAGTCCGATGTTTTTTCTTCAGCTAACCTGCTTGGCAGATTTCGCCAAACAATAATTACTCTTTAAGTAAAGAAATTCTTACTGATATCTGTGGCAAATTTACTTTTCAGTAATATGCATTCAATTCCTATACTTATTTTCCTTGCTTACTTTGAAATAATCTTGTTTTCTGCTACCCGTCCAATTTTAATATTTTGTATGCTTGATGAGATTCTCTCATTAACTCGAACAAAAGCAAAATACTGTGGATACTGGAAATTTGAAATCACAGATGCTGCCTGACCTGCTGAGTATTTCCAACATTTTCTGTTTTTTTCCGTTAACCGTTTCTTCTCTTGACTAAAGCTTGCAATACTCTAATGGATCTTCATACCTTCATTTCTCTGCAACCTCTCTACTGCATGCATGCATACATTTGTTTGTGTCATGATGGTAACAGAATTGAAAACCCATGTGTGGTCAAAGAAGAAAACAGTTAAGGACAGGACCTCATTGAGGTATATAAAACATTAAAATGGCATAAGATAAGACAAACCTGGAATGCTGTTTCAAAGTAAGACAGGAAAGGAGGACAATAGGATTTAAATATAAATTAGTGAAAGTAAATTTAAAACAGAAACTTCAAAGAATTGTTTTATTTGAAGAATGATTAATGTTTGGATTAATCTGTCAAGAATTTAATAAGTTTTAAAGCCTTAGCATAATCTCTAAACATTTGTGCTTTGCTATTCTATCTGTATATCTCTGCCTTCTAATTAGCTTTTTAGTTATTTCACCAGGTTAACTGGACATTCGTAATGCTCTACCGCAATTTGCAGATCTCCTTCTTAGACTGTCTTTTCAGTTCTGATTGGTGTATACTTATGGTAGATTTTTTTCCATCTCATGTGCGATACTTTACATTTGTTATTAAGTTCAGTTACTATTTGTCTAACTGAATCCTTCTGCAAATCTTTTAAGTCTTCTATCTTTGCTGCTGCTCTCTATTTTAGTGTCCTCAGCAAATTTATACATGCTTGCATTTGCTTTTCATATCCTAGTCATATTATACATTAGAAACAGCAGAGATCCAACCACTATATCTTGTGGGACTCCACTCAATACCTACCCCACCCTCCCAATATTTCTCATGTGTATTCTGTTCTGATACACAGTAACATTTCCAATAGCCGTGTACAAGTTTGCAGCTCACTCCCCCTCTCTAGGCGAAAGGACAATTCTGTGTTGGAAAATACATAAAGGTTGAAGGAAAGCTACCATACACAAAAATTGTTTTTTTTTTGCTTTTATAGTATTGACTTTGATTTAACCTGACTTAAACAAAGTTTGAAGAGGAAATCTTATGTAAAGCACAATGCCTATGGTTTCACTACTAGTGGTTTGATTCAAACTAGGTAACTCTCATTCTCCATTGCACATTGCAGTCAGTTTTTTAAAATTCTGCTAGACAAACATAATTTTTAATTTTCTAGTTTAAATGTGACAGTTTACAGCTATCTGAGCACCTTTACTTGGTAATGATCTTGTCATCATGAAGCCGGTTTGATGTTCAGAGTAAGCCCACCAGTGATCTCTGTGGGCTGAGGCTGATCTGAAAAGCATGCCTGCTGGTGAAGTGATTACTGTAGTAAGAATTAAATAATGGATGGAAGAAAGATGACTAAAGTGAAATGAGGTGAATATTTTAAAGGCAATGGGTGCAATGCATTTTTATTCAACATCGGTTTCATAAGAGGCACAGGAAGATTTATAGTACTACTTATAAGCTTTTATGTGGCCACTCTAGTATTCAAACTTGTATCAGTGTTATTGACATTCAGTGACATCATTTTAGAGTGGGCTTCGGTGAAACCACATTCAACATCATCACCAACCTGAAAAAGAACACTTTCAATTTTATTATTTATTGATGTAAAGTCCTTAAAATTGCTCATATAAAATCATACGTTGCAAAACATCTAGCTCCTTCTAAAGTGGTGCAGCTGAAGCAAGTGCCGGAATCTTGTAGTTCATTTGTTAATTAGGAAGCTTTCATCTTGAGTTGTTCAGGAGCCTGAGTTTTCAGTGTGCAAAATTGTTTGTTGCTAAGAAACTGATGTGATTCTAAATCACCAATAAAATGAAAAGATTACATCCTTGAAAGGCTGAGTGTACAGATTCTTTTCTTTTTTTAAAAAAAACGTCCTGGCCTCTTCTCTTCAGAGATGTGAACTTGGATGGCCAGAGGTTAAAAGCCATGGCCTTAACCACTAAGCCACCTGTGTCTTCTAAAATAAATATTTAATTGTAAAATGCAGTTACTGAAAAAGGATGAAACAGATGTATTAACAATTTGTTCAGCCTTTTGTTCAAAAATAGTGTTTTGCATCATCCACTGTGAAGAATTCTTTTGGCAGGACATTTATTTTATTTGGCCCTTGTTTAAAAAAAAATTAAACCATCATGATCATTCTCTCAAACAAGAATTAATATGCAGGAATGTAAATTTGATGCACATATGTTCATAAAATTAATAAGAAAATCTTACTCTTGAGTCAAGTACTCCGTTTCAAGGATTTATTTCTAGCCTTTAAATTGCCAGTCTTTCAAAATAACTCCTGACAGGTTTTGTTTATTTTTTTAGTGATTGAATTTTGTTTTACTTACATTTCAACAAAAATGTTAAAGAGCAAACTCAGTGGCACTTGAACATGGTTCATTTAACATTTCATGAAAACAAATCCAGGTGTCATGTCCACACTAGATTGGCTGTTACATTGCTGCATGGTTTTGTACATTGGTTTTGTTCTGTGGTACAAAGTGAGAACAAAATGGGGCAGTAAGTGAAATGTACAGATTTCAAATGTACTGATTGGCACTAGTAAGGATTGAGATAGGGGTCTGCTCAGACTGCTCTGGTGTAAATGTAGTCAATGTTTTTTTTAATCTGTCTAGATTTAGATCTAGCCAATTAATGGGAAAAGCTGTTTGCATAGAATTGTTGTTTTTCCCTGAGTTTCAAAAATATCAACTAGTTGTGGAATTTCCTAACATCTGTTGTACACATGAAGCTAGAAGCTCTTAACTACCTATGTCTGCCACAGGCGAGACCCACAGATTAGTTTAGCAACCAGTTTTCATGATTTGTTGACAGTGTAAAATGAAACGGCCATTTTTTTTCTTGCACAGCAAGATGACATACGTTGTTAAATTAAGAAAGCTTAGCGAACAGCAGTTTTACCGCCACACAACAGCTCTGTGTAAGTACGGATCAGTGCCTTCATAGTGTCCCAGTTAAGGATTTGATAAATGATTTTAGTCTTCAGGACAGGTATATGACATGCGAATGAAGCAACTAGACGAGGTTAAGAATTTGTGCAGTTTGACTGTTCTTCAGTTGGATTTTTATATCTTTTTTTTAAAAGCCTCCAATCTAATGAGGCCTGACTTGAGGTCTAAATTCAGATCATTCTGCTGAAGTCTTCGGAGTTTGAGTTCTTTGTTTGTATTTTTGTTTGACCAGGGAAGGCAGAGACTCCTTTTTGTCTTTATCCTGTTTCCTGCATTGAGATCCAGTAACTGTGCTAATCGCTGGAGGACACCTATTAAAGAAAATGGGCTTCATGCACATGGTCACAAGGAACTAAGCTGAGACTGCAAACTCAGTTGTGTGCCAATGACACTGAGGGAACTGGCTTTGAGACATTACTAAATTCTTTGTGTGGGGATGGAAATGATTTAAATAACCTAAGAAGGTCAAATGACCTGATCACTGAGCCTGCCACTGGTAATGACTGTTTCTTGACGGAGATTAATTCATGCTGTTAGATTTAGTTATATCTCCCAAATATCATCACCCCTCACTGTTTGCACTAAAAATATTGCTGAGAAAAATAAAACCTTTACCTGTTAGCAGACATAAAAGAACTTTGCTTCTTTTATTTAGACTGGACTGAAACTCAGATTTTCTAGATCAATTTTACAATGTGTGCTTATCCATATCATCCAAGTCCGATGTGCACTCAGCCAGAATAATGGCAACTGTTTTAAAGGGAGGAAATAGCTGAAAATATGTAAAATATAAAGGAATTAAGTTTTAGGCTTTGCAAGATACTTCAAAGATGGGAAGCTGGCCAGGGCACATTGGAACAATGGAGTCTAGAGGTGACAAAAGCATGAATGAGGGTTCTCGCAGCTGATGGTCTGAAGGAGGGATGGAGACGGATGATGCTAAGGGTGATCTTAAAGGAGAAGTGGGTGACTGAAGGGTTTGGGGAGTGGATTCTAGAGTGTGGTGCCTAAACAGCTGAAGGCACAGCTGCTAGTGGTGAGGCAAAGCGAGAGGGGTATGCAAAGGAGGCTAGAGTCTGTGGAATGGACAGGTCTTGGAGGGCTGGAGCGTGGTAGCACTGGAGCAGTTTGCAGAGATATGGACAGGAAAGACCATGGAGGGATTTAAACAGGTGGAGGAGAACTTTATTTTTGATGCAGGACATACTTGCCCGAGAGGGAGTACAACGAAGGAATGGTACTATGAGGAGAGATTGAGTAGATTAAACTTATATACCCCAGAGTTTAAAAGATTGTGAGGTGATCCAATTAAAACATATTGGGTAGATGCTGAGAAAACGTTTCACCTGGCTGGAGAATCTAGAACTTAGGATCAGAGTCTCAGAATAAGGGGTTGACAATTTAAGACTGAGATGAGGAGAAATTTCTTCGCTCAAAGGGTTGTGAATCTTTGTAATTCTCTACCCCAGAGATCTGTTGAGTATATTCAAGACAGAGGTTAATAGATTTTTGGGTACTAATGGAATTAAAGGACATGGGATAGTGTGGGAAGGTGGGGTTGTAATAGAAGATCTTATTCACATGATCTTATTGAATGACAGAGCAGGCTCGAAGGACCAAATGGCCTACTCTTGCTCCTATTTCTAATGTTCTTATGTTCAGCTGCAGTAGAGCTAAGATAGGGCAGAAGCAGGCATTGTTAGGAAACTGGAAGTAGGCAGTCTTTAATGTGGAGAGGATTATGGGGTCAGAAGGAAGACACAATAAAACAGGGAATAAATAAGAATAATAGTGTCAATCATTCAGCACAGAAGGAGGCCATTTGGCCCATTGTGCCTGTGCCAGCTCCTTTATACAATTAGTCTCACTCCCCTGCTCTTTACCCACAGCCCTACAAATTTTTCCATTCTAAGTAAAGTGAGGGGAAGGGAATAAACTAATAAACTATGGCCTTGAATTTCACATTGGGCAGGAGGCCCTGCCCACCAGCTGATAAGGCGGTGGCAAACCCGCCTCCACCGGGCCTGGGGAGCCAGGCCAGGATTTTTCATTCCCCAGGCCCTTAATTGTCTTGGGCAGGACTTCGACTTCCTTGAGGCAGCAAGTCCCACCTTATGGAGCTGCCAGCCAATCAGCGGGCCAGCAGCGCCAACGGGAGCGGTAGCCACTGCTGGAACTACACCCAGCCATCGGACGCAACAGGAAGGATGGCCCTGGAACTCAGGTAAGCATATAGGGCTTCACTGGGGACAATCGGCCAGGCCCCGGCGAGGCTAGGGAGGGGGGTGATGTATTGTGCAATGGGGTGGTTGGGGCTTCGGGAGTGGCCCTCTGTCGGGCACAGGGTGCCCGATCAGGACGGCCGCCCCTCCCCAGTCTGCGAGTGGGTCACCTGGTTTTACCAGGTGGGATTCTTGGGGCCTTTGCAATCCAGCCGCTGAAGGTAAAATATCCGCGGCGGCGGGAGAAGGCCCTGAAGGGGCAGTAAATTGGCCCCTTCAGGGCCTTGATTGGCCAGGGGCAGGCAGGCCGTTTCTTGCCACCGCCACCCCGCGTAAAATTGCAGCGGAGTCAGAACGTACCCCCCCCCCCCCCACACCCTCCCTCCGTCACCAGCCTGTTTGTGTACATGAATACTCTCTAATTTTTTTCCTCCCCATCCCCTCACGCATGCACACACAACCCTCATAGCAAGGAGGAATTTCTGTGATTTTCTACTGCACCCAGTGGGAAATCTTCAGGTTGACATTTCTGCTGTTCTAAATGGCTTTGGTACAGAAATGTTGTGCAGAAGGTTAAAGAATTAACCGAATATCGTACTGCCTGGAGCCAAAGGCAAAGGACATTATTGCATACTGTAGATCACTTCTATAATCGTGAAGGCACATCTGACAACCTTCTGTATTCTTCAAAGTAATAGTGAATTGTTACTTTTCCCTTTGGCACTAGCTTCAGATTTTCGGAGCTTTTTTTCTCAAGGTACTACATCGGAGCTGACCTCTGTTTAGCAACAGATGACAACTTTGGAAGTCTGTTGGTTGTATGTGACATGAATTCAAAGGCATGAAATGAAGAAACTAATTCTGTCAGGACTTCATGTGTTACAACAACCATGTTTTCCTGTGGTTGATGTACAAATACTCAGCTTATGGCCATTTTTTGCAATTGTGTTATCTTCTAATAGATTAGATCTAACTACACAGTATCAGATTGGAAATTTTGGGTGATATTTTGTACTCTTCCCCATGGCGGGTTTGGAGGTGGGGAAGGAATTTAATCAGGCGGGATGGTGTTGGATGGGGACTCTGTCACCTTCCCACCTCCACCCCGATCAAGTCTGTGGCGGGAAAGCCTGTGGACGACCTTCCCACCCCACTGCCAATTGAGGCCTTTAAGAAGCAATTAATGCTCAATTAAGGGACTCTCCCCACCACCACTGGCATTGCCACATGGGGAGCAAGATATGCAAACCCGTGAGGGGTTGTTTGTGCTCTCCTGGTGGGGTCCCTTGTTCAAAGGTACTCCGTGCCCGATTGAAGGACCCGGCATTAGGAAGGGGTGGGGGGGTGTGGGGGTGCCTCAGAGCCAACTCCCTGCCCTTGCTGCTGATCTCCTTAAATTGCCTCTCCCACAACCCCCTCCCAGCGAGATCCCTCCTTCCAAAACCCTCCCTCCATCACTTACATGTGGTCTGGTTCGCCCCCCGATCCTGGGCAGTTCCAGCAGCAGCCTTTGCCTCCCCGGTGGACCTGCCGAGCAAAAGAGCTGCCAGCCTCTGATTAGCTAACAGCTCTCGGCAGGGAGGACTTCCCATTCCTGGGGTCCTGATTACCACCAGTGGCCTCTCAGGTGCCTGTTTGGCTTGTGATATGACGGGCCTTCCCCAAAGGTGGCAATGTGGGTGTCTTGCTGGGTTTCCAGCTGGTGGTCGGGACCCCCATCACCTCCATAAAAGTCCCCCCAAGGTGACTTCCAAAATACTTTGTGCATACTTGAATTGTTGATCATTTCTTCATAAAAGCAACTGCCAACTTTATAAAGTACTAAAACTGCAAACTAAATTGTAATCTCAAACCTTGTTAATCTTTCTTCCCATCAAGTACATCCCAGTTACTCTGGCATTCATCATGTGCGGCAGAAATAGAACAGATGTATTTTAATTCTAAAACTGTGTTTATCCACCTTCTTTGGGGATCCTGAAGGCAGTATTCTATTGTACCACACCGTCGCCCCAGTCTATGACCACCCAACTGCAGAATTACATAGCTTATTTATGTAATCCATCATTGGTTTTACTGTAAGCTGGGAGAATAGGATCATAACCCAAATGACTGTCCCCGTAGAATACTGTGACAAGTATAAACATGTTCTTGCACTTGAAGTTCATGTTCCTGGGAAACTGTCGTTTCTGAGCTCCTTGTAATGTTTGCCTGGACTTTGGGAAACTGGTGCCATTTAACAGAGACCAGACTTTAATGATTTAACAATTAATGGTTCAATTAACCAATGGACAAGTATTTCAATCAGTAACCAAACACTGGGGCAATGTCAAAGGTCAGCTTTAGCCTACTTTTCAGCATTTTAATTTATATCTTGTGAGTGGTAAATGTCAAACCAGCTTTTTAAAGAAATCAAAACAACCACTCCAGTCCCAGCATTGCTTTGTTGTGTTTGTCTATGAACAGCAATGGTGCAGCACTGCTGACATGTCACATTCAGTGACTGCTAAAATGCTCCCATCGTTCTTCAGAGCAATAAATCTGTAGCAGTCCACAAATGAATACAGTGAACATTATCTGAATTATGTGTGGACATCCCTGAGGAGTCGCATGCCAGAGATGAATAATCAAATATTCAGACTTGGTCCTCTGCCACCAAAGCAAACTTAATTAACAACTTTGTATCTTGACCTCCAAGGCTCCTCGACCAGGGATGTTGGGCCTTCATTAGGACTGAAGAAATCCAGCTCGTTAGAAAGTCTGCAGACAGCAGTTGCTGAAGTAACTTTGAATAGTGACATTCCTTTCCATCGCCCACGACCGCGAATCATCCGAGGGCGGGGTTGCAACGAAAGTTTCCGGGCTGCTATTGACAAGTCGTACGATAAACCGGCAGAAGACGATGATGACGATGAAGGGATGGAAACATGTACGTAACATAATTGACTACAATAATTTACTCTGGTTGCAGACTCATCGGAATGGAGCTAATTGTGGAAATGTCATGATTATTGATAGTGTTATGTGTTAAAATGGATTTTTTTTTTATATCTTCAACTTCAATATCGGAGAAAAAAGATTTTGAGGTGAACTTAGTTGCTAACTTAATCATAACATAGTATGGTTTATGCAGTTTGATTTATAATGTACACATTAAATGTGTTGCTACGGAGTTACTGAGGCAAATTTTCAGATGCTGGCTTCCTGTTTCTCATTGTGCAAAGCGAGCAGCTGACAGTTGTAAATCAGAGGTAGAGGTGAGGCGGGTATGCAATTGGGCGAGCAGCATGCCTCCGTGTTTCCACTGGGAGGCTACCTAAATCTAAAAATCTGGGTTGTTTGCAGGCCCTTGTTTTCCCAGCTACAAATGCATTTGTCACTCACGCTCCACTCATTTGTAATAGGCATTGAGCAGCCTAACTGCTCAAGATAAGGCCCGTTTATTTATTTGAGGGAAACTTCTTTGCCCAGGGAGTAGTTAGAATGTGGAACTTGCTGCCACATGCAGAAGTTGAGGCAAATAGCATAGATGCATTCAAGGAGACGTTGACTAAGCACATGAAGGAGAAAGGAATAGGTTATGCTGATAAGATGAGATGGAGTGGGAAGAGGCTCGTGTAGAGCATAAACGCCAACATAGAGCAGTTGGGCTGAATGGCCTGTTTTGGTGCTGCAAATAATATGTAATTTGTGTGGAGCCAGGAGGAGCAGGATGAAGAAGCCCA
Source organism: Heterodontus francisci (assembly GCF_036365525.1). Taxonomy (NCBI): domain Eukaryota; kingdom Metazoa; phylum Chordata; class Chondrichthyes; order Heterodontiformes; family Heterodontidae; genus Heterodontus; species Heterodontus francisci. The sequence continues at coordinate 183,639,568 of NC_090372.1, read as the reverse complement.
CAACTCGCCAATGCCATTCAAATGAAGCCAGAGCCAAAACTTGTTCGGGCTTCTCTTTGTCGGCCTCGGGCGGGAAGCGTGGACCCTCTGCCTACTTCATATCAGTTCCAAGCAAGCATCAAAAATCACCCTCACTCTTCTGATTGAGTTGGCACAGTTTGGTATTATGCTAAGCACAGTCTTCATGCAAAAACTGTTTACATTGTTGCTTTATCGAGGAGGGTGCTTCCCTTGACTTTGCAATTTTAATGTGCATGTTGGAAGCTTCACTTAAGAGGTATTTGCAGAAAGGTTCATTCCAATTTTTGTTTGATAAGACTGAATGAGATTAAGTAAATAGGTAATGTTTATATCAAATTAATGAATGTATCCTTTCACTGAAGGCACAATTTGTTGATAGTAATCATAATGGCTGGAGTACATCTTGATGTCATTTTATACCCTGGCAGTGAAGTACTTCTGCCTCTGGATTGTGGCCAGTGGGAAATGGCTTTAAAAGTGGAACAAAATCATATTAGATGGTTAGCCATAACATTCAGAAAAAGGCACGGTCATATTATTGTGCTGATATTGTCAGTTTTAACTTGATTATTGGCTAATCAAATGTAGAGTGTCACAATGTAATTTGACCCTTGCAGTGTGTTCTGGATGTCTAGGAGGGATAAATGGAAAGGTAATAAAAGAAGTTTGTTGATGGTTTGGGCACAAAGATTATAATTTCCTCTTTCAATTCTCAAGTGTGGATTAAATGCTTTCTATGGATAACACCACCTGTCAGTTAGTTTTGCACAATGGACATTTTGAAGACCTGCTGTGCAGTAACTTCTGAGTAGGCAGCAACGACGTTGCCTAAAGCTTTAAAACATTTCCTATGCAAAATCCTCTCTTGATTTGAACTTTGTCCTCTGACTAAATTTAATGCAATAAAATAAATCCTATGAGCTAAATGCCAAAATAGAATTTCTTGTGCTTGATTTTCATTTTGGAAATCTTGAAATCTAGCAGAGTTTGAGGTGAAAAGGCATGTGTTTCATGGAGTAATTACTGCACACTTAAGTACATGCTAAGCTTTCACAAGATGACATTTCTAGCCAGTGGTTTGGAGAACTAGAGCCTCCAAAACTGCAGTCCGTTGATTCTAATAACTCTTTATCCCATATGTTAAAGCACAAACTTTGATTTTATTTAAAAAAATGCCAGGAACAGCCAGCAAAAATGTAACTCTTTTAGTGGACAACAATTCATTTCTTAATCTGGTCCCTTTGAATACAGACTGTTGTTATTCTATTTGAGAATCAATGCTTCATTCTTTACACTGGCAATGACAGCAGTTGTAGTTACCAGCAAAATTATCAGATCAAAGTAAGAGAAGTGTTTGCCCTTATACACATCGAGCGCCCCAGGAGAGCTGAGATTACAATTCCTCACTTGTTACTTGAGAGCAAATCATTAGGATCAAGACACATTAGTGGGATTCTGTATCATTAGGTTCTCATTTTCAAATGTTCCAAAATATGTATTAGCTGAAGCTTAAACATCGTCAACAGTTTGCTCTGTTTATAGCCTAAATTATGAGGTGCGGTCTTTTGTTTTGATGTTCGTAAGAACCTCAGTAAAAATGACTTGTGTTGAAAGGAAGGGAAAAAGTCTTGTCTCCATAAACAATAAAGTGCTCCTGATACATGAATTTCACTTAGCACCGAATATATTAGTGAGTAAATTACCGGAGGTTTTATTCTTAAACCAGTAAGCAGTTCAGTAACAGTTTGATTGTACCCCACCAATTGGTACAGTTCATGTAGATAATGAGGTTTTTATGTCCATTTTTGATTTATTCCACTCAAAGCAGTTTCTTTGACATTGTGTCTCGGCTGTGCTTCAGAACTATTACAATTAGGTCTGCACTACTTCATTGTGTCTTTGATCGATTTGCCAGCTTTTTACAATCTTCCCATTTGTGTTTTTTAAAATTTCAGTTTCAGTACCATGAGTTTCACAATTTGGGTAATGATTTTTTTTTGAGTTGCTGCCATCTCTTTAGATTGAACTAATTTCAGATCTTTTGAGTTTTTAAAGTTTCTGCAATCTGCACAACAATGGTGACTTGAATTGCTTGCTTTTCTTCTCCCTCCAAATAATACATCAAAGCTTTGTATGAACTTGTGAAATGGAACCCAGTGTCATATTGGGTGGAGCGGCCTAAATCCTGATCTTGACCTGGTGCTGCAGTTCTCATTTAATGCGACAGCATGCAAACTTCAGGATCTTTTGCCTCCATTTATATAGCACCTTTACTTTTTCTTGTAAAAAAAAAGGTCGCACTGCACTTCACAAAATGCATATGGGAAACTGATGTCAAACCAAGAAAAGGTAGCCAAAAGATTGGTCAAAAAAGAGGTGGGTTTTTGTGAGGTTTTTAAAGGAGGAGAAAGGGATGAAGGAACAGGGCTTTAGGGAGGGAATTCCAGGGACTAGAACCCAGGCCGCTCAAGGCTAGTGTTTTTGATGGTATTGTGAATAGGTGCACATGGTGAGTTCTGCTGAGGCAACTGTGGGGTGGGTGGAGATAGAGGGCTAGTAGAAAGCCTGAAAATACTGAGACACAAAATATTTGAGGGATTTAAAGATGGGGACAAGGATTTTAAATTTGTGAATGGAGAGCCAATGTAATTCAGTGAGAATTGGACTAATGGGTAAGTAGGACTTCGTGAGATATGTGGAGCAGAATTTTCGATAAATTGGAGATTATGACTAATGGGTGGTCAGCAGGGAGAGTGTTAAGAGTAATTCAAGTGACCAGAAAAGGCACAATGAATTGATTCATGGCTAAAAGTACAACATAAGAAAATGAAAATGAGGCGGTTTAACCCATCCAGCTTGCTCTTGTCAGTCAAGTTGTTTTCAGAACCCAGTCCGACTTTTCTTTAAATCCTACCCAAACATAATTGCCTGCTGCTTGGTAAATCTGAAATTGATCTCGTTCCCTTTTGAAGGCTTCAGTAGGTTGAAATTTGCTGCTTCTGCTGTCAGTCTATTGCAGCAGTTGATGACTGACCGTGTTAAAGTTATTCTTTATACGTTATTTACCTTGTAGTTTTCTCATTTTATGCAGCAGTCGTATTTGCTGGTGGCGATGGCTTTCCACCAAAAAAAAACTCATATTCATCTAATCTATTCCTGTCACTTTAAAGACTTTGATTATACCATTCTTAATGAGGGTAGAGCACTCTTCAATTTTGTCTCTTGCATATCCCTGATTTTTATCGCTCCACCACTGCTGACTGTGCTATCAGCAGCTGTGGCCCTAAACTCTGGAATTTGCTCCCAAAACTTCCCCACCTCTTGACCTCTTGCTTCCTTTAAGATGCTCCTTAAAACTTACCTCTTAGACCAATCCTTTGGCCATCTGTTCTTATATCTCTTTATGTGGCTCTGTGTCAAATTTTCTTTGATAACACTCCTGTGAAGCAGCTTAGGACATTCTACTATGTTAAATGCACGATATAAATGCAAGTTGTTGTTGAAGAGTTAGCTTCCTTGGCTTCCCCTTATAATTTAAAACAGGTAAGGCTTTGGTTATGTTAATTTCCCCTTGCCGATTTTATTTCGCCCATCACAGTAGTAACTCTTGACACATGGGTCTTGCACAGCTGACTGCATCGTGACAGTAAGCTTGTCAGGATTGGTTCAGAATGGTAACTGGGAACAACCAATGAAAATGGTTCGTTCTGGCAGTGAGCTTCAGCAAGTCCCAGCAAGCCTATTTTTGGGTAGTAGCTGATTGAGCACAGCTCATGCTTACTGCCATGAGCACAGACCCGAATGCCCTAAAATAAAACAGCTCTTCTGAGTTTTTTCCACCACTTCTGTATTTTGTTAACTGAATTAAAATATTGAAATAGTGAGAGATTTTGAGGCCAAAATCCACTGCCAGAAAGCCACAGTCAGGCTGTACAGTGGTGGAAATAGAAAGAAAAAGCTGCACTTTTATAGCATCAAATAAAGCAAAATCCAACAACTAGCAAGTGTTTAATGGTTGTTGTTTGAGGGATAAATAGTAGTCAGGATACCAGGAAAGCTCCCTGCTCCTCTTCAGTTTGCACCATGGGCTCTTCACCTGACCTCTACCTGACCTGTAGACCAGGTCTTAGTTTAATGTCTAATCTGACAGACAACTACCTCAGTACTGCACTCATATGTCAGCCTAAACTCTCAATCTTCTGACACATAAATGAGAGTACTATCAGCTCAATGCTCCTTGGAGGGAGTGTACAAGAGCCATCCAAACAGTAAAGTTGTGGGTTTGATTCCTTTGCTGAGTTAGCTGATCTTGGCAGGGGTCAGAGTTGGCTCAGAAAGGAGATATAAGCAAAGCTTCCCACTCCTGGTTGTTATACAGTGGCACCTGCTGCAAAGTGAGCAAGTACAAAGTTGGTCACAACTGGTACATTCCCCAGGATTAAGTAATGTGCTGACACTCGCTCTCTGCACCCGCACATGAAGACTGGGTGAGGTGGAAGAGTCACCAAAACCTGTGGCAGCACCTTCAAAAAAGAAGAGAAAGAGGACGTTTTGCAGAAAGAAATGGTAAATTGGCCAACAAACCCAAAAGTAAGACTTTTAACATTCAGTGTGGTTTAACTGTAGTCAGACAATACTCACAATCTGATTTATAAACTTGACGCTAAGAGGGAAAATCTAAATTGCCATTTCCAGTTCCAACCTACTTATTGTGGTAGTGGTTTCTGGAGCCAGTGACTGCAACTTCAAAATTTTGCAAAATACATTGTGCAGATGAAAATGTCATTTTTTTTTTCTAAATTTCTTCAGAATTCAGGTTTGAACATTCCACACCAGTAATAATGTTCTGTTTTTCACTTACAGTGGAGGAAGACACAGAGGAGAGTTCCAGATCGGGCAGAGAGTCCGTATCGACAGCTAGCGATCAGCCATCACTGGCTAGTGGACATCTGTCGGGCACAATGGAGAAACAGATCAATGGTTCCAGAAGCAAGGAGGACAGGAAGAAAGAAAAGACTGGGAAAGAGAGAGAAAAGAAGAAAGACAAAGAGAAGGAGAAGGAAAAAGAGAAAGAGAAGAATAAAGCAAAGAAAGGGATGTTGAAGGGTCTCGGCGACATGTTCAGGTAAACGCACTTTTTGTAGTTATTAATATAGCATTGTGGGTCAATGCTTTTACAGCAAGCATTTATCCCTAATTGATGTGTTTAACATGGATGTTAAAGAACTTAAGTAATTATGTGATTTCATTTCAGTGACCCTTACACTGTACAATGTGTGGAGAAATATCAATGCAGGCACAATTGATCATTCTACTGCTTTGGCATCACACAATGTTAGTGTTACATTGTGGTTAGGCAGATTTTTTTGAGAATGGGAGGTGGGAAGCTGATTAAATAATATTTTAGATTATTGTCCAGTTAAAAATCTACAGCCAGCATTGTATGATGCCCAGCAGTAAGAGCTGATCTCTACAAATGAGGCAAACCATAATGCAACTCATGATTTTGTGAACTATGCATTCTCCAGCCTGACTGACTTGTTTTTCTCTCTCCTTTATATATTGAGACAAAAATATATATATATGTATATTAATATATTATACGTCTGTGGGATAAGAAATTGTAAATGTAACCAATGATGCATTCAAAACCTCCATAATATTTATGTGATCTTGTAAGCAGCTGTGCAATTAATAAAACAGATGCCAGTTTTTCGAGAATTTTAGTTTTGAAATATAATTTTTTGGCTGATTTTGATTATGAATGCCATTTGTTGGAAATGGCAAGTGGATTTAGATTAATTCTCTGGGATTCATCAGGACAGCATTGCATACATGTGATAAATCCCAGTGCTTCATAAGATTTAAGTTCTTTTGCTGTAGAATTTCTGGATGACTAGCTTATGTTTACCGTAGGAGAATTCCTGACTGTGGTTTATCATTCATTGAAATTGGCATAAGCAGTCTGTCACCAGAGACAGTGATCATGTTAAAACTACACAATTGATGATCTTTATCAATTTATATTGAAAATTATTTCTGGCTTTTCACTGTCTTTGCAAAATACAAATTTTATTCTTTCTTTGGACCCTTGCTATTTCAAGAGCATCCCTGCAATCCAAATAATTGTACAGTGAGCTGGTGTATTTGGGTAAATAGTGACTTTAAAAAAGAACACATTTCTCAAGATGGCTTCCAATGACAGAATTGCTGTAACCGATACTTTCAGTTTAAAGCCTGCGTTTTGCCCAGGGACTCTTTATATAGCAACTGAATCTGACAGCTTCTATACATGCACCTACATAATGTGCTGAAGTAAGTCTTCGTTCCTCAATTAAAATTGCAGGTTTTTGTAGTCGGATCTTCATTAAGTCATAGTATAAGTAGCTAAATCCCAGTAGAGGAAGCATGTTACAGTGCTCCCACTTTAGCTCAGAATCATTATTGTGAGTCTCCCAGATGGATTTGCTGGAAGACATGAAGGTATAAACTTAAGAAATGATTATGCTGTTATTTTGCCATTATGATGAATTTTCAGGAAGGCATGGAATGAAGCAAGCTCAGGGGGATTGAAATTAATTGCAACCGAAAAGAAAAGCTGTATTAGGTATTTTAAAAACATTGCCAGAACACCTGTACTTTCCCCATTATTTTCAGAAGACAAGTGATTGAAGTACTCAAATGAGATACTGTGAGCACATTAAAGCTTTTAAAGCCTAATCTCTTAGTGGCCAAGGGCAGTGATCAATTATCACAATATAATATTGCTACAAACTAGCTGCAGTTGGTTCGAAATAAAGGTTGAGATAAAGGTCAGTGAGGCTAACATACTGATGGGGAAACTATTGGAAAAAATTCTGAGGGACAGGATTAATCTCCACTTGGAGAGGCGGGATTAATCAGGGATAGATAGTCAGCATGGCTTTGTCAGTGGGAGATCGTTTCCAACTAACTTGACTGAATTTTTCGAGGAGGTGACTAGATGTGTAGATGAGGGTGAAGCAGTTGATGTAGTCTACATGGACTTCAGTAAGGCTTTTGATAAGGCCCCGCATGGGAGATTGGTCAAGAAGGTAAGAGCCCATGGGATCCAGGGCAATTTGGCAAATTGGATCCAAAATTGGCTTAGTGGCAGGAGGCAGCGGGTGATGGTCGAGAGTTGTTTTTGCAATTGGAAGCCTGTGACCAATGGTGTACTGCAGGGATCGGTTCTGGGACCCTTGCTGTTTGTCGTGTATGTTAATGATTTAGACATTAACATAGGAGCTTTGATCAGTAAGTTCTTAGATGACACGAAAATTGCTGGTGTCGTAAATAGTGAGGAGGAAAGCCTTAGATTACAGGACGATATAGATGGGCTGGTAAGTTGGGCAGAGCAGTGGAAGATGGAATTTAATCCTGTGAGATGATGCATTTTGGGAGGACAAACAAGGCAAGGGAATATACAATGGGTGGTAGGACCCTAGAAAGTACAGAAGGTTAGAGGGACCTTGGTGTACTTGTCCATAGATTACTGAAGGCAGCAGCACAGGTATATAAGGTGGTTAGGAAGGCATATGAGATACTTGCCTTTATTAGCCGAGACGTAGAATATAAGAGCAGGGAGGTTATGATGGAGCTGTATAAAAAGCTAGTTAGGCCACAGTTGGAGTACTGTGTACAGTTCTGGTCGCCACACTATAGGAAGGATGTGATTGCACTAAGAGTGTGCAGAGGCGATTCACCAGGATGTTGCCTGCGCTGAAGCATTTTGGCTATGAAGAGGGACTGGATAGCCTGGGGTGGTTTTCCCTAGAGCTGAGGGGGAACCTGATTGAGGTATACAGAATTATAAGGGGTGTAGATAGGGTGGATAGGAAGAAACTTTTTCCCTTAGCAGAAGTGTCAATAACCAGGGGGCATAGATTTAAGGTAAGGGGCAGGAGGTTTAGAAGGGATTTGAGGAAGAATTTTTTCACGCAGAGGGTGGTTGGAATCTGGAACACACTGCCTGAAGGGGTGGCAGAGGCAGCTACCCTCACAACATTTAAGAAGTGTTTAGATGAGCACTTGAAATGCCATAGCATACAAGGCTATGGGCCAAGTGCTGGAAAACGGGATTAGAACAGATAGGTGCCTGATGGCCAAGCACGGACACGTGCTATATAACTGAGTCTATGACTCTGTCTTCTAACTTGAGCGAAGGAACAAACAAGGTTTGATGTTTTATTAGACAAAGTTTTTTTCTAAATTTGCAATTTTCTGAAACCTTTATGACACACTGCCTGACCTCACCCCCAAGATATCATCAGCTTGGTATTTGTAGGATATAATGGTGGCTCCAATTCAGTGAAGGGAACACTGCCCAAATTCCCTTTAAAGACACTGTCCATTGGCTGACTTAGCAGTAAGGTAGCAATACACAGTCTAGACCTTTGAATCTTCCCCAGAGCAGAATTTCCAGATAAGAGCTGCACTAAACCACTGAGGCATTGAAAGTGAAAGCGAAAGCAAATATCCAGCTTATTTTGTTTCGTTTACTCATCTTGGAGACAGTTGTAAAGAAAGCCCTGGATTGTTATGCTTTACATACAGAAGAAAAGCCCACTTGTTTCGTCAGTGAGACTTTCTTTACTGTTGTAAAATGTCATGGTCCAACTCTGCGATAGCTATTCCTTGTGAGATTTTACTGCGCTTGGCTAAACAGCATTCTCCTGAAGTACCTGTTCTGCCTGCATGGCATTTTTGATGCACACTGGGGACACAGTCTGTCCAGTGCCTGCAACTATTCAGGAGCTCAAAGGTGCCCCTCGCTAGAACTTGGTCATGTCAGCTGAAGTTGCATCGACTTATCCAGTAAATATGTAAAATTGAGATGGAAGTGCGCTTGCCACTAGAATGTTTAAGTCTTGCTGGACAAATGCATAGCACTTTCCTTGTGATAAGGTATTAAAATAGATTTATTTGTAAGTCTGATTTTAATAATGTAGTTTTAAGTCTGTTCAGACAATCCTAATGTTGTAAGTGACCTGCATAGGTGGTTACTGAAGAATTGAGAAGGCATTACTGTTACGACCTCACAGGACAAAAGTCTTGCTTGTACTGTGTCTTTATTGAAGTGCCTTCTGATGGATGCCTGCAGTGAGTGCCTCATGGTAGAGGTCATATGACAATGGCAAGCCAGGAGGCATGTTAGTACAGTATTGCATTTCGATCCCAAACATCCCCCTTTTCATACAAAAAAAAACAAAAAATTGCATGCATTATCATTTACACTGTGAGTTGTCCAAGTTACCCACGATGCACCCAACTGTTCTCATGCATTAGCAGTTGGTTATTCTTGTCAGTCTCTGCACATGCATTGCACACAATAGTCTTTAAATCATGCTGGTCTCTTAATGGTACGCGTGCACGTTGTCATTGGCTGTTCATCTGGGTGATTTTCCTTCCCCCGGGAGTGTCGTTCCCATGTCACTTGTTGCCGTGGTAACTGTTGTTCCATTTCCATTGTTGGGATGCTGCGGACCTCTGGGATTGATGGTTGATCTGTGATCTGTGCAGATCCTAATCAGCCGCCTGCAGTAAAGGAACACGTTCTCCAGTTGCGCGTATGTGCCTACGGTTGCAACAGTATATCTGGTTGTTCACTTCCACTGTGTACGATCGAGATGACAACTGCTGTACGCAGGTCCAAGTTGCCCCTTGGGCTGACTCTTGTTGAGAGCGTTGAAGGTTTGTACCCTGACTGGCTCTGCAGTGTTCAATTGTGGCTCCTTCACTGTCGCCGGGCCAAAATCCTGGAACTCCCTTCCCAACAGCACTGTGGGTGTACCTACCTCACATGGACTTCAGCGGTTCAAGAAGGCAGCTCACCACCACCTTCTCAAGGGCAATTAGGGATGGGCAATAAATGCTGGCCTAGCCAGCGACGCCCACATCTCGGGAATGAATAGAAAAATGGTTGGCAGTTTTGTCAAAATGAACTTGGGCTTTCTGCTGTTTCACCTTGATTTTGTCATTCACATCTGTTACTACTACTAGCTTCAGTAGCTTTTTTGCTATTGGAAGAGTAGTTTGTGCTGGACTACTTTCCATGCCTTCAGTAGGTGTGTTCCTCCACTCGAGGATTGCCTTGTATGCAACTGTGCTGGATTTACTCAATTTCTTTATGATTCCTTTGGTGATTTTTACTGCCGCCTCAGCCTTTCCATTTGACTGGGAATAGTGTGCAGATGAAATATGGTGTTGAATTTCACAATCCTTTATGAAGTGACTAAATTCTTCACTCGTGAACTGAGGGCCATTGTTGCTCATCACAATGTCTGGAATGCCATAATGACCAAAGTTTGCTTTCAGGCATTCTACAATCTCACCAGTAGTCATTGAGGTCAGCTGGTCTACCTCCCAGTAGTCAGAATAGTAGTGTACGGTGACCAGATAATCAGTTCCTGCGAGAGTTAAGAAGTCTACACCCAACTTCATCCATTGTCTGTCTGGGATGTAATGTGTCATCAGCAGCTCTTTAGCTTGGTACTCATTACACGCACTGCACTGACTGATGAGGTCCTTGATTTCATTGCTCCTGTTTGGCCAGTAGAGCACTTCTGTTGCCTTTTTCAGACTCCACTCAATTCCTTGCTGGCTTGCATCTCTCCTCTCAACTCCTTAGGGATACTGATTCTGTTTCCTTTATACAAAATGCCATGTTGGGCTGTCATTTCATCTCTTAAGTCCAAAATGCTGTTGTGACCACAGGAATGTCCTTGATGCTGTCAGACCATCCTTTCATTCACTACTTCTTGAAACACTTGGAGAGTTGCATCTTGTTGGGTAGTTCACTTGATTTGAGCAAGGCGCATGTTTGTCAGATTCAGTGTCTCTGCTGGGTTGATGACTTCCAGAACATGTCGAGCTGCACCTTCACATTGGATCTGGAAGATTTCACACTCTGTCATAGCATCCTGTACTTTCTTTGTGGGGAGTGCAGCTCACGACAGCATGTCAGCGATGTACATCTGTTTCCCTTGCTTGCATGTCAAATTGAGATGATATCTCTGTAACTGGAGTAACATTCTTTGCACATGCTTTGGAGCAGATAGTCGCGACTTGAGGAAAATGCTTTGACCTAGCTTGTGGTCGGACTCGACTGTCACTTTGTCTCTTCCAAGTAGGTATTGATGAAAATATTCATAAGCAAAGACAATGGCCAAGCACTCTTTCTTGATCAGAGCGTAGCATCGTTCTGTTTGCGTTAACGCCCTGGATGCAAATGCAATTGGTTGTTCTTGCTGCATTAGGGCTACTCCAAATCCTGTGTCGCTGGCGTTGCTGTCACTAGTTGCTTGATTTTAGTGACCGCTGCTTCTTGTTCTGTGCCCCAATACCACAGCACATCCTTGGCAGTGAGTTGGCATAATGGTTCACACTCCGATGACAAATTGGGTGCGAATTTTGCTAAATAGTTGACGAATCCAACAAATCATTGCACTGCTTTTACATCTGTAGGCTGCCGCATTGCTGCTACCACTCTCACCTTTTCGGGATCTGGGCGAAGACGTTTTGCTGTCAGTACATAACCGATGTACTTGACTTTGGGCACCTTTAATTACAATTTTTCTTGTTCAGCTTCAGGTTCATCTGGCGAGCTCTGTCTAGCAGTCACACTGGATTTTGGTCGTGGTCAGCAGTAGCTTCTTCCATTGTGTCTCCACATCCATAAACTATCATCCACTATAGCTTCCACTCCGGGAAGATTACTAACTGTCTCATGCTGTCTGCGTTGATACTCTTCTGGAGGCGTGGAAATGTCAAACGGCACGTGCAACCATCTGTATCTCCCAAATGGCATCCAGAATGTGGTTAGAAAGCTGCTGCTTTCATCCAGATTCACTTGCCAGCAACCATCCTTTGCATCTAGGGTAGTGAAGATTTTTGCCTTTGCAAGTTGTGGCAAAATTCCTTCTATGGTAAGCATGGGGTAGAGAGATCTATTCAGAGCTTTACTTAGAGCCTTTGGGTTGATACATACTCTCAGCTTTTCAGGTTGTTTTACTGATACCATGCTGCTAATCCATTCTGTCGGGGTTGTCACTTTCTTGATTACTCCCTCCTTTGCCAGCTCTTCTGTCTTGTCTTTCAGGTTGGCCTTGAGGGCAGCTGGAACTTTGCTCGGCAGATGCTGAATTGGTCTTACCCTCTCATCTAATTCGAGATGACATTCACCAGGAAGACATCCTAAACCTGTAAATACATGGTTGTACTCCTTTGGGACCTGATCCGCGGTCAATGGTTTAGTGTGCTGCGACACAATGCAAATCTCTTTTTGCATGTTGAAGGTTACAAGTCCAAGTTTTAGAGTTGCTCCAGCTGAGATGAGTGGCTTTTGCTTGCAGTCTATGATCTGGAACTCCAGATCTTCATTCTTGTCATTGCTTTGGGTTCTCAGAATAATTTGTCCTCTCGGCACTAGTATGGTGCCATCATCTAGCCTCAACCTTACTTTCGAGGACTTCATTTTTGAATCACCATGTTGAGCCACTTCGCACAGGTCTGTGAAGGTCATGATGTTGCATGACACACCGATGTCTGTCTGACACTTGATGTTCTCCTTCGACAGTCGTCGTTCCAATAGTCACAAACCATTTATCACCTATCGACTTGACTGAACCAACCTGTTGTATAGCGTATAGTGATTCGTCAGAAACTTTGGCTGATATCTCTCCAGTGGCCATCTCTACCTGCTTGTTGTGCTTCCTTCTGGCAAAACACTTGTATACAAGATGATTTGGCTTCTTGCAGTGAGAACACTGTGTTCCCTTCGCTGGGCGTGCCGCCTTTTCCTTTGCGTAATGTCCTCCACAGTATTTGCATCCTTCCCTTTGTCTGTGATATTTCTGCCCTTTCAGCCTGGAATGTCTATCAGCATAATGCAAGGCCTGGTCTGTTCTGCCATGAATATGCTCTAGCTGCTGATTTACATCCTCAGTGCTTCTTCACGTGTCGATTGCTTTCCTGAGAGTTAGTTTCTCCTCTCTCTGTAGACGTGCTCTTGCTGCGGGACCTCTTGTGCCTAATACAATCCTGTCTTTAATTAGATCATCTTTTAGTTGTGCAAGTTCAAAGGATTCTGCGAGCTGTGTTAATGCAGTCACTTATTAATCAATGGACTCTTTTTCACCTATATTTTTCAACAACTTTTTCACTAATATTGAACACGTACCACTCATAAGTTACATTCACTTTGGGTTCAAAGCATGCCTTCAAGGCTTTCAAAATTGCTGTCTTCAGAGAGACTTCGGGTGGAATACATTTTGTAACAATCTCTCCCCAACCGTGATAAAAGTGTAGCTGCTCGTAGTTGCTCTGGTTTGTTAATTAAATGTCACAATTTTGTAATTTTGCCATTGCGAGTGGAAAAAATTGCTGGTTCTGCTTCATTTCGACCGGCACCAGTTCAGGAAAGTTTGCAGCCATTGTGTCTTACCCAGTACTTTCAGCACTTCTTTGTTCCTTTTCTGTGACTTCCTTTAGCTTTTAGCAGCTTTCAGCAACTCTGAACAGTCCTCTGTTCCCCTTTTAGTAGCTGTGCTTCTATACAGCTCTTCAGCACTCCATCTCAGCTCCACTTCTGACACCATATTATGAGCTCACAGGGTACCAGTCTTGCTTGTACTGTTTTTATTGAACTACCTTCTGATGGCTGCCTGCAGTGAATGCCTCATGGTAGAGGTCACGTGACTATGGCAAGCCAGGAGGCATATTAGTACAGTATTGCATTTCTATCCCAAATAATTACCTTTGTCAAATTATTAACCTCAAAGGTGGTGCAATACTGTACAATTTATGCCTGCGTTTTAATTTCTTCTGCCGTTATTGTGTTACTGTGCCATTGTTCATCTCCCCCAGCAATAGCTACTTGAAGCAGCTGATTACTTTGATGCAACAACGAGAATATAGTTGTGAGTTAATAATCACATTTGTCATGGAGCAATTATGCTGGATAAAAGAAGCTGCTGAATGACAAGAAAAGTAAATTGGCTACAAAACACATTTAATTACAAAATAATATCATTATAGTCAGGGGAACGTAGTGTTCAGACAGGTTCATTAGGTGTGTGTGACCAGTGCCTCTTCTGATTGGTTAACCCTACTAATATCCATGGTGATGACCAGAGTTGCCAGCTTTGATGGGTGGTTGCTATGGAAATCATGTTGAGCTGGACAATAAACTGGCTGAACAGCACGCATTCTATCTTTTTTGTGCATTATTGTGTTTTTCTTTTGTTAATAGCTAATATTTCATGTGCGCGGGCTGCTAGCTTTGCATGTGAAATATTTCCATGAAATACATGGCTAATTGGAATGGAGTTAAAGGGGCATTTCTTTATTGGAACTGTTATCAATATTAATCAATTCCACTATTTACATATACTAGCAATAACACAGCATTTAACCTTTTCCAGCATTAAGGTGCTAACTAAAATACATTCACTAATTAAAAGTCATGTTTCAAATAGAAATTGAATTTTTATAGACTTTTTATTCACAAATATATTTTTTATATCTATTTATACAAAATAGCTTTGGTTCCTACTCAATGTACACAATATGGAATTGTAGGCAATGAGCCATGGTTAGTACCACATGGATACAAGTGGGCACTCGTCCACTTACAAATGAGGAAACTTCAAAATGGATTCTGGCCAATTTATTCTCTTTAGTTTGCAGATAAAATATAGCTGTGGAGAACTGCAGCTTTGAATTGGTATTGATGAGTTTGTCTTGTCAGTAGATGGTCTGGTAAGTGGGATGGTGTCACTTCCAACATGGATCACCAATTAACTGGCTTCAGCTGTACTTGGAATAACACTTGCTTCTACTTCATATTGGAAAACCAGCCTTGCTCACTGAGGAGCTGATCTAGGCAGTAGTAAGCTGTTCTGCATATTTAAATAAGGACCTGCACAAGATTACTGCACAAGGTAACAGCTCTTGGTGTTGGGGGTTATATATTAGCATGGATAGAGGATTGGATAACTGACAGGAAACAGAGGGCGGCGCAGTGGTCAGCACCGCAGCCTCACAGCTCCAGGGACCCGGGTTCGATTCTGGGTACTGCCTGTGCGGAGTTTGCAAGTTCTCCCTGTGTCTGCGTGGGTTTTCGCCGGGTGCTCCAGTTTCCTCCCACATCCAAAGACTTGCAGGTGATAGGTAAATTGGCCGTTGTAAATTGCCCCTAGTGTAGGGAGGTGATAGGGAATATGGGATTACTGTAGGGTTAGTATAAATGGGTGGTTGTTGGTCGGCACAGACTCGGTGGGCCGAAGGGCCTGTTTCAGTGCTGTATCTCTAAATAAATAAAATAGTCCTGTATTGTAGCTTCACCATGCTGACACCTCATTTTGAGCTATGCCTGGTGCTGCTCCTGGCATGCCCTCCTGCAGTCTTCATTGAACCAAGGTTGGCCTCTCAGTTTGATGGTAATGGTAGAATGGGGGATATGGCGGGCCATGAGGTTACAGATTGTGTTTGAAAACAATTCTGCTGCTGATAGTCTACATCGACTCATGGATGTCCAGTTTTGAGTTGCTATATCTGTACAAAATCTATCCCATTTGGCACGGCGGTAGTGCCACACAACATGATGATGAGTGCCCTTAGTGTGAAGATGGGACTTCCTCTCCAAAATGAGTATAGTGGTCACTCCTACCAATACTGTCATGGACAGATGCATCTGCTGCAGGCAGATTGGTGACGACGAGGTGAAGTAAGTTTTTCTCTCTTGTTGGTTCCCTCACCACCAGCTGCAGACCCATCTAGCAGCTATATCCTTTAGGATTCAGCCAGCTCAGTCAGTAGTGATACTATCAAGCCACTCTTGGTGATGGACAAAGAACAAAGAAAATTACAGCACAGGAACAGGCTCTTCGGCCCTCTAAGCCTGCGCCGATCCAGATCCTCTATCTAAACATGTCGCCTATTTTCTAAGGGTCTGTATCTAACCCTCCACTACCACCCTCTGCCTCCTATCACCAAGACAATTTTGTATCCAATTTGCTAGCTCACCCTGGATCCCATGTGTTCGAACCTTCTGGACCAGCCTACCATGTGGGACCTTGTCAACGGCCTTGTTAAAGTCCATGTAGACAACGTCCATCGCCCTGCCCTCGCCAATCCTCTTGGTCACCTCCTCGAAAAACTCAATCAAATTTGTCAGACATGATTTCCCATGCACAAAGCCATGCTGACTATCCCTAATCAGACCATGCCTTTCCAAATGCATATAAATCCTGTCTCTCAGAATCCCTTCCAATAACTTTCCCACCACTGATGTAAGGCTCACCGGCCTGTAGTTCCCTGGCTTATCCTTGCTGCCCTTCTTAAATAAAGGTACAACATTAGCGATCCTCCAGTCTTCCGGTACCTCACTCTTTGGCTAATGATGATGCAAAAATCTCTGCCAGGGCCCCAGAAATCTCCTCCGTTGCTTCCCATAGCATCCTAGGATACACCTGGTTAGGCCCTGGGGATTTATCCACCTTAATGTGCTTCAAAACCTCCAACACCCACTCCTTTGTAATGTTGATATGCTCTAGGATACCACTGTTCCCTCCCTTGAACTCACTAGCTTCCATGACCTTCTCCACAGTAAATACAGACAAGAAGTATTCCGACCTCACCCATTTCCCGTGGCTCCACACATAGATTACCACACTGATCCTTAAGGGGACCTACTCTCTCCCGAGCTACCCTTTTACTCTTAATATACTTATAGAATCTTTTAGGATTCTACTTTATCTTATCCTTTACATGTCCCATTTCTAACCCCTTTTGCCTTGCACCATCATTCCTTTTGCCATTTAATCTTTCCTGTCCTCTATCCTATCAAATATTTTCCCTTTTGTTCTTCTCTCCCCTCCTCACCCCGCTGTACCGTTTTCCCTATCTCTGTATTTGTTTAAAACCTGTTACATCTCTAACTTCTTACAGCTCTGACAAAAGGTTACCGAGCTGAAAGGACATTGAAGTTCCCCTGCCCAGAGTCATTTTGTGTCTTTGCTACCCTCAGTGCTTCTTCTGATTGGTGTTCAACATGAAGGAGTACTGATTCATCAGCTGAGGGGAGGCAGTAAGTGGTAATCAGCCAGAGATTTCCTTGCCCATGTTTGATCTGATGCCATGAGAGTTTATGAGGTCTGGAGTCAATGTTGAGGACTCTCAGGGCAACTGCCTCCGCTTATATACCATAGGAATGGTGATGGTGGTGTCTGGGACATTGTCTGCAAGGTATGATTCTGAGTGTTGCTTGACTAGTCAGTGGGACAATTCTCCCAACGTTGGCACAAGCCCCGAGATGTTAGTAAGGAGGACTTTGCAGGGTCGACAGGGCTGGGTTTTCCGTTGTCATTTCTGGTGCCTAGGTCAATGCCGGATGGTCGGTCCGGTTTCATCACTCTTCTTAGACTGTGTCGCAGTTTCATACAACTGAGTGCCTTGCTCGGCCATTGCAAAGGGCATTTGAATCAACCACATTGATGTGGGTCTGGAGTGACATGTAGGCCAGACAAGGGAAGGACAGCAGATTTCCTTCCCTAAAAGGCATTAATGAACCAGACAGGTTTTTACAACAATCGACAATGGTTTTATGGTCACGACTAGACTAGCTTTAATTCCACATTAATTAATTGAATTCATATTTCACCATTTGCCGTTGTGGGATTTGAATCCATGTCCCCAGAGCATTTGCCGAGGGCTCTGGGTTACTAGTCTAGTGACATTACCACTACGCCATGGCCTCTCTTTCCTGACATTAATTTCATTCTGGCACCAGCTATAAGGGATGTCTGTTACCCAGCAACAGTGGTGAAACGGGCTAAGCAGTCAGCCACATTGAAGAATTCTCTCAAACAGCAAACCAGGAAGTAACGAGCAGGTTTTATAAAGCTCTTTCTATAATTTTACAGAAAGCAAATTTAAGATTGAGACATTAACATGGGATTAAGATGGAAGCTGAAATATCATACTACACAAATGAAATTATTGAAAAATTGAATTTTCAATATGGAATGGAAAAATGTATTTATTATTTATTATTATTATTTTACAATATTCCACAAATATAAAATTAGTTTTTCAGGGCCAGTTGTGTTGTTCAGCAGTAATTATGACTTAAGCCCATTAAAAACTCAGTTACACCACCTTCAACCAGGCATATCTTTTTCAAGGCTTTCTACGGCAAGAATAATAGTGTAAAAAATAGTCACATCAAATTAGTGATTTCTAATTGCTTTTCAACTGCATGAGCTTCACATCCAGTGGAGGAACAGGGCACCTTCTGGATTTCTGTGTTTAATTGTGCATGTGCTGATGCCAGAAGTTACTGTCAGTTTCACGACGAATGATGAAACACTGACAGTTTCACGATCATTACTACCACAAAATCTGGGCCATTAAAAGTTAAAACTCAAATAAATGTTTTGAATGGAGATGCTCACAGCAAGGCAGGGAGGCGGTGGCGTAGTGGTATGTCACTGGAGTAGTAATCCAGAGCCCAGGCTAATGCTCTGGGGACATTGGTTTGGATCCCACCATGGCAGATGTTGAAATTTGAATTCAATTAATAAACGTGGACTTAAAAAGCTAGTCTAAGGATGACCATGAAACCATTGTCAATTATTGTAACAACCTATCTGGTTCACTTATGTCCATTAAGGAAAGAAATCTGCTGCTCCTACCTGGTCTGGCCTGCATGTGACTCCAGACCCACAGCAATGTGGTTGACTCTTAAAATGTGTTCTGAAATGGCTTAGCAAATCAGTCAGTTCAAGGGCAATTCCGGACGGGCAACAAATGCAGTCTGGCTAGCAAGGCCGACATCCCACAAATGAATAAAAAAAGGAACTCTATTTCCTCCGAGACTGTAAATGGTGTTTTACGAAAACACATGGTGTTGCTTTTGTTCAATTAAGTGGAAATACAAGGCACTTCACTTTTCCACTTCATCAATTTCCAGAGAGTGACATCTCTACACTTTTCCCCCATCTTTACACATTATAGATGGGTTGGACTCTGGCACACCAGCTCTCTTATTCCATTGCAGTGTGTAGGCGCTAGCTCCTCACATTTACTTATCTGAAACAGGGTGGCCAGAACCAGGCATCAGGCTTGTAGACTTACATTTTCATAGGTCTAAAATGCCATCAGCAGTTCGACTTGTGAGTGCAGCGAATGAAAGAAACTGCATATCTGCTTTTTCCTGCATTCTAACAGTGTGAAAGCTAGATCCTCTAGATTTTGCTTAACAAGGAGCAGGTGGACGACAAGTGCTGATTTAAAGAGCAATAGGAAATAAATTGAGATCAAGAGAAAGAGAAGAAAACAGCTGGAGATGGTAAAAGGCACAATAAAGCATTAAAGGAAACCTGAGTCAGAAATTAACCAAGAAAATGAGATAAACTAATTGAAAAACCAAGCATCACACGGCAGCTGACAAAGAGAGGGTACTAAAATATAAGGAAGTAGCAGAGCATGGAGAAATAAAAATAAAGACTTGTAGAGGAAGCTGTACATGTAAAAAATGCAGTAAGTTAATCAGAAACAAAAGGAAAATGCTTGCATTTTTAAAAGGTTGTTTCTTTGGGTGTGCGTATGTCATTTATTTTAGTTCTGTGATGATGTGAGAAATGTATTTCCTTTTTCAGGTATGTCTTCTATAGTATTTTGTTTTTAGATGTGGGAGTTAGACTAATTTGGTAAAAAGATGGTGGGAAAAGTATTAAGTGGGAAGCACAGGGACAGTGGTTGATATTGCATGGTATAGATGTTAATGAGTATTAAACAAAATCTTGACCAGTTGAAGTGGGTAGCAACAAAGACAACGAAAATGTGCCAATAAGAATTTCAAATGTTGGAAATCTGAGATGAAACCATGGCATGCCTCTAAGGAACACGTCCGGAGAGGGGAGGGAAAGAGCAGCAACTTCATCTAATTTGTGGGGTTTTTCTTTTTTTTTTAATGAGTTTGAAATTGAGGTTGCTATGAACTGAAGTCAGTACACGGAGATGTAACCAAATCGGGTGTCGAGAAGTCAGGCGCAGAAGTAACTGCTTTGAGGAGGTCTGAGCTTACAGATAGGGTAGCAAAATTGAGCCTAATGTGTATCTGACTTGCAGAACAGTTTTTGGAACAACTCAACAATGACCCGTCTTCCTAACTATCTTCAGCCAGAATACACAGACAGGTTCTCTTTGGGTTAGAGGTCCTTCCACAGAACTGGAAGGGAGGAAAGCGAGTCTTTAGAGATCTAATCCACGCAAAGAGGGTAAGGGAGAGGAACAGGTGAAGGCTGCAGATCAGTTGTGCTAAATATACCCTGCTATATGAACAGCTGTAATGGGCTTAATCTTATGAGTGAACAGCAGGAACAATTTTGTTGAGAATTCAAAAAAGAAAAAGTCTGAGCCCAACTTAGGAATGTGAAGAGAAACTGGAAAAAAAAGGACCTTTTGAGTTCAATATGAGAATTAAAAAAAATTTAATGCAGCTCATTTAGAACTAAATTCTGACATGAAATAGGGAGCTGTATGCAAATGCTTTCTGCTTAAAGATTTTCTGAGATTAAGAAAAATAAAGTAATAAACATGTAATACTACTTAAAATTGAATGAAAAATTGAACAAATATTTACAGTGCACTGCATCTATCTGTGTGACGTACATATGAACTAGGAGCAGGAGTAGGCTATTCGGCCCCTCGAGCCTGCTCCGCCATTCTATAAGATTATGGATGATCTGTTTGTGGATTCAACTCCACTTTCCTGCGTATTCCTGATACCCTTTGACTCCTTTGTTTGTCCAGAATCTGTCTACCTCTGCCTTAAAAATATTCAATGACCCTACCTCCACTGCCCTCCGGGGAAGAGAGTTCCACAGACTTATGATCCTCTGAGATAAAAATATTTCTCCGTATCTCTGTCTTAAATGGGAAACCCTTTATTTTTAAACTGTGCCCCCTAGTTTTAGTCTCTCCCACAAGAGGAAACATCCTTTCAACCTGTCAAATCCCCTCAGGATCTTCTATGTTTCAGTAAGATATCCTTTCATCCTTCTAAACTACAATGAATACAGACCCAACCTGTCCAACCTTACCTCATAAGGTAACCCTGTCATCCCAGGAATCAGTCGAGTGAACCTTCTCTGAACTGCTTCCAATGCAATTCTTCTTTGGCCTCCTTGTATCGAGAGACAATGGGTAAGCGCCTGGAGGTGGTCAGTGGTTTGTGAAGCAGCGCCTGGAGTGGCTATGAAGGCCAATTCTAGGGTGACAGACTCTTCCACAGGTGCTGCAGATAAAATTGGTTGTTGGGACTGTTACACAGTTGGCTCTCCCCTTGTGCTTCTGTCTTTTTTCCTGCCAACTGCTAAGTCTCTTCACCTCGCCACACTTTAACCCTACCTTTATGTCTGCCCGCCAGCTCTGGCGATCACTAGCAACTGACTCCCATGAGTTGTGATCAATGTCACAGGCCTTCATGTCGCGTTTGCAGACGTCTTTAAAGCGGAGACATGGACGGCCGGTGGGTCTGATACCAGTGATGAGCTCGCTGTACAATGTGTCCTTGGGGATCCTGCCATCTTCCATGCGGCTCACATGGCCAAGCCATCTCAAGCGCCGCTGGCTCAGTAGGGTGTATATGCTGGGGATGTTGGCCGCCTCAAGGACATCTGTGCTGGAGATACGGTCCTGCCACCTGATGCCAAGGATTCTCCCGAGGCAGCGAAGATGGAATGAATTGAGACGTCGCTCTTGGCTGACATACGTTGTCCAGGCCTCACTGCCATAGAGCAAGGTACTGAGGACACAGGCAAGATACACTCGGACTTTTGTGTTCCGTGTCAGTGCACCATTTTCCCACACTCAGTTGGCCAGTCTGGACATAGCAATGGAAGCCTTTCCCATGTGCTTGTTGATTTCTGCATCGAGAGACAGGTTACTGGTGATAGTTGAGCCTAGGTAGGTGAACTCTTGAACCACTTCCAGAGCGTGGTCGCCGATATTGATGGATGGAGCATTTCTGACGTCCTGTCTCATGATGTTCGTTTTCTTGAGGCTGATGATTAGGCCAAATTTGTTGCAGGTAGCCGCAATCCTGTCGATGAGTCTCTGCAGACACTCTTCAGTGTGAGATGTTAATGCAGCATCGTCAGCAAAGAGGATATCCCTGATGAGGACTTTACGTACTTTGGTCTTCGCTCTTAGACAGGCAAGGTTGAACAACCTGCCACCTGATCTTGCGTGGAGGAAAATTCCTTCTTCTGAAGACTTGAACGCATGTGAGAGCAGCAGGGAGAAGAAGATCCCAAACAGTGTAGGTGCGAAAACACAGCCCTGTTTCACGCCACTCAGGATGGGAAAGGTGTCTGATGAGGCGCCACTATGCTGAATTGTGCCTTTCATATTGTCATGGGATGAGGTGATGATACTGAGTAGTTTTGGTGGACATCCGATCTTTTCTAGTAGTCTGAAGAGACCACGTCTGCTGACGAGGTCAGAGGCTTTGGTGAGATCAATGAAAGCAACGTAGAGGAGCATCTGTTGTTCGCGGCATTTCTCCTGTAGCTAGTGATGGGAGAACAGCATGTCAATGGTGGATCTCTCTGCTCGAAAGCCACACTGGGCCTCAGGGTAGTCACGCTCAGCCAGCTTCTGGAGCCTGTTTAAAGCGACTCGAGTGAAGACTTTCCCCACTATGCTGTGCAGGGAGATTCCACGGTAGTTGTTGCAGTCACCACGGTCACCCTTGTTCTTATAGAGGGTGATGATAGCGGCATCGCGCATGTCCTGTGGTACTGCTCCCTCGTCCCAGCACAGGCAAAGCAGTTCGTAGAATGCTGAAAGTATAGCAGGCTTGACACTCTTGATTATTTCAGGGGTAATGCCGTCCTTCCCAGGGGCATTTCCGCTGGCTAGAGAATCAGTGGCATCACTGAGTTCCGATTTTGTTGGCTGTACGTATAGCTCGTCCATGACCGGCAGAGACAGGGCTGCATTGAGGGCGGTCTCAGTGACAACATTTTGTCTGGAGTACAGTTCCAGGTAGTGCTCCACCCAGTGGTCCATTTGCTTGCGTTGGTCAGTGATTGTGTCCCCTGATTTAGACTTGAGGGGGGTGCGATCTTGTTGATGGTTGGCCCAAAAGGTCTCTTAATGCCATCATACATTCCTCTGATGTTTCCGGTGTCAGAGGCCAGCTGAATATGACTTCATAGGTGTTGCCAGTAGTCATCTACGCAGCGCCTGGCTGTTCTTTGTACAGCGCTTCTGGCTGCTTTAAGTACTACAGATGTTAACTCGCTGGGGGCTTTCTTGTAGTTCAGCAGTGCAATGCGCTGAGCGGCTATGACAGGTTCCAGCTCTTCATAGTGAGATTGAAACCAGTCTGCATTCTGCTTCACATGTTTGCCATAGGTGGTCATAGCTGAGTCATAGATGGCGTCTCTGATTTGGGCCCACTTGGTCTCTGCATCCCCTGTAGGAGTGTTTTGAAGGGCTCTTTCAAATGAATATAGTAACTTATGTAAGAGCTGTGGATAAGAAATTCTGCTAGTGTTGATGCGCGGGCGGCCCTTCTGCTTGGAGTGATGCAGCTTCTTTGGTTTGAGTCTAACCTTGCTACACACCAGGGAGTGGTCGGTGTCGCAGTCCACACTGTGGAAGCTGCGTGTGATTTGAACGCTGTTTAAAGAGGCTCGCCTTGTGACAATGAGGTCCAGCTGGTGCCAACGACGTGATCTTGGGTGCCTCCAAGAAACCAGGTGACAGGGTTTAGTATGAAAGAACGAGTTGGTGGCGCAGAAGTTATGATAGGTACACAACTCCAGCAGTCTCTGTCCATTCTCGTTCATCCTTCCAATGCCATAGCGCCCAAGGCAGGAGGGCCATGAGTCGTGGTCGGCCCCAACCCTGGCAATAAAGACCCCCAGCAGGAACAGATGTTCAGTATTGGGGATGCTACTAATGATATTATGGAGTTCCTCGTGGAACTGGTCTTTAGCTTCAGGTGGGGAGCAGAGTGTTGGAGCATTGATGCTGAGTAGGTGTACTGGACCAGAAGCGGTGAGCAGTCGGATGGACAGTATGCGTTCTGAGCCATTTGAAGATGGCTCTATCATGCTGAGCAAAGAGTTTCTGATGGCGAAGCCCACTCCATGCTGTCTTGGTTCTTCAGGATCCCTACCCTGCCAGAAGAAGGTCTAGTCTTGCTCTCTTAGAGATCTGCTCGCAGGGAGTCGTGTCTCCTGAAGTGATGCAATGTCCACATTGAGTCTACTGAGCTCGTTGTTAATGATAGCGGTCTTCTGAGAATTGTTGATTTGTGTAAGGTCTTCCGACAGGCCAGGATACACAGTTTTGACGTTCCAGCTTGCAAAACGAAGGGCTGGTACCTTCTTTCCTTTGTTTGTCGTGCTGTTTGGTGCGGTGTTGCAGTCCACTTTTCAGGCAATGACCCTGAGCTCCAAGCACCCATTGAAGCAGGTGGACTGTGGCGGGACAGAACCTTACTAATGGGGGCTGCCCGGTTTGAGGGGGGCGGTAGTTGTCCAGTGAGATGCAATGACCTTTCCCACCGACAAAGGGAACCCGTGGCGCCCAATCTCTCCGCCAGTTGAGCTGGACGTATAACCGGTAACTGCTGCCTTTCGTGTTGTTTTGGTTGCTGTGAGGCGACTACGGAGTGACCTCTCCATGGCGCATGCCTGGGCGGATGTATGGAGGTTGTGAGTTGCCCAAACATCAAAACCCCCCTCTCATCCTTTCTGGTGGGGTCCAAAGGAGTGCAGAGCATGACGTTTGGCATCGGTATGGCTGCAGGAACTGCCGGAAACATGCCAAAGGTGACACATGACCGCTTTCGGGGTTTCACTCCGGATTTTCTGTTGGGGTTTACTCCCTTAGCCTTAATCTCTCCCGAGACGCCCGCAAGGCAGTGGGGTTGTTAGGACCCCTGCTCAGGGATAGGTTGATGCCGGTGGAAGTGCGGGGTACGAGGGGGTGGGGTGCAGTGGAAAGGGGTGTGAGGGGGAGCTGGGAAGGTGGCTGCAGTGGGGTAGAGGAGGGGGCGCGAGGAGAAGATGGTGCGAGGGGGGAGCTGGGAAGGGGGTGCGAGGGGGGAGCTGGGAAGGGGGTGCGAGGGGGGAGCTGGGAAGGTGGTGCGAGTGGGTGGGGGGAAGGGGGTGTGGGGGGAAGAGGTTGGGAGGGGGTGGGGGTGCGGGGGTGGGGTGAGCTGGGAGGGGGGCGCGAGCTGGGTAGGGGGAGTGTGGTGGGGAGGGGGTGGAGGAAGTGGGTGCAGGTAATAAAACATTTCATCAGCTCCCACCATCGCTGCTGAGAAAGCTCACCGCGTCCTCCGGGAGGTGGGCGACAGCTTCGAGCGCCAGTACCAGCTGGAATTCGCCAACATTGTGCTGCAGATGCGCTTCGAGCTGGACACCACCCATGGGAGCTTTGAAGCTGTGGCCGAGGAGCTGTTTCACGATGGAGTCGCAGAACAAGGCAATTATGTCCTTTCTTAAGTAGGGAGACCAAAGCTGTACAATACTCTCGATGTGGTCTCACCTATACCCTGTACAACTATAGCAAAACATCTGTACTTTTATATTCCATTCCCTTTGCAATGAACAGAATCATTGCATTTGCCTTCTTAATCACTTGTACCTGCATACTAACTTTTTGTGTTTCTCGTACTCGGACACCCAGATTTCTCTGCATTTCAGAGTTCTGCAATCACTCTCCAAGTAAATAATATGTTGTTTTTCTAGTCTTCCTGCCAAAGTGGACAAGTTCACACTTTCTCTCGTTATACTGTATCTGCCAAATCTTTTCCCACTCAACCTATCTAAATCCCTTTTCAGACTCCTTATATCCTCTTCACAACATACTCTCCTACCTATCTTTGTGTAATCAGCATATTTAGCAATCATACATTCTGTCCCTTTATCCAAGTCATTGATATGGATTGTAAATAGTTGAGGCGCCAGCACTGATTCCTGTGGCACTCCACTAGTTATAGTTTGCCAACCTGAAAATGACCCATTTATGCCTTCTCTCTGTTTCCTGTTAGCTAACCAATCCTCTGTCCATGCTAATATGTTACCCCCTATACCATGGGCTCTTATTTTGTTTAGTAACCTTTGATGTGACACCTTGTCAAATGCCTTCTGGAAATCCAAGTACACTACATTCACAGGTTCCCCTTTATGTTACTTGTTGTTACTTGTTATGTTGATTGTTACTTCCTCAAAGAGCTCTAATAAATTAGTCAAACACAATTTCCCTTTCACGTTGTTGACCAGGTTGACTCTGCCTAATTGCATTGAGCTTTTCTAAGTGTACTTCTATAACCTCGGTAACAATAGATTCCATCATTTTCCCTGTGACAGATGTTAAGCAACTGACCTGTTGCTTTCTGTCTTTCTCCTTTCTTGAATAGTGGAGTTATATTCACTATTTTCCAATCTGATGGGACCTTTCCAGAACCTAGGGAATTTTAGAAAATTAAAGCCAATACATCCACTATCTCAGCTGCCACTTCTTTTAAGACCCTAGGATGAAGCCCATCATGACTTGGGGACATGTCAGCTTTTAATTTTAATAATTTTCCCAGTACCATTTCCCTGGTGATAATTGTTTTAAGTTCCTCCCTCCCTTTCAACTCTTGAATCACAATTATTTCTGGGATTGTTATTTGTATCCTCTACAGTGAAGACAGTTGCAGAAAATATGTTCCATTCCTCCGCCATTTCCTTATTTTCCATGATTAACTCCCCAGACACTCTCTCTCTGGAGGACCAACACTCACTTTACTTACTCTATTCCTTTTTAAATACCTGTAGAAACTCTTACTATCCATTTTTATATTTCTAGCTAGCTTTTGTACTCTAATTTCTCTCTCATTATTCTTTTCATCATTCTTTGCTTTTTTAAAATATTCTGTCCAATCTTCTGACCTATCTCTTTGTTGAATTGTACACTTTTTCTGTCAATTTGATTTCTGTCAAGTTCCTTCGGTAGCCATGGATGCTGCATCCTTCCCCTAGAGTCTTTCTTTCTCACTGGCTCAGTGTTATGAAATATCTGCTTAAATGTCTGCATCTCAACTGACCTATCCCTTAATTTACTTTTGCAGTTTACCTTCTGCTCTGTCTTCAAACCCTCATAATTACCCTTATTTAAGTTTAAAACAGTCGGCTTAGATCCACTCTTCTCACCTTCAAACTGAATGTGAAATTCAATCATGTGATCACTGCTACGTAGAGGCGCCTTTACTATGCGGTCATTAATTAATCCTGTCTCATTACACATTACCAGATCGAGAGGAGCCTGCTCTCTGGTTGGTTCTAGAACATGCTGCTGTAAGAAACTGTCCTGAAAATACTCCATGAGCTTTCAATGTGGTTTTATTGCTGTTAGACCATGGCATGTCCCTCAGGAGCACGTCTGGAGAGGGGAGGGAAAGAGCAGCAAGTTTATCTAATTTGTGGGGTTTTTTTGTTTTCAAATGAGTTTGAAATTATGGCTTGTATGAACTGAAGTCCATCCACAGAGATGTGACCAAAATGAGGGTCGAGAAGTCAGGCACAGGAGTAACTGCTGTGGGGACATCTGAGGTTGCAGGCAGGGGAGCGAAATTGTGTTTTTGGATCAATTTAGCTTCAAAACCCATGGTGATGAGCAAAGTTCAATACTCCAAGGTTCATTAAACCTCTAACTGCGTCTTCCTAACTATGTTGAGCTGCAGTGTGGATTGTACAGGCATGATGAACAGTAAATTTAGTGCTCGATTTTGTTTCCTATCCGTGATTCTTCTGCCATCACAACAGCAGTTCTCATGCAGGATACTGAAGGTTTCAGTGGCAGAATGAAACTGTGCATTTACTGAGCTTCATATAATAGTTATCAGTCAATCCAAACCATAGTTTTTGTTAACATCAGTGTCATGGTAGTGCCCCCACCTACCAAGAATGAGGCACATCAATTTTGTCATTGATTTTTAACTGTTGTTGGAGTGTGAAATGACGTGGCTGGAAAAAAATATTTACATACTAATGGACATCGAAGGTGAGAAAGCACATTCCAGGGCTTGCGAAAGAGGATACAATCTACAAGGGCCAGGACTGGTAGGACCAGCTGGTCACATGACTAACTGGCTGTTCCAGGGTTTTCTTTTGAACTGGCCACAGAGAGTTTGACCTCAGAAAGACTGTTTGCTCCTGGACTGAGAAGATCTCTACTGTCTGCTCCCATCTTTTTCTCACAAGCCTCTGAATCCACTGAAGACACATGAACCCCAAGAGAGAAAAGTCTCCTACAGCGAACAAGGTTTGAGAAGAATACTGGGCCCCAACGAAAAGCAAGATCTACCTACAATCAAGGCCTCTACAGTGAGCTCGAAGAACGGTAACATAAACTCTTCAGATATTGCTTCAAAGTTTTTCCACTTTATTTATTCTAATGTGTTTTCTATCTCTATTTGCATGTGTGTATTGCGTATGCATTCGAGTGTGGACGCGTCGTGTATCTGTAGGCATCAACCGAATTAGAGTTCAATAAATTTCAACCTTTTCTTTAAACCTAAGAAAACCTGTTTGTGCTGGTTTCTTTGCCTTATACTTGGAAAGTGGTGAACAAGGATTCACCAAAGGGAAGCTAAAAATACGGTGTGTTTAAAATTAAACCCTGTTACGGTAAAAACAGATGAAGGCTGAAAGAGAACCCTAGACTCCTTTCTCACCGGGTTTTAACATCAGTCAAATGTGATTTAATTTGGAGGCATTAAAATTCTTTATATGATCTCTTAAAATAAACAATAATTTCTGTAGTGCCATACAGACATGATTTGAGCCATCCTGCTAAAGGGGTCGATGTTAAACATACAATGAACCTTGCAGTATTTAGTTGAAGGCTCCAGTCTCCAGATTAAGTTGTGTCGCATCTTCTCCCCAGTATTTGATTGCACTTTTTAAAAATTGGAGCACCAATAAAGACAATCCAATTTAGCTATTTATCAGTTGGTGGTCTTGTGTTTGCAAGTTGATATATTTAGTGATTGTAGTGGAAGGTTAAGATGAATGGGTTAAATGGACTCCCTCATCTCCAAATATTTTTTGTCATTGATGGTTCTTGCTTTTTTATTGGTGATGGTGATTTCATGATGATAAAGTTGATGATGTAATTTTGATGCTAACATCTGCCAAGCCAGTCCCCTACAATTTATTAAGAATGAAGCACACAAGGATGACTACTCCTTTCAAATCTGCTTTGACCAACATTTTTAACATAGGAAGGCTGAGGGTCTGTGATCTTGTTTATGCAGTTAGACAGTGTGTGAAGCAATTACAATAATTATCGTTCTTTACCTGATACTGGTGGATTCAGCTGCATAGTAAATGTGCTCCCATTTGCTGACTGTGTGATGGTATTTCTCTGATACAGCAACAAGACCAAATGGCTGTCTGGCTCTCTACTTGGTCGAGAATCTGTTGGCTCAAGGATGTGTTATGTACTCTATTTAGATTTTTAGGTCACACCTTCATATAGGCATTTATGGCTTGCAGACTTAGATGAAGGTGTTGTATTCCAGAAAGTCAGTTGGTGAAGGATAGAACTGGACACAATCTTTAGACACTTTTATAAGCATTTATTTAAAAATTTATACATTACAAGCGTGCACCTCCTAACCCCAACAACCATTTTCATTCTTTGTCAATTTATAGGGGTACAAGTGAATCCCCAGTTCATGCCCACCCATCTGCATATAATTAAAGACCATTATTATGCAACAAATAGTAGGCACTGGTGTTGTTTAGTGTGTTTTATTGGTTCATTGCCATATTAATTAGAGTTTAGACGTTTATATTGAAATCAATCCAGCAGGTTTCATAGGTGCTGTGCCTCCAATGGTTCAAACAGTAAAAGCACTCATCGGTTGCTATCAATAAATTCCTAGTTGTGATTCCTGTCTAAGTTTAAATTAGCTAATGTGAGCTGTGATTATGATGAGAACATTAGATATGCATTTCATGGCAAGGGAAGCAGAAAGATCAGGCAGTGTTCCCACTTCTGGAGGCATGTTTTTCTCTCCTTTCTCTTGATAAGGGAATTAAGTAGACATGGTTATAAAGTGGGGGAATACTCATGGCTATTTTGTCATTTAGAAAAAAGAAGCTATATCCCCAAGGTGGCTATCCCTTGCTTCCTACTTGAAAGTGCAGATGTTGGATGACTGTGGTTGGATTTAGCTGTGATATCTTGCAAATTTGACTAGCCATTGGAAGATCATACATTAAGTACTTCAATTAATTAATATAGAATTAGTGCTGTTTAGGACTGCCTGAAAGGCTTGAGGATGATACTTCTTCTTTGGCCTCCTTGTCTCAGGAGACAATGGGTAAGCGCCTGGAGGTGGTCAGTGGTTTGTGGAGCAGCGCCTGGAGTGGCTATAAAGGCCAATACTAGAGTGACAGACTCTTCCACAGGTGCTGCAGATAAAATTGGTTGGCAGGGCTGTTTCACAGTTGGCTCTCCCCTTGCGCTTCTGTCTTTTTTCCTGCCAAAGGCTAAGTCTCTTTGACTCGCCACACTTTAGCCTTGCCTTTATGGCTGCCCGCCAGCTCTGGCGATCGCTGGCAACTGACTCCCACGACCTGTGATCAATGTCACAGGACTTCATGTCGTGTTTGCAGATGTCTTTAAAGCGGAGACATGGACGGCCGGTGGGTCTGATAC
The DNA here is from genome assembly GCF_036365525.1 of Heterodontus francisci. Lineage (NCBI taxonomy): Eukaryota > Metazoa > Chordata > Chondrichthyes > Heterodontiformes > Heterodontidae > Heterodontus > Heterodontus francisci. The sequence goes on along the minus strand of NC_090372.1, from coordinate 183,608,785 downwards.
CAGTGGCAAGCTCACTGTACAATGTGTCCTTGGGGATCCTGCCATCATCCATGCGGCTCACATGGCCAAGCCATCTCAAGCGCCGCTGGCTCAGTAGGGTGTATATGCTGGGGGTGTTGGCCGCCTCGAGGACTTCTGTGTTGGAGATACGGTCCTGCCACCTGATGCCAAGGATTCTCCGGAGGCAGCAAAGATGGAATGAATTGAGACGTCGCTCTTGGCTGACATACGTTGTCCAGGCCTCGCTGCCATAGAGCAAGGTACTGAGGACACAGGCTTGATACACGCAGACTTTTGTGTACTGTGTCAGTGCACCATTTTCCCACACTCTTTTGGCCAGTCTGGACATAGCAGTGGAAGCCTTTCCCATGCGCTTGTTGATTTCTGTATCGAGAGACAGGTTACTGGTGATAGTTGAGCCTAGGTAGGTGAACCCTTGAACCACTTCCAGAGCGTGGTCGCTGATATTGATGGATGGAGCATTTCTGACGTCCTGTCCCATGATGTTCATTTTCTTGAGGCTGATGGTTAGGTCAAATTCGTTGCAGGCAGCCGCAAACCTGTCGATGAGATTCTGCAGACACTCTTCAGTGTGAGATGTTAATGCAGCATCGTCAGCAAAGAGAAGTTCCCTGATGAGGACTTTACGTACTTTGGTCTTCGCTCTTAGACAGGCAAGGTTGAACAACCTGCCACCTGATCTTGCGTGGAGGAAAATTCCTTCTTCTGAAGACTTGAACGCATGTGCGAGCAGCAGGGAGAAGAAAATCCTAAACAGTGTAGGTGCGAGAAGACAGCCCTGTTTCACGCCACTCAGGATAGGAAAGTGGTCTGATGAGGCACCGCTGTGCTGAATTGTGCCTTTCATATTGTCATGGGATGAGGTGATGATACTTGGTAGCTTTGGTGGACATCCGATCTTTTCTAGTAGTCTGAAGAGACCACGTCTGCTGACGAGGTCAAAGACTTTGGTGAGATCAATGAAAGCAACGTAGAGGGGCATCTGTTGTTCGCGGCATTTCTCCTGTAGCTGACGAAGGGAGAACAGCATGTCAATGGTGGATCTCTCTGCTCGAAAGCCACACTGTGTCTCAGGGTAGACACGCTCGGCCAGCTTCTGGAACCTGTCTAAAGTGACTCGAGCGACGACTTTCCCCACTATGCTGAGCAGGGAGATTCCACGGTAGTTGTTGCTGTCACCGCGGTCACCTTTGTTTTTATAGAGGGTGATGATATCGGCATCGCGCATGTCCTGTGGTACTGCTGCCTCATCCCAGCACAGACAAAGCAGTTTGTAGAGTGCTGAGAGTATAGCAGGCTTAGCACTCTTAATTATTTCAGGGGTAATGCCGTCCTTCCCAGTGACCAAACTTGAGTACATAGAACAGTTAGCCCATAACTCACATTATGAACTACAAAGTACTTTGTTAGAGAAGAAATTATTTACCACAGAGGAGCATTAGCATTGTCCATGGCGATACCATATGTTGAACCATCATTCCTACCCAGATTTTTCCTCTCACATAGCCAGAGGAGCCACTTGCCTATTTTACACTGACGATGGAGAGGAAATGACATTGAAGTCTGAATTAGACTAATTAGTATAAACTCAGGGCATGTATCTTAGAGACTAGTTCATCGAAATTATAGGGTTTTAAATAATCAATGAGGAAGATGACTGTATAAAATCCCAGAATGAGTAGAACCTGCTTAAGGGAATTATAAAATGTCTCTTTTCTGTGTGATCTGAAGTTGTTGAATTTCAAAAAGTACCTTCCTGTGAAGAATAACCACATTGATCTTAAACTGTGAAGTGATTGTCCATTTAACAGAGACATACAATAAATGGAGTTACATTTACACTGTAATGTATTAATTATACATTTCTTTTTATCTGAACAATGTTGTCAGTTTCTATGTAATTCAACCTTTTTAAAAACAAATCATTCTCAAGATATGGACATTGGCCGGAATTTTACGCCACCCAGCGGGTCGGATGATGGCGTAAATTGAACCGCCCCGATTCCGCCTCCGACCAAGTTTACGGAGGTCCAGTGGGGGGGGGGTGGTGCAGGAGGATGAGAGGTGGCCCGCCCGCCCGAGGCCAATCATGACCCTTAAGTTGCCACTTGACGGCCACCTTAGGGCCCACACCCGCCTCCACGGGTATTTTACCCATGGCAAGTGGGTGTGCCAGGGACGTGAAAGGCCGCCCAGCTATAGCTGCCGGCCTTTCTGCACCCTGGGGGTGGGGGGGGGGGGCCTGGCAAACAGGCACAGGGTACCCGATTGAGGGCTGCCCCCGCCTCCCAATTCAACCCCAAGATCCAAGACGCCCCCCTCCCCCCAAACGACCACCCTAACCTCACCAGGGCACGACCGATTCCTCTGGTCTGGCAACCCAAACTTACCTTCAGTCCTGGCTCCTTGGTCTCCTCCTCGGTTGGTTGGGCTGCAGTCCCAGCAGTGGCCACCGCTCCCGGTGGTGCTGCTGAGACTAAGAGTTGCTGGCCCGCTGATTGGCCGGCAGCCCACTGAGGTGGGACCTTCTCCCTCAAGTGGGTGGAAGTCCCGCCTCGGACCAATTAAAGCCTGGGGATCCGTAAAATACGTCGGAGTCCGGCTCCCGTCCTTCCAGCGTAAAATTCCGGCCATTGTTGGCAATGATAGCATCTATTGCCCTGAGAAGATGGGCTGACTTCTTTAACAGTGGCAATTCTTTACAGCTGTTTGATGGAACTGAATGCTTGCTCAGCTCTTTGGAGGGCAGTTAGCAGTCAATTGCATTAGTGTGGAACTGGAGTCGTATGTTGGCCAGATTGGGTAAAAATGGTAGGTTTCTTTCCCGAAAGGACATTTGTGAATCAATTGGCTTTTTAAGACACCATTCATGGTTACTTTTATTAATATCAGCTTTTTATTTCCAGATCTTTAAAAGCTGAATTTAAATTCTCACACCTGGTGAGAGATTTGAACTTGTGTTCTGAGATTATTAGTCTAGGCCTCTGGATTATTAGTTCAGTAACCAAACCACTACACTACTGTACCCCTGGCATTTTTCATCCGATATATGTTCACATTAATAAAAAGAGTGACGGTTGAGAATCTGAAAACTAGTTTATAAATTGAATCTTTGAGCTTCAGCTCTTTAACCAAAGGTCCTGGTAGATTAGAAAGCATTTTCCACTGTAAATCCAATGCAAACCTAATATAGATGTATTGCCATCAAAATCTAACAGCGTAATAGCATTTTGAGTTATCGGGGTCAGTCTACTAGTGTTATGTTTTACTCAGTTCTGCAAAGGAAATCCTTGATTAAATTTTCAATCTTACTTAGTTGAAATGGGATATACTGTTCACTTTCCTGCACAACTGCTTTGTTGTGTGTTGGGCATACTGCATGTGTTTTCGGTGGCTTTGACATAAATGGATTTAATCTTGTTTGTAGCTCTGAAATCCATCAGCCCTGTGTATTTGCTATATTAGCCATCTGACATCCCAAGCACTTCTCATGGATCTCTCCATGTATATGCAAGGATTACTGTGTATCTATTGCATTGTTTCCTTATTTCACTGGTGTGATGATAGTCAGCTGGACTTCAATGGTACAGCCATTTATTATTCTGGAATAAAATTAGTCCAATGTTTGTGCTGAATTATAACTTTAGGGAGCTTAGCTTTATTTCCAGTCAAAGCGAGTGTTAACATTATTGTGGAGCAATTAGGAGATGCAATTGAGTATCCTGTGAATGACTCGTCTCTGAAAAGGTCCGTGAAATCACTTGAGAACCATTTTTACTATTTACTTAATGATCTGCATTCTGTACAAGCAGTTGCTCCTGTTTACAAATCCATTGCTGTAGTAGAGGGACTTTTCTTAAAGGTAGAACTCCAGACTTTGTGTGCAAGTTTATCATACAATTATCCTCGTGTTCATTGTATGTCAGGAGAGAACAATAATTAGTGCTGTAATTGAGCTTCTGTGAACTGCAGAGATGCCTAATGTCAATCTTGTCAAGCTGCCTGAACATCAGGGACATATGATGGTGACCCACAGCCCAGAAGGCTTCATGTTAGTGTTATTAAATTTGTAGCTAATGCAGTCTGGTCTGTACTTTTTTAAATGGGTTTTACAGTCTGTTCATGCAAACAGAGCTTTTGGCTGCATCTCTCTCATAATTTTTAGCTGAATTAATTATCTTAATTCTAATAGTTGAGAGGAAGGGTTTGGGTTACAGCATTTGTTCACATATGCCCTTTACATATTTTCTTGACAATTGCTACTTTACCCTTTTCAGTTTTTACATATATAACCTTGGAGTTTTATCCTTCACATTTACTCAATGGGCTGAGTTCTATAGCCCACCGCCGGAATTGGTGGCAGGCGAAAAAAAGGCAGGCCGAACACACCAAAGAGCCGCCGCGATTCCAAGTGCTTGCGGCTCATTTAAACAGCCGGGGCGGGCTGCCCCCCGCCCCCGATTACGTGGAGGGGGCAGGCTGTCGATCCCCGGCAATGACGTCAGCCCTACTGGTAAATTTAAATATTTAAAGATACATTAAATGAAATAAAATAAATACATTCCTTTTTCCCCCTCTCCCTACCCCACCAATATCAATTAAAATAATTATTTGCCCTTTCCCCCCCCCCCCCACAAAAACACCTTTACAATCTGAACTTTCCTCCCCAAACTGCACAAACTTTAAACTATAACACTTCCCATCATCCCCAACACCCATGACGTTCATTTGACCCCATCTCTTTCCCCGCCCCCAACTGAGAAACTCACCTCCTCCCCCCCTCCCCACCAGTGTTGCACCTCGTTTGTTCAGGCAGGGATCTGAAGACACGGCAGTGCCGGCTGCCGTGGTGAATATCACGGCAGGACTTCAGGAGGTGACGGGAGACTCATTTATTCAGATGAGTTACTTTATCTAAATATTTAAATGGCAGTCCTTCCGCCATGAGGCCTCACCACTGCAGGGAATATCGGTCTGGGCCCTGCCAGCCTGGAGGTCCATGTTGGGTCTCATCTGGGGCAATCTTCAGGCCCCCCCCGCCCTCCACCACAGATCTCGATGTCACGGGCTCTCTAAAATCCAGCCAATTGTGTGCAATGTAGTCATGTTGATCAAATCTCTATAGTTTGATTTTGACTAGGTCACCTTTCTGGTGTCTAGAAATTCATCTGGCACATATTTAAATTTTCTCACTGGTTTACTTACACAATGCAGTTGAGAGTTTAGTTTTGACCTTTTTCTGATCTATTTATATTGTTATAAATCAATGTTTAGCCTTTACCTTAAATTGAATCATAGTTTTTCAAAGAAAGTGTAAAGCATGAAAGGGGAGTGGAAGGAAAATACATTAAGGTGGATGAAGAACAGGACATGACGTAACAGGTTGAAAGGGAAAAGAGAAATTTAAAAACCATTACATTTTAAAGAGGTTACTTGTGGTTCAGTTCTTTAGTCAAGCTGGAGTAATATGCATTTTCTTTTCCCCTCTGGTCTGCCCCTTGACCACTAACTATTGCAGTGAGTGGGTGATGTTGTGAACATTTTCAGGTATTCTTTAATAAATAGTTCACTTTCTTTTTCTAAACCTAGGAGAACACATATTGTTTGTTTATTTGTCCCTGAAACACTCAGGGACTGAAACTGTATTTTTAAAAACACTATCTGCGGTCAGTAGAGAGGTGAAAAGTGGGAGCCACCCACACCATTTTCCACCTGTCTGTAACAATGTACTGGATGAGCAGAAATTTCCTCCAACTAAATATTCCAAAGACCAAAGCTATTGTCTTTAGTCCCACCGCAAACACCATTCCCTAGCCACCGACTCCATCCCTCTCCCTGACAAGGTTGTTCACAACCTTGGTTTTGTATTTGACCCTGAAATGCATTTACAACCACATTTCTGCACTATCATGAAGACAACCAATTTTCACCTCTGTAGTATTGCGTGAATGCGTCCCTACCTCATCTCGTCTGCTGCTGAAACTCTTATCCTTGTCTTCCTTACCTCTAGACTTGACTATTCCAGTGCACTTTTAGCCGGCTTTCCATTTTCCATCCTCCAAAACTCTGCTACCTGTGACCTAACTCGCACCAAGTCCCACTCAATCATCATGACCCTGCTCACTGACTTACATTGACTCCTGCAGCACCTCGATTTTAAAATTCTTATCCTCCTTCTCAAATCCCTCCATGGTCTCAGCCTCCCCTATCTCTGTAACCTCCTCCCGCCCCACAACCCTCCAAGATATCTGCGCTCCTCCAATTCTGCCCTCTTGAGCATCCACCATTGGTTGCCATGCCTTCAGCTGCTGAGGACCTAATCTCTGGAATTCCCGCCGTAAACCCCTCCACCTGTCTACTCTCTCTCTCTTTCTTTAAGGCTATGCTGTTATGGAGATGTGTTTGCAGAGCGACCAAGGTTGTGAACTAAGTAATCATATCTTTTAGAAGCGAAGATATAGGCAAAATGGAAAAGGATAAGGCATAGCCCTGATAATTAAGTACGAGATAAAGAAAACAGAGTAAAAGGATCCAAGCTTGGAAAATGAAAATGTAGAAACAGCCTGGGTGAAGCTAAGAAACAACAAGGGCCAGGAAACAATCGTGGGTGTAGTCTATAGGCCCGTAACAGTAGATGTAGTGTAGGGTGGAGTTTAAATCAAGAAATTAGAGGTGCTTGTAACAAGGGTAATACAGTAATCACGAGGGATGTTAACCTTCATATAGAACAGGCAAATTAAATTTGCAGTAATAGTGTGGATTCAATATAATTTTCCAGATCAGTATGTCAAGGGACCATTTTATTTTAGATTTAATATTCTGCAATAAGGCAGGGTTAATTAATAGACTTGCAGTAAAAATGCATCTGGGAAGAGTGATCATAATATAACATTTTATATTGATTTTGAAAATGATTTATTAACTGCATTGTTAACCTGTCCTGCCAACTTCAAAGATTTGTGCATGAACACACTGGGGTTGAATTTTCGGCACCCTCACACCACCACCCCCACCCCCCTCCGCCCCCCACAAAGGCGGGAACGGAGGCGGTCTGGGGGGGCCACAAATACTGGTGCATGGCGGCATCTCAATTTCAAGGTGCCTGTCCTGGCCCTGGCAATAATCACGAGGGCGGGGAGGAGGGTAGACAGGAATCCCACTTCCCTCTCTATTGAAGCCAATTAAATCAGTTATTAAGCTCGTTTAGAGCTTGTTAAAGGGTGGCCTTTTAATTTTTAACGGGGTGGACAGGTTAGCTGCTCCTTCAGAAACTGACCAGCTGAAGGCAGTTGGGTAAAGAGTGCTGCGCCAGTAATTGCTCCCAGGGCATCACCCTAACCCCATAAGAGGGTCAGCAGGGTGAAATATGACTGGGAGCTTGGTAAGAGGGTGCCTTTGGCGCTGCGCAGGTGGCAGGGAGAGTGGGCACTCTGCCTGGGCTTTGAATGGGCTAGAAGAGCAGGGGGCAAGGTAGCTGTCTGCCCAGAAGGAAGGCTCCAGCTGGCAATGGGGGCACAACTGCCAGATTTTGTGCCCATTGGCAATGAGGGGCAACACTCTCCACCAGAAGGGCAGAACCCTGTGTATCAGAAGGCACAGAAGCGGAAAGAGGGGCAGGAAAGCAACAGAGGCCAAACTCTCAGTACAGAATCAACAGCCGAAGACGGAGCTACCCGGAAATGACCGAGAACCAGTGCCGCCGGAGACTGCAACCCTCCAGATAGATGGTCACAGACATTTGTGCCCTCATCAGCCAAGATTTTGCACCTCACAGCACCGGTCACCATGCCCTGCCAATAGCTGTCAAAGTCACTGTGGCCTTGAACTTCTTTGCATCTGGCTCCTTCCAAGCTTTGGACTTTCGTGGCATCTCAAAAAAAGCTGCATCTCACTGGCCACTGATGCCCTCTCTGTCAGAGTTGGACATTCACATTCACGTTCATTTAATGACAGACACGGCTTCATAGGGACAGAGGGCATTGGGTTTCGCTTCCATCGTTGGACTTCCTCAGGTGCAGGGCATCATCAGTTGCACACATATGGCCATCAGGCACCCAGTGACCAGGCAGTGAGATCCATCAACAGTAAGGGCTTCCACTTCCTCAATGCCCAACTGGTCTGCAACCACGAGAGTCTCCTACTAACAGACAAATTAGGAGCAGGAGTAGGCCATTTGGCCCCTCGAGCCTGCCCCACCATTCAGTAAGATCATGGCTGATCTGATCGTACCTTGACTCCACATTCCCGCTTACCCCCAATAACCTTTCACCCCCTTGCTTATCAAGAACCTATATATCTCAGCTTCCACCGGTTTTTGAGGAAGAGAGTTCCAAAATCCCACGACCCTCTGAAAGAAAACAAATTCTCCTCACTTGTGTCTTCAATGGGCGACCCCTTATTTTTAAATAGTGACCCCTAGTTCTATATTCTCCCACAAGGGGAAACATCCTTTCCACATCTACCCAGTCAAGACCCATCAGGATCTTATATGTTTCAATCAAGTCGCACTTTTACTCTCCTAAACTCCAGCGGATACAAACCTAGCCTGTTCAACCTTTCCTCATAAGACAACACACCCATTCCAGGTATTAGTCTAGTAAACCTTCTCTGTACTGCTTCCAATGTATTTACATTGTACATAGTACTCCAGATCTGGTCCCACCAATGCCCTGTATAATGAGCATTGCCTCCCTACTTTTGTATTCAATTCCCCTCACAATAAACGATAACATTCTATTAGCTTTCCTCATTACTTGCTGAACCTGCATACTAACCTTTTGTGATTCATGGACTAGGACATCCAGTTCCTGCCAAAGTGGACAATTTCACACTTTCCCACATTATACTCCATTTGCCAGATCTTTGCCCACTCACTTAACCTATCTATATCCCTTTGTAGCCTCCTTATGTCCTCTTCACAAGTTACTTTCCTACCTATCTTTGTGTCATCAGCAAGTTTAGCAACTATACCTTCAGTCCCTTCATCCAAGTCATTTATATAAATTGTAAAAAGTTGAGGCCCAGCACTGATCCTATGGAACACCACTCGTTACATCTTGCCAACCAGAAAATGGTCCATTTATGCCTACTCTCTGTTTCCTGTTAGCTAGCCAATCTTCTATCCATGCCAATATGTTATCCCCTACACCATGAGCTTTTATTTTCTGCAATAACCTTTGATGTGGCACCTTATCAAATGCATTCTGGAAATCTAAGTACTGTGCATCTACTGGTTTCCCTTTATCCACAGCACATGTTACTTCTTCAAACAACTCCAATAAATTGGTTAAACATGATTTCCCTTTCCTAAAACCATGTTGACTCTGCCTGATTACCTTGAATTTTTCCAGGTGCCCTGCTATAACATCTTTAATAATAGCTTCTAACATTTCCCCCAAGACTGATGTTAAGCTAACTGGTCTGTACTTTCCTGCTTTCTGTCTCCCTCCCTTTTTGAATAAAATAGTTGCATTCGCTATTTTCCAATCTAATGGAGACTTCCCCGAATCTAGGGAATTTTGAAAAATTAAAACTATCTCACTAGCCACTTCTTTGAGGACCCTAGGATGAAGTCCATCAGAACCCGGAACTTGTTAGCCAGCAACTCCAACAATTTGCTTTGTACCATTTCCCTGGTGATTGTAACTTTCTTGAGTTCCTCCCTCCCTTCCATTTTCTGCGATATCCTTTATAGTGAAGACCGATGCAAAATACCTGTTCAATTCATCTGCCATCACCTTATTTTCCATTATTAATTCCCCAGACTCACTTTCTAGATGACCAAAGCTCACTTTGTTAACTCTTTTCTATTTAAAGTATCTGTAGAAACTCTTACTGTATGTTTCTATATTTGTAGCTGGCTTTCTCTCGTACTCTAATTTTTTCCCTCCTTCTCAATCTTTTGGTCATTCTTCGCTGTTTTTAATATTCTGTCCAATCTTCTGACCTGCCACCCATCTTTGCACAATTATATGCTTTTTCTTTAAGTTTGATCCTATGTTTAACTTTTTTAGCTAACCACGGATGGTGGGTCCCCTCTTGAAATTTTTCTTTCTTGTTGGAATGTATTCTGAAATATTCCCTTAAATGTTTGGCACTGTATCTCTATTGACCTATCCCTTAACCTAATTTGCCAGTTCGCTTTAGCTAGCTTTGCTTTCATGCCCTCATAATTGCCCTAATTTAAGTTTAAAATAGACCCATTCTTCTCTCCCACAAACCGGATATAAAATTCAAACATATTATGATCACTGCTACCTAGGGGTGCCTTCACTTTGAGGTCATCAATTAATCCTATCTTGTTGCACAATACCAGTTCTAATATAGCCTGATCTCTGGTTGGCTCCAGAAAATGCTGTTCTAAGAAACTATCCCGAAAACATTCTAAGAACTCTTCCACTAGGCTACCTTTTCCCCTCTGATTTTTCCAGTCTTTATGCAGATTAAAATCCACCATGATTATCGTTGTACCTTTCTGATGAGCTCCCATTAGTTCTTCCTTTCTACTCTGTCCTAGTATATGGTTACTGTTAGTGGGCCTGTACACCACTCCCACGAGTGACTTCTTGCCTTTATCATTTCTCATCTTTACTCAAACAGCTTCTACATCCTGGTTTCCTGAACTTAGATCATCCCTTTCTATTGCATTAATACCATCATTAATTAACAGAGCCACCTCTCCACTTTTTCCTAGCTTCTTGTCTTTCCTAAATGTCGTGTACACTTCAGTATTCAGGATCAAACTGCAGCCGTGTCTCTGTAATGGCTATCAGATAGTGCAAATAGAAATAAATAAGTACCATCAGTTCAAATGTTCTGTTTCGAATGCTACATGCATTCAGATACAGAGCCTTTTGTTTTGTCCTTTTATTATTTTTGTAACATCCTCCATGTGTGCCCTCGCTTTCCTAGCCGCTGCCATGACTCCTCCATTCTCTGCCAGTCCAGACTGGATCCTTGGGGACAAGGATTCCCTTGAAGAGATGGTTAATCATCCCTCTACGGGAGCAGCAGATGGAGGCACAGAGGCGATACAACCAATGCCACCTATTCAGCAAGACAACCAGTGAGTCGGCCATCAGACTTCTGAAGATGAGATTCCAATGCCTCAACCGGTGGGGTGGTGCCCTCCAATACCCCCTGCAAGGATCTCCGTTATTGTGGTGCTCTGTTGCGCTCTCCATTATGTGGGCCCTCAGAGAGTTGTGGACCTTGAGCACAGTGAGGCCCAGAAGGAGACAGCTCATCGGGAGAGGAGCAAGAAGAGGAGGTGGAGGGAGATGACGCTGAATGGCGAGGTGGCCAACCTCAGACCCAGGTCAGGATTGATGAAGCTAGAGATTGCCCTGCCCCGGGTGCCAGACCCCTGGCTCTCCTGTGAGATTTCACTTTTCCCTGGTGAAGTGGAAGGCTTTGTCACAAACCGCATATCTCTTCCTCAGTGATGGCTGCTGTGGTGGAGTCTAAATGTGTCCCACAAGTCATCTGACCTGCCTCCGTTCCCACCCCTGCTAGCTGTAAATGAACAGGAAACTCGTCTCTGTATCAATTAAGGGCTCATCCCAGTAAAAAAATGTAACTTTAATCAGTTTCCCACTGGAGACAGGTTTCTGACCTTAAAAACAGACCCAGCTCCTGTTTCCTATCTCTGTGGCGAAAATTCAGCCCCAGGTGTGTTTCTCTTTTTGTGCTTGCTTTAAAATAGTACCATTTAGCTATTGTTGGCTCTCTTCTTCTTACCAAAATGTATCGCCTCACACTTTGCTGCATTGAATTTCATTTAGCATGTGTTCACCCATTCCACCAGCCTGTCTATGTTCACTTGTTCTCAATACGTTTGTTTTATTCATTCATGAGATGTTGGCGTCACTGGCTAGGCCAGCATTTATTGCCTATCCATAGTTGCCCTTGAGAAGGGGAACTTCTTGAACCGCTGCAGTCCATGGGAGGTAGGTACACGCACAGTGCTGTTAGGAAGGGAGTTCCAGAATTTTGACCCATCGACAATGAAGGAACGGCGATATAGTTCCAGGTCAGGATGGTGTGTGACTTGGAGGGCAACATGCAGATGGTGGTGTTCCCATGTATTTGCTGCCCTTGTTCTTCCAGTTGGTAGAGGTCGCGGGTTTGGAAGGTGCTGTCGAAGGAGTCTTGGGGCGTTACTGCATTGCATCTTGTAGATGGTACGCTCTGCTGCCACTGTGCGTCGGTGGTGGAGGGAGTGAATGTTTGAAGATGGCATGCCAATCAAGCAGGCTGCTTTGTCCTGGATGGTGTCGAGTTTCTTGAGTGTTGTTGGAGCTGCACCCATCCAGGCAAGTGGAGAGTATTCCATCACACTCCTGACTTGTGCCTTGTAGATGGTGGACAGGCTGTGGGAAGTCAGGAGGTGAGTTACTCGCCTCAGGATTCCGAGCCTCTGGCCTGCTCTTGTAGCCACAGTATTTATATGGCTATTCCAGTTCAGTTTCTGTTCAATGGTAACCCCCAGGATGTTGATAGTGGGAGGTTCAGAGATCGTAATGCCATTGAATGTCAAGGGGAGATGGTTAGATTCTGTCTTGTTGGAGATGGTCATTGCCCGGCACTTGTGTGGCGCGAATGATACTTGCCACTTATCAGCCCAAGCCTGGATATTGTCCAGGTCTTGCTGCATTTCTACATGGACTGCTTCAGTATCTGAGGAGTCACGAGTGGTGCTGAACATTGTGCAATCATCAACGAACATCCCCACTTCTGACCTTATGATTGAAGGAAGGTCATTGATGAAGCAGCTGAAGATGGTTGGGCCTAGGACACTACCCTGAGGAACTCCTGCAGTGATGTCCTGGAGCTCAGATGATTGACCTCTGTCAACCACAACCGTCTTCCTTTGCGCTAGGTATGACTCCAACCAGCAGGGAGTTTTCCTCCTGATTCCCATTGACTTCAGTTTTGCTAAGGCTCCTTGATGCCATACTCGGTCAAATGCTGCCTTGATGTCAAGGCAGTCCTCACCTCACCTCTCGAGTTCACCTCTTTTGTCCATGTTTGAACCAAGGCTGTAATGAGGCCAGGAGCTGAATGGCCCTGGCGGAACCCAAACTGAGCGTCACTGAGTAGGTTGTTGCTAAGCAAGTGCCGTTTGGTAGCACTGTTGATGACACCTTCCATCACTTTACTGATGATTGAGATGGGGCGGTAATTGGCTGGGTTTGGACTTGTCCTGCCTTTTGTGTACAGGACATCCCTGGGCAATTTTCCACATTGCTGGGTAGATGCCAGTTTTGTAGCTGTACTGGAACAATTTGGCTAGGGGTGTGGCAAGTTCTGGAGTATGGGTCTTCAGTACTATTGCCCAAATATTGTCAGGGCCCATAGCCTTTGCAGTATCCAGTGCCTTCATTCGTTCTTTGATATCACATGGAGTGAATCGAATTGGCTGAAGTCTGTCATCTGTGATGCTGGGGACTTCTGGAGGAGGCTGAGATGGATCATCAACTTGGCACTTCTGGCTGAAGATTGTTGCAATTGCTTCAGCCTTATCTTTCGCACTGATGTGCTGGGTTCCCCCATCATTGAGGATGGGATATTTGTGGAACCACCTCCTCCAGTTAGTTGTTTAATTGTCCACCACCATTCATGACTGGATGTGGCAGGCTTGCAGAGCTTAGAACTGATCCGTTGGTTATGGGATTGCTTAGTTGTCTATCGCATGCTGCTTACACAGTTTGGCACGCAGGTAGTCCTGTGTTGGCGCTTCACCAGGTTGACACCTCATTTTGAGGTCTGCCTGGTACTGCTCCTGGCAAGCCCTCCATCACTCTTCAATGAACCAGGGTTGACCTCTCAGTTTGATGGTAATGGTAGAGTGGGGGATATGCCGGGCCATGAGGTTACAGATTGTGGTTGAGTACAATTCTGCTGCTGCTGATGGCTCACAGCACCTCATGGATGCCCATTTTTGCATTGCTAGATCTGTTCGAAATCTATCCCATTTCGCACGTTGGTAGTGCCACACAACACGATGGAGGGTATCTCAATGTGAAGGCGGGACTTTGTCTCCACAAGGACTGTGCGGTGGTCACTCCTACCAATACTGTCATGGACAGATGCATCTCCGGCAGACAGATTGGTGAGGATGAGGTCAAGTATGTTTTTCCCTCTTGTTGGTTCCCTCACCACCTGCCGCATACCCAGTCTAGCAGCTATTCCCTTTAGGACTTGGCCAGCTCGGTCAGTAGTGGTGCTACTGAGCACTCTTCGTGATGGACATTGAAGTCCCCCACCCAGAGTACATTCTGTGCCCTTGCCATCCTCAGTGCTTCCTCCAAGTGGTGTTCAACGTGGAGCAGTACTGACTCATCAGCTGAGGGAGGACGATAGGCGGTAATCAGCAGGAGGTTTCCTTGTGCATGTTTGACCTGATGTCATGAGACTTTATGGGGTTCAGAGTTGATATTGAGGACTCTCAGGGCAACTCCCTCCCGACTACACCACTGTGCCGCCACCTCTGTTGTGTCTGTCCAGCCGGTGGGACAGGACATACCCAGGGATGGTGATGGCAGTGTCTGGGATATTGTCTGTAAGGTATGGTTCCGTGAGTATGACTATGTCAGGCTGTTGCTTGCCTAGTCTGTGGCACAGCTCTCCCAACTTTGGCACGAGCCCCCAGATGTTAGTAAGGAGAACTTTGCAGGGTCGACTGGGCTGGGTTTGCCATTGTTGTTTCCGGTGCCTAGGTCGATGCCGGGTGGTCCATCCCATTTCATTCTTTTTTATTGACTTCGTAGCGGTTAGATACAACCAAGTGGCTTGCAGGCCATTTCAGAGGGCATGTAAGAGTCAACCACATTTCCGTTGGTCTGGAGTCACATATAGGCCAGACCAGTAAGGACAGCAGATTTCCTTCCCTAAAGGACATTAGTGAACTGCAAAGTTTCATGTTATCTGCAAATTTCAAAATTGTGCCCTGTACCCTTTAAGGTATATCACAAACAGCAGTGCTCCCAGTACTGAATGCTCTAACCTATACTCTACTGTGTTGACTATGTGCTT
Organism: Heterodontus francisci; assembly: GCF_036365525.1. NCBI lineage: Eukaryota > Metazoa > Chordata > Chondrichthyes > Heterodontiformes > Heterodontidae > Heterodontus > Heterodontus francisci. The sequence goes on along the minus strand of NC_090372.1, from coordinate 183,593,728 downwards.
TGCATTTTCGCTGTTGCTTGTTACAGCAGTGATTAGACGTGTTGAATGTCATGTCTGTAAAAACCCTTGGATCTCTTTCAACTTTTTCAACCCCTGGCTATTTTGACACCATTCCTGGCATGCCTATGTTGCCAGTTTTATCATTGTATTTCCCATATTTGACAACTGTCTTTGTTAAATTTTATTTGCCATTACATTTTTAGCTCATTTTATAGTTTCCTGGACTTCCTTCTCATGTGAATTTGACCAGTTTGCATTGAGCTCCTAAGTATAACGTTTTAATATAAATTAGAAACCGTTGAAAAGGAGTGGCAAAAAGGTTGACCAACATTCTTTCGTGATGAATATTGACTTGTATTTTCAATTGAGAATTTTCAAATCAATTGTTCACTGGCCCTTCTTGCACCCCTCTCCCACCTGATGCAAACCAGATGTGACATTTGATTTCACATTAGCTTATGGACATGTTCACTTCCTTGGAATGGACGATCTAATAAGGAACTCAAGGTGAAGACAGCATATTGAAGTACCACTGGGTGCAATTCTGCCCTAACCCATGATGTGAGGAACTAACAGGATCAGATTGACCAGCAGATGAGCTGAGGCAAGGGTGAACTTGGGTGGTGTTATGGAGGTGGAAATAGGTGATCCTAGTGATGGTGCTGATATGTGATTGGAAGCTCATCTCGGGGTCGAGTAAGACACCAAGGTTGCGAACAGTCTGGTTTAGTCTCAGACAGTTGTCTGAGCAGAGTGTTGAGCAGAGACACCTTGGGGTGCAAGTACATAGTTCCCTGAAAGTGGCAACACAGGTATACAGGGTGGTGAAGAAGGCGTATGGCATGCTTGCCTTCATCAGCTGAGGCATTGAGTACAAGAGTTGGGACGTCATGTTACAGTTGTACATAACGTTGGTTAGGCTGCATTTGGAGTACTGTGTGCAGTTCTGGTCGCCGCACAACAAGATGTTGCCTGGTTTGGAGGGCTTGATATATAAAGAGAGATTGGATAGGCTGGGTCAGTTTTCCCTGGAGCAAAGGAGGCTGAGATGGGTCATGATAGAGGTATATAAAATTGTGAGAGGCGTAGATAGGGTAGATAGCCAGAGTCTGTTTCCCATGGTAGGGGTGACTAAAACTAGAAGGCATAGATTTAAGGTGAGAGGTTTAAAGGGGATCAAAGGGGTAAATTTTTCACACATAGAACAGTGGGCATCTGGAATGAGCTGCCAGAGGAGGTGATGGAGGCAGGAACAGTAGCAACATTTAAGAGGCATCTGGACAGGTACTTGAATGATCAAGGCATAGAGGATATGGAATTAATGCAGGCAGGTGGGATTAGTATAGTTCGGCATTATGGTCAGCATGGACGCAGTGGGCCAAAGGGCCTGTTTCTGTGCTTTACGACTCTGACTCTAAATATAAGTGAAGTGAGGTTGGCTCCATTCTAAACCCAAGAGAAGCCAGGGTTTTAGGATGTTGGGCTCACTGCTATTTGAAATTTCTGTGGTGTTTGGGCAGATAGTGGGGAAGTGTTAGTTCTCTGTTACTCTTGGTCCTCGTGAGACAGGGTGCTGCCTGGGATGGGGGAGTAGAGGGGAGTGAGTGCACAGGGAGGGGATTTCAATACTTGACAGGTCTAGTAGCAGACTGCATACCACACATTTAGATATTTCCTAAGTGTTTCACCTTCACCTTTGTGCTATATACTCCTTTGGCCTCCTTGACTCGAGAGACAATGGGTAAGCGCCTGGAGGTGGTCAGTGGTTTGTGAAGCAGCGCCTGGAGTGGCTATAAAGGCCAATACTAGAGTGACAGACTCTTCCACAGGTGCTGCAGATAAAATTGGTTGTCAGGGCTGTTACACAGTTGGCTCTCCCCTTGTGCTTCTGTTTTTTCATGCCAACTGCTAAGTCTCTTCGCCTCGTCACACTTTAGCCCCGCCTTTATGTCTGCCCACAAGCTCTGGCGATCACTGGCAACTGACTCCCACGACTTGTCATCAGTGTCACAGGACTTCATGTCGTGTTTGTAGACGTTTTTAAAGTGGAGACGTGGACGGCCGATGGGCCTGATACCAGTGACGAGCTCGCTGTACAATGCGTCTTTGGGCATCCTGCCATCTTCCGTGCAGCTCACATGGCCAAGCCATCTCAAGCGCCACTGGCTCAGTAGGGTGTGTATGCTGGGGATGTTGGCCGCCTCGAGGACTTCTGTGTTGGAGATACCGTCCTGCTACCTGATGCCAAGGATTCTCCCGAGGCAGCGAAGATGGAATGAATTGAGACGTCGCTCTTGGCTGACATACGTTGTCCAGGCCTCGTGCCGTAGAGCAAGGTACTGAGGACACAGGCTTGATACAGTTCCGTGTTCCGTGTCAGTGCACCATTTTCCCACACTCTGTTGGCCAGTCTGGACATAGCAGTAGAATCCTTTCCCATGCGCTTGTTGATTTCTGTATCGAGAGACAGGTTACTGGTGATAGTTGAGCCTAGGTAGGTGAACTCTTGAACCATTTCCAGAGCATGGTCACCAATATTGATGGATGGAGCATTTCTGACATCCTGTCCCATGATGTTTGTTTTCTTGAGGCTGATGGTTAGGCCAAATGCGTTGCAGGCAGCCGCAATCCTGTCGATGAGTCTCTGCAGACACTCTTCAGTGTCAGATGTTAATGCAGTGTCGTCAGCAAAGAGGCGTTCCCTGATGAGGACCTTCTGTACTTTGGTCTTCGCTCTTAGACGGGCAAGGTTGAACAACCTGCCACCTGATCTTGTGTGGAGGAACATTCCTTCTTCTGAAGACTTGAACGCATGAGAGAACAGCAGGGAGAAGAAAATCCCAAACAGTGTAGGTGCGAGAACACAGCCCTGTTTCACGCCACTCAGGATAGGAAAGGGGTCTGAATTGTGCCTTTCATATTGTCATGGAATGAGGTGAATGATACTTAGTAGCTTTGGTGGACATCCGATATTTGCGAGTAGTCTGAAGAGACCACGTCTGCTGACGAGGTCAAAGACTTTGGTGAGATCAATGAAAGTAACGTAGAGGGGCATCTGTTGTTCGTGGCATTTCTCCTGTAGCTGGCGAAGGGCGAACAGCATGTCAGTGGTGGATCTCTCTGCTCGAAAACCACACTGTGCCTCAGGGTAGACACGCTCAGCCAGCTTCTGGAGCCTGTTTAAAGCGACTTGAGCGAAGACTTTCCCCACTATGCTGAGCAGGGAGATTCCACGGTAGTTGTTGCAGTCACAGGTCACCTTTGTTCTTATAGAGGGTGATGATATTGGCATCGCGCATGTCCTGTGGTACTGCTCCCTCGTCCCAGCACAGGCGAAGCAGTTTGTAGAGTGCTGAAAGTATAGGCGGCTTGGCACTCTTGATTATTTCAGGGGTAATGCCGTCCTTCCCAGGGGCTTTTCCGCTGGCTAGAGAATCAGTGGCATCACTGAGTTCCGATTTTGTTGGCTGTTCGTCATTTTGAGCTTTCTTGGCAGAGGAGGTGGGAGCAGCCCTGGGCCGGCGGGAGCTACTCCTGCTGCTGGGAGTCGGGGAGCCGCTAGCTTTAGTTTATCCAGACTCCAGCCGACCACGAGCGCAGCGTCAGCCTGGGGGACGATGATATCAAGGATGCCGTGCAGGCTGTGGGCTGGCCCCTCGCCAGGGTCACGATCCACTTGTTGACGAAGGCAATGTGGATGGAAACGAACAGGTTCACCGAGAGCCCGATTACCCTGATGAGGTCCTTTCTTAAATGCATTACTACTAATCAATTAATGAAGGTACGCCGATAGCATTCAGATCACTAGAGGACAATGGTAGGAGCTGATGAAATGTTTTATTACCTGCACTCCCTTCCCCCTCGCACCCCCTCCCCCTCGCACCCCCTTCCCCCCCTCCCCCTCGCACCCCTTCCCCCCCTCCCCCTCGCACCCCTTCCCCCCCCCTCCCCCTCGCACCCCTTCCCCCCTCCCCCTCGTACCCCTTCCCCCCTCCCCTTCGCACCCCCTTCCCCCCTCCCCCTCGCACCCCCTTCCCCCCTCCCCCTCGCACCCCCTTCCCCCCTCCCCCTCGCACCCCCTTCCCCCCTCCCCCTCGCACCCCCTTCCCCCCTCCCCCTCGCACCCCCTTCCCCCCTCCCCCTCGCACCCCCTTCCCCCCTCCCCCTCGCACCCCCTTCCCCCCTCCCCCTCGCACCCCCTTCACCCCACCTCCTTCACCCCACCTCCTCCCACCGGCATCCACCTATCCCTGAGCAGGGGCCCTAACAGCCCCACTGCCTTGTGGGCGTCTCAGAAGAGATGAAGGCTAAGGGAGTAAACCCCAACAGAAAATCCGGAGCGGAACCCCGAAGGCGGTCATGTGTCGCCTTTGGCATGTTTCCGGCAGTTCCTGCAGCCATACCGGTGCCAAACATCGTGCTCTGCACTCCTTTGGACCCCACCAGGAAGGCCGAGAGGGGGTTTTTGACGCTTGGGCAATTCACAACCTCCATACATCCGCCCAGGCATGCGCCATGGAGAGATCACTCCGTAGTCGCCTCACAGCGACCAAAACAACACGGAAGGCAGCAGTTACAGGTTATAAGTCCAGCTCAATTGGCATAGAGATTGGGCGCCACGGGTTGTCTTTGTTGGTGTGAGAGGACATCGCATCGCATCTCACTGGACAGCTACCGCCTGCCTCAAACCGGGCAGTCTCCGGTCAGTAAGGTTCTGTCCTGCCACAGTCCACCTGCTTCAATGGGTGCTTGGAGCTCAGGGTCATTGCCCGACAAGTGGACTGTAACACCGCACCAAACAGCACGACAAAAAACGGAAAGGAGGTACCAGCCCTTTGTTTTGCAAGCTGGAACATCAGAACTATGTGTCCTGGCCTGTCAGAAGATCTTACACAAATCAACGATTCTCGGACGACCGCCATCATTAACAACGAACTCAGTAGATTCAATGTGGACATTGCAGCACTTCAGGAGACAGGACTCCCTGTGAGCGAATCACTAAGAGAACAAGACTACACCTTCTACTGGCAGGGTAAGGATCCTGAAGAACCAAGAAAGCATGGAGTGGGCTTCGACATCAGAAACTCTACTGAGCATAATAGAGCCACCCTCAAATGGCTCATAACGCATACTGTCCATCCGACTGCTCACTGCCTCTGGTCCAGTACACCTACTCAGCATCTATGCTCCCCACCTGAAATTAAAGACCAGTTCCACGCGGAACTCCATAATATCATTAGTAGCATCCCCAATACCGAACATTTGTTCCTGCTGGGGGTCTTTAATGCCAGAGTTGGGGCCGACCATGACTTGTGGCCCTCCTGCCTTGGGCGCTATGGCATTGGAAGAATGAATGAGAATGGACAGAGACTGCTGGAGTTCTGTACCTATCATAACCTCTGCACCACAAACTCGTTGTTTCATACTAAACCCTGTCACCAGATTTCTTGGAGGCACCCAAGATCATGTCGTTGGCACCAGCTGGACCTCATTGTCACAAGGCGAGCCTCTTTTAAACAGCGTTCAAATCACACGCAGCTTCCACAGTGCGGACTGCGACACCGACCACTCCCTGGTGTGTAGCAAGGTTAGACTCAAACCAAAGAAACTGCATCACTCCAAGCAGAAGGGCCACCCGCGCATCAACACTAGCAGAATTTCTTATCCACAGCTGTTACATAAGTTACTATATTCACTTGAAAAAGCCCTTCGAAAAAGCCCTTCAAAACACTCCTGCAGGGGATGCAGAGACCAGGTGGACCCACATCAGAGACGCCATCTATGACTCAGCAATGACCACCTATGGCAAACGTGTGAAGCAGAATGCAGACTGGTTTCAATCTCTCTTTGAAGAGCTGGGACCTGTTATAGCCGCTAAGCACATTGCACTGCTGAACTACAAGAAAGCCCCCAGCGAGTTAACATCCGTAGTACTTAAAGCAGCCAGACGCTGCGCAAATGACTACTGGCAACACCTATGCAGTCATATTCAGCTGGCCTCTGACACCGGAAACATCAGAGGAATGTATGATGGCATTAAGAGAGCTTTTGGGCCAACCATCAAGAAGATCGCCCCCCTCAAATCTAAATCAGGGGACACAATCACTGACCAACGCAAGCAAATGGACCGCTGGGTGGAGCACTACATCGAACTGTACTCCAGAGAAAATGTCGCCGAGACCGCCCTCAATGCAGCCCACTCTCTGCCAGTCATGGATGAGCTGGACGTGCAGCCAACAAAATCGGAACTCAGTGATGCCATTGATTCTCTCGCCAGCGGAAAAGCCCCTGGGAAGGACGGCATCACCCCTGAAATAATCAAGAGTGCCAAGCCTGCTATATACACAAATGATATATTTACAGTAGTAAAAGCAAGTCCTTCACAATTTCAATGGTGCTTAGTTTCCCTAGTATATTCTAAATTGCACTTTAGCTGCCGTTATTTGATGCAGATTTGATTACAGACATAGTGCCACAGTGGCAAATAGGACAGAGCAGCTCAGCAGTGAGTCCTCACCAAAAAGTATAAGGAAGACAACATGGCAATTTCCTCCCAGCACTCAGGTCACAAATCTGGCCCATCTCACAACGGATCATTTACTTTGCAGCAACTTCTGTGCCACTACCTCCTGATTACCAGCACAACCCTGAACAAATTATTTCAGAGCTGATTGCAGCACAATAATGCACTTTCTCGTGATGTCTGCTGAAAGTGTCCTTTTTAATACACCACACATTGTGCATGCATTTATTGCATTGTGCTACACAAGATATGTGATTAAATACCAGTGAATTGCAATGTATTAATTTTGTAGTAGTGGTTTTTATCAGGCATTGAATAAAAAAAAAGGTATTCTTTTGAAGAGATGCTGTTGTCATTATGTCTTAGTCCAACCATTCAGAAGTAGATTGTTTTTCTTCATCAGGTGTTGAAACTGCAAAGGGTGTAGATTTCCCTTGCCAAGTTCATTGACTGTTGTTGGGGGAGCTGGATCACAATTAAAACCAGTCCCCTTCTCACCTGCTGTCCACATGACCACACCTTTCAGCAGAATTCTCTGGGGTTACAAACTGGGGTAACAAACAGGAGTGGGAACCTGAACTTTTTTTTTTCTTTATTCTTACATCTGGGAGAGATTAATCAGGTTAATTATTTGCCCCTACTAAGATCAGCTAGAAAGAAAGATGAAAAAACTTGCATTTATACATTGTCTTTCACAAGCTCAGAATATCCCAAAGTGCCTTACAGCCAGTGAAATACCTTTGAAGGTTAGTCACTATTGTAATATTGGAAATAATCTGGGTTTAGAGATAAATATTTACCACTGTGGAGAACTTTCCTGCTCTTCAAATAGTGTCATGGAACCTTTTGCATCCACCTAAGAGCAGTATTCAGAAGCTTCAAGTCCCAGTCCAGGTCTTCAGCATGGGTGTTCCAGTAATGTATTGTCAACAATGCTGCGCTTTGCACTAGACGGTAAACTGACACCTTCTGCTTCTCTGGTTATTGAGGCTGATGTTTAAAATCCATTGGCACTATTTGAAGAGGAATTTCCCTCCATGCCCGATATTGGCTAACCACCCTGTCTTCAAAATAGCTGCCACATTTGCCTTTGTAAACTTAAAGTAACTCATTCAAATATGTGACCTGCTTTGGTTTGTTTGGGAAAGCTGACATGATACTACAGAAATGCAAGTTTAATTTTCTTTTGGAATTAACTAGGACACTTAAGAATACAGGGAGAAAAGATAAAGGCAAGTAAATGGTGACTTTGCAGAAATATAGGCATGTTTTACCCCTTCAGGCCAGCAGGCAAAATATCTCTGTCAGATTTGTTTAGTTATATGAAACTAAGCATGTGCCACTTGTCCAGCTCTTTCTCCGATTCTGCTAAGAAATCCTTCATAAATCCTTGAACTCAGCACATGATTCCTAACTGATGCCAGTTATTGCTTAAACCATGAACTCTTTCACTACTGCACAAATAGGATATTCGAGCTAAACCCTGACGATTGGTATATTGGTGATCCCTGGAAGCTCCCAAATATAAATAATTCTCTCCTTCACAAACTGGTTGTTCCATACCCAGTGTGATAATACTAGATTAAATGAACACTGCATGTCCTAATTGCTTTGTCTGCCTCACATTTGCTGTGTTTGGGTATAGGAATGGTGACATCTTTTTCCAGGTCCATACCTATGGCACAACCTGCAATTGTGTATCTTATGACCACACTTGGCCTCACCAACTGTATTGTTGGTCCACCTGAAGGCCTACCATTGTTGACTGTCACCCTCTCGGTCACGGTTAAAATCGCTGATCTCGTTCTTCAACCGTCTGTGTTCTGCTCATTTTTGTCAGTAAGGTTGCATGCCAAGTGCAGTGCAATCAGTCCTCCTAAATGAGGCATTTGGCTTACCTGGGGTAAAGGGAGGGTGAACTAATTTGATAAACATGGCATTTTTATGCTTGACAAGCTATTTATCAGATTTTTAATAGATGCACGCAGATGGTATTGCTGTTTCTGCTAATATAGGGAATATACATCATAATCTGACTAATATTCACACCTCGGTTAGGTACAAGCATGTGTATTTCAAGGGGATTAATTTTACTGAATTAAGTCATACTATTCAGTTTGAAATGTCCTAAGAAATTGGGGTCTTTTGGGATTCTGGGTTTGATTGACAGCTGTGTTTGCAGTGGAAATGTGTATAAGTCTGTGAGAGGGGCAGGGCCAGTGATTCTTTCTAGTCCTTATAAGGGACAGCTCTGTGGCCAGGAACTTCTAATTGTGAGTTTATGTTTGGCTGGTTGCACTCAGCTCACCAGTCTGTTATAAGCCAGCAGAGACTGGGATAAATCAGTGGTTCTGTGCTCGTTTTTTACCATGTAAAAACTGAGCAGCCTCATTTTCATGTTAAATAAATTTGCCTGCTGGATTGTAACCTGAATAAGAAACAGTTTTTAGGTGGGTGGTTGGAATGCTGATAAAACAGAGGAGTCCATCATTGTTTTATACTTAACACATAAAATCTAAAAACTTAAAAAGCAATTATCTTAAAACATATATATGGTGTACAAAATTTCAAAGATTGATGAAAATTATCTTCCTTCTCTCCCTGCGTATCAAAACAAATTCAGTGTCCCATTTTCTTGAGTTAAATAATTGCATTTCTTGTACATTTCTTCCTGCTCCTCACAGCTACAAAGAAAATGCTAAAGGATGTCAGGAGCTCTGCTCTCATGTTTTCTGCATCTTGTGACTGGCAAAACTGTCTGTTGCAGTTGTATATGTGTCAGAAGTTTTCCCTTCAAGCAAAGGAAAGTACATTGAAGGAATATGTGATCACCTGCACGATGATGAGCTCTTCTGCAATGCAAGGCACTCATATCTTTAAGATGAAAGTTGGTTCTCTATTTCTAATCCAATTCAGAGGAGACTATAATTTTTTTTAAAAATTTGCATTAAAAGTTAAATGAGATAGTTTAGCCTAGAAAAATTATAAGAACGCAAAGTGAAATACAGGGAACGTTTGAAGTGTGCTGGTGTTTGTCTCTTTGACGAACAGCAGCTGTCAAATACAGTTGACGCTATTTAAATTCATTGACCTGATAATGAAGTCAATCCTACTGACATATAATTCTATGCTTCGATGGGTCATTTATTGTGCTTTTCATGTACAGTATATGCTTGGTGTGTTCATTTAATATGCTCAACATTAGTTCATAATGTAAAAAATGTTAAGTCTATCATTTCTTTGAGGAATTACTGCTGAGCATAATGGAAAGTTGTGAGTCTGGATCTACAATCAAATCCTATTGTTATGATATTCAGCCCAATCTCTCTTCTAAATGCATAGTTTGGGTTGCTTTGTTTACATAGGGAGAACATTGAAGAAAGCACTCCACAAGCAGATTAGCAAAATACTGATCCATTATTGAGTCAGTGAACTTCTCTTCCTCTGTTGTTTAGGAGTTAGTTTTCTCCTTGGACACATACTATGTTAATGTGTTTGCAAATGGGACCATTACACAAAATTAATATTTCTCTCTCTCTGTCTTTTTACTGCTCCCAACCTTGCCCCTAAGGCCAAAGAAGTGATGTTTGTGGATGTATGCATGGGATCATGGATGCCAACTGATTAACTATTTGTGCAACTCCAACCACCCCACCCCACCGAAACCCAGTATGTCAACATTAAATGTTAAGAACAGATGAATTGCAGAATCATACAGCACAGAAGGGACCATTGTTCCTGTGCCAGCTCTTTTAAATGCTTCCTTTTTGAGTCTATCTCCAATTCCATTTTCAAAGTTACTATTGAATCTGATTTCACCACCCTTTCAGGCAGTGCATTCCAGATCATCACCACTCGCTGCGTAAAGAAGAAATTCTGCTCATTTTCCGTCTAGTTCATTTGACAATTACCTTAAATCTGTGTCCTCCTCCAGTGGAAACAGTTTCTCCCCATCTGCTCTATCAAAACCCCCTCAGTTTTGCACACCTCTATGAAATCTGTCCATAATCATCTCTGATCTCTCCATATAAGTGAAGTCCCTTATACTGTTTTGTACATTTGTACTGTACTAATAAATCTCCATATCACTCTCTCCAAGATGTTGACATCATTCCTAAAGTGTGATGCCCAGAATTGTCTGCAAGACTCTAGCTGAGGCCTAACTACTGTTTAGAAAGATTTACCGTAATTTCCTTGCTTTCATGCTCTGCCTCTTTTTAGAAGCCATGCATCCTGTATGCTTTTTAACAGCCTCCTAACACTTATTCAACCTAGTCTTTTCTATGTTTACAGTATATTTTTGCTCAAATAGATAAATTGGAAGTAGAATGGAATCCAATTGATGTCATCCAGCTGCTGCCACCAGAGAATTATTTAATTTGAACTTAAAATTATGAGAAATAGTCATCATTATGTATGTTCCTTCAGACTTTCCCTACCTTAGTGTTTTGACAGAAGGGGCAGGAAGGAGTGAATAATAGTGATTTACAATATGTGAATTAAATTTGTTTAATATTTGTTTAATGTTCTGTATGCAGGTATTTATCATATTGGTGCTTATGCACAATTGGTCTATGCATTTTTGTCCCCAAGTGTGCTGGGAAACTTAAGCTCCTTTATGTTTATCTTTGAAGTTGAGCATCGTTTGTAACTTACCGTGTATTAGTTTATTTTCCACCTTCTGCAAAAATAAATTATTAAAGACCAAGCTTTTGGTCATCTCTCCTAATACCTTCTTTTGTAGCTTTGTTTCTAATTTGATAACACTTTTGTGAATTCCCTTGGGACATTTTGTTATGTTAAAGGTGCTTATATAAATTCAGGTTGTAAAGAAAACACTAACGCCAATGTATCCTTTAGTTCAGCTCAGCAATACTTTGGTTTGAATGAGGGATGAAAAATGTACTTTTGGCCTAAGGACAATCTTTCCAGTTGTCTCCTAATGTTCAGCTTGCTGTGCTCAAGAAACTTATAATAATTCTATTGGAAATCAATGTGATTGGAAGTGATGGTTTAAAATTACTGACCCTTGTGGCTTTTTCTGCCCCACTGTGAGGCTGAAATTCTACTGCCACATAAGACATGACAGTCAGGAGCATAACTGCAGAAACCTTCATTCTTTCAACTATAAAGTAATAAACAAAATTCTGGTCTCTTTATCGAACCATATCTCACTGTAATAGCCTGTCTTCTATGATATATAGGGCTGAATTTTCTTTTCCCGCCGCCGCTCCTGGTGGCGGGTGGAAAAAATGGTGGCCCACATACACAATAACTGTAACAAAACCACCTGACAAGTCCAAAAAAGTACATTATGATTGGAGCCACTTACCAGAGGTGGTGGTAGAGTGTGTCCAACCCAACCCGAGCCTGAATGCCGGACCCGGAAGTGCGACCCGATCCGAACCTGACACATGTCGTCGGGTCCTGTTGGGTAGCCATACTATAGAGGTCCCCACCACACTAGAAATGCAGAGTTGACCCTTGTTCCCCTACACTAAAAATCCTAAGTCCCCCCCTTCCCACCTTGGTGGTGCCAGCTTTCCCTGATGGAAAAATGAAGGTGTGTGATTGTTGCCCGTTGCATAGAAGGTCGAGGACAGCCGGTAAAATCACAGGGAATTATAGGTAAATATATTAATGAGGTTTATTTAAATAGTTAAAGTCGGACCCCATCACCGAGTGGTGGGGGGCCGCCACGGAGCTTCGCCGCCGTCAGAAAGATTGGGTCTGGCAATCCCGGCGTCAGGCTTCGTGGCGGGCCGCTGCAATCTTCCGGCACCCCTCACCCCACCATGGAGCCCGACATCGGGAGCTGAACAAAATTCAGCCAGTAATGTGGGAGAAAAAAGCAAGATACTTCATAAAAACCAAACAGGAAAGAAAGGCAGGAAGATGTGCAAGATACACTGGGTAATGAGAACTAAGAGAAGTTAAACTCTCTGTGAAACTTCACCGCCATTATTTTTCTAGATGCATTGACGTCTTATCACCTGTGGTATCAGGGAGAGTAAATGCAAGCACAGTGTGCCATGAATATTCTGGGTAACTGGAATAAAAGTTCCATGAGTTATGGTTAGCAGTGAGATGTTAAGGTCTTCTTTAAGAGTTGGATAACATGGTCTCTCTTGAATTTTTGTGCACAGAAAGTGTTTGAATGCTCTCAACTGTTGTGTAAATCATTTACCCACACTTCATTGGAATCCTGCAAATTGAAAGGTTTGGAGGTCATTACAGTTCAGAATATAAAATTTCTGATGCAGTTCAAGAAATCAGTTTACATTTTGAACTCTGTTCTTCAGTAATGTCTGTAATGTTTTACAAATATTATGGAAAATAGTCTATATTTTGTATCCAGTGTACAAATATTAAAAAGACCAACAGTCGCAATGACACTCATGGTGTGTAGCATGTCCCGGATGTTGCATATTTTGTAATTGGGTGCATTGTCGTCTCTAGAGTGTTTGTTTTATAATGAGTTTTTATTGTCTGAGAGAATTGCTGATTATGCCGAAGGATAGAACATAGAACATAGAACATAGAAAAATACAGCACAGAACAGGCCCTTCGGCCCACGATGTTGTGCCGATCCTTTGTCCTCTGTCAAGGACAATTTAATCTATACCCCATCATTCTCCTTTATCCATATACCTATCTAAAAGCCGTTTGAAAGTCCCTAAAGTTTCTGACTCAACAACTTCCCCAGGCAAGGCATTCCATGCCCCGACCACTCTCTGGGTAAAGAACCTTCCCCTGACATCCCCCTTATATCTCCCACCCTTCACCTTAAATTTATGACCCCTTGTAACGCTTTGCTCCACCCGGGGAAAAAGTTTCTGACTGTCTACCCTATCTATTCCCCTGATCATCTTATAAACCTCTATCATGTCACCCCTCATCCTTCTCCGTTCTAATGAGAAGAGGCCTAGAATGTTCAGCCTTTCCTCGTAAGACTTATTCTCCATTCCAGGCAACATCCTGGTAAATCTCCTCTGCACCCTCTCCAAGGCTTCCACATCCTTCCTAAAATGAGGCGACCAGAACTGCACACAGTACTCCAAATGAGGCCTTACCAAGGTCCTGTACAGCTGCATCATCACCTCACGGCTCTTAAATTCAATCCCTCTGCTAATGAACGCTAACACCCCATATGCCTTCTTCACAGCCCTATCCACTTGAGTTGCAACCTTCAACGATCTATGCACATAGACCCCAAGGTCTCTCTGCTCCTCCACATGCCCAAGAACCCTACCGTTAACCCAGTATTTTGCATTCGTGTTTGTCCTTCCAAAATGGACGACCTCACACTTTTCAGGGTTAAACTCCATCTGCCACTTTTCAGCCCAGCACTGCAACCTATCCAAGTCCCTTTGCAGACGACAATAGCCCTCCTCGGTATCCACAACTCCACCAACCTTTGTATCATCTGCAAATTTACTGACCCACCCTTCGACTTCCTCATCTAAGTCGTTAATAAAAATCACAAACAGGAGAGGACCCAGAACTGATCCCTGTGGCACGCCACTGGTAACTGGGCTCCAGGCTAAGTATTTACCATCTAAGACCACTCTCTGCCTTCTATCAGTTAGCCAATTCTTAATCCAACTGGCCACATTCCCCACTATCCCATGCCTCCTGACTTTCTCCATAAGTCTACCATGGGGGACCTTATCAAATGCCTTACTAAAATCCATGTACACCACATCCACTGGTTTACCCTCATCCACTTGCTTGGTCACCTGCTCAAAGAATTCAATCAGGCTTGTGAGGCAAGACCTACCCCTCACAAAACCGTGCTGACTGTCCCGAATCAAGCAGTGTCTTTCCAGATGCTCAGAAATCCTATCCCTCAGCACCTTTTCCATCAACTTGCCTACCACCGAAGTAAGACTAACTGGCCTGTAATTCCCAGGGTTGTTCCTATTCCCTTTCTTGAACAGGGGCACAACATTTGCCACCCTCCAATCACCTGGTACCACCCCCGTCAACAGAGAAGATGAAAAGATCATTGCCAGCGGCTCTGCAATTTCATCCCTTGCTTCCCATAACATCCTTGGATATACCCCGTCAGGCCCGGGAGACTTGTCTATCTTCAAGTTATTCAAAAACCCCAACACATCTTCCCTCCTAACGAGCACTTCCTCGAGCTTACCAGTCTGTTTCACACCGTCCTCTTCAGTAATACACCCCTTCTCATTCGTAAATACCGAAGAGAAGTACTCATTCAAAACCTCACTTATCTCTTCCGGCTCAACACATAGTCTCCCGCTATTGTCCTTGACCGGACCTACGGTCCCCCTAGTCATCCTCATATTTCTGACATACGCGTAAAAGGCCTTGGGGTTTTCTTTTATCCTACCCGCCAAGCATTTTTCATGCCCTCTCTTAGCTCTCCTAATCCCTTTCTTCAGATCCTTCCTGGCCATCTTGTATCCCTCCAGAGCTATGCCTGTGCCCTTTTTCCTCAACCTTATATACGCATCCTTCTTCTTCCTAACAAGACTCTCAACCTCTCTTGTCAACCACGGTTCCCTCACATGACCATCCCTTCCCTGTCTGACAGGGACATGCTTATCAATGGCCCCTACTATCTGCTCCTTGAAAAAGTTCCACATTTCGACCGTGCCCTTCCCTGCCAGCATATGCTCCCAACTTATGCTCCTCAGTTCCTGCCTGACAGCATCATATCTACCCTTCCCCCAATTGTAAACCTTGCCCTGTTGCACATACCTATCCCTCTCCATTACCACAGTGAATGCTACAGAATTGTGATCACTATCTCCAAAGTGCTCGCCCACCAACAGCTCTATCACTTGCCCTGGTTCATTACCTAGTACCAAATCCAATATTGCCTCCCCTCTGGTCGGGCAGTCTACATACTGAGTC
Organism: Heterodontus francisci; assembly: GCF_036365525.1. Classification (NCBI taxonomy): domain Eukaryota; kingdom Metazoa; phylum Chordata; class Chondrichthyes; order Heterodontiformes; family Heterodontidae; genus Heterodontus; species Heterodontus francisci. The sequence goes on along the minus strand of NC_090372.1, from coordinate 183,578,319 downwards.
AGAAAAGCTTCCTGGACATACTGCACAAACACTACCCCATCCAAACTATTCGATCTAAAGAGTTGCCAATCAATATTTGGGAAGTTGAAATCCCCCATAATTACTACCCTGTGACTTCTGCTCCTTTCCAAAATCTGTTTCCCAATCTGCTCTTCCACCTCCCTGCTGCTATTGGGGGGCCGATAGAAAACTCCCATCAAGGTGACTGCTCCTTTCCTGTTCCTGACCTCAATGTTCAATGATGCAGTGCAAGGGAACAACAAGTGGTTTGAATTCCTGTAATAATTGTTTATAAATTTGTTAGGGACCTTTATTAGTGAGATCTTCTAACAACGGGTTGCTTTCAATGTGTCAGAACCAACGTGTTGTGTGGCAGAGATGTTGCTTATTAACAGCTGTATGTAATTTTTATTGGTGGAGGCATTATGCCCTTGTTGATGTTTGGAGGTATGGTTAAAATATTTACCAGTATGAAACAGCTGAGTAACAAATTTATTCAACACGAGTGACATAGTGCAATGTCACAAAATGAAGACTCATTTGCACTTGAATGTAATTATTTCACCAGGCATCTTCGTAGTAGAAGTCAAAATACTGCAGATGCTGGAAATCTGAACTATAAACAGAAAATGCTGAAAATTCTTGGCAGGTTACGCAGAATCGGTAGAGGGAGAAATGGTTAACATTTCAAGTCTGTGACCTTTCTTGAAAGCAGAAATGCCTCATTGTCCCAAAATAAAATTTTTAATGTACAGTCGTCACGAAATTGCAATGTTGTATCAACTGGTACAAAACTCAATCACTTTTCCAAACAGCAATGGAAGTCGACATTATTGTACGCATTACTACACACATATTAAATGGCTTTGTGCTTGAGAACACAAACTTTGTAAAATGATGTAGAGTGCATAAAATGTGTGTGTCTTGCAATGTGATCTGCTTCGAATCATTGTGTCGACCTTGCAATGGTCTAGTTCTAACAAAAGAAGCTAATAGAAATGTAACAGTAGACCCCTGATAATTCAAGCTGCTTGGAGCCCAATTACGCGCAGCCATTATCATCATAGCTATTCAGTCAAAGATGGTAATGGTATTATTCTTCTTTTCACTTCACGTGCTGAATGGAATGTTGCAATTTACTTTATTGTGTATCTTAACAATGAGTGCGTCTAACCAGAGAAAGCCAATAATTGCAAAATGAGTCTTTTAGGCCGCCAAGATAATGGATATGAGATTGTTATTTCAACTTTATTTTGAGTGATGTGCGTTTATTAATAGTTGGCCAAATGTTGGATCGAATCTTGTTCATAAGGTTTTCTTCGTACTATTTTTAAAACTTTCATACGTTTTCTACTGTTTATGCATGGATGTATGCTTTTCCAGAACCATTGCAAACCCTTTATTTTTAAAATGTTTTTGTGAATTCTATTGCAGTTCTTTTTTTAAAAAAAGACTTGAGAGATTAGATAACGACGTTGCATGAACTCTTAGGCAGAGAGTGATCTGCTATTTCCTGGTCCACACTTAAAATACCACTTCCTTTTTAGTAACTGAACATCACCCAAGATTTCACGTGGCATTGTAAAGTAACCTTCATCGTTAGAAATAATAAACTCATGCATTTTCTGCAAAAGTGGCTGTTTTTAATACAAGGGCCCAGAATTTGCTGGAGCATGGCATCTCACAGGGTGGCCCGTTAGGCTTTCCCCCTCACCTTTCACCTCACAACACTTGTAGCTTGCAAGTTGCTAGATTTACAAGCTGATGATGGTGCAGCAAAGGCAACAGGACATCTGAGACCTCTGCGATTGATGGGGCAAACTGCTTATGTCCTTAACCAATGAAATTTAAGGATTGAGAAAGAGACAGAGCAATGACTGAGAAGGAAATAAGGTGGATTAGAGTCACAACAGACACCGACAGAGAAATAGAGGAGGAAGAAAGATTGGATTAAGAGAAGGTAGGAGACACAAAAGAAAAGAGAGAACATTAAAATTTTTAATTTTAAAATTTTAAAAAGTTCGAACAACAATTTACTATCTGTAGGAATGAGACTTCCCAGTTTCACTTGTTCCCTTTTTGGGCTGGAGAGCTTGAATTGAATTGCAGTAAATGTCCTCATTAAAAGGTACTTGAACTTGTTAACCAGCAGCCCTAACTTTCTGCGGCTAGTTAAATTGGCAATTAATGACCAATTGCAGCAACTGCAGGATACTCAATATTTCATATTTGTGACTTCAATTATCTGTGTATTTATGAACTCTCCTTATTGCTGAGGGGCGTGAGCTTGGCAAATTTCTGCTTTCAATGGCTGCTAATTCTCATTGGCTATTTCTCTCAGGTTTTTAAGTCCACTTATAGGGTTTAAGTCAGTTACCTGAATTATTAATGGTTGAGGGTAAACTGCTATTTTTGGGAGGCTTACGATGGAGTGGAGCAAATCGTCCAGCAACTTGTCGCGATTTGGAATTCACAGGGCATTGCTTCCTTGCTATGTGTTGCTCGATGCTTTACCCATTAAGAATAATCAGCAGCATGAAACTCACTGTTATTTTGTCAGCAAATTTTGGACCGTTGATGACATAATATCAGTCAACTATTTGTGTTTCACTGAGAATGATTTACATTAACCCCATTACTACCCATTTCTAACAAGAAATTGCTATTATTTGCAGTGGTTAATGTTGAAATAGTTAGCAGAGAGAGCCCAATAACTGCATAATTTAATAATTTCCCTTGTAGTTACCTGCTCTCTAACACAACGGGCTAGATTTTATAGAGCCCTCGATGTCGGCATCCTTGGTGGGGGTGGGGGGCAGCATGAAGATTGCCTAGATGAGGCCCACCATGGACCTCGACATCAGCAGGGCCCGGCCCGATATTGCCAGCAGCTGTGAGGTCTCATGGCAGCCCCCCCCCCCCCACCCCCCCACCGCTTGGTGATGGGCCCGCCATTTAAATATTTAAATAAATTAATTTACCTGAATAAATGAGTCTCCCATCGGCTCCTGAAGTCCCACTGTTATCTTCACCGCGGCTGCCAGAACTGTTGTGCCTTCGGTTTCCCGTCTGGGGAAACAAGGCGAAACACTGGTGGGGGGGGAAGGAGAGGAGCTGCATTTCTCAGTACAGTGACGGGACGGGGGGTGGGGGGCAGGTGTAGGGATGGTGTCAAATGAATGCCATAGGTTTAGGGGATGGTAGGAAGGTTTAAAGTTTAAGCAGTTTGGGGGCTGGGTGGGGGGGGGGTGGTGAAGGTCAGATTGTGAAGCTAAGTGTTTTGGGGGAGAGAAGGGCAAATAATTTAATTGATATGGGGGGGGGGGGCGGGTGGGAAAGGGACAAAAGAAATGTATTTATTTATTTTAATTCAATGTCACTTTAAATATTTAAATGTCCCGGTAGGGCTGACAGCCCTTTAAAAATGGCATCAGGGCCTTCACACAGGCAGCTGGCGCTATTGCCGGAGACAGACAGCCCATTCCCTCCACGTGATTGGGGGCGGTGGGTGGGGGGCCTGTCCCAGCTATTTAAATGAGCCGCCGCACTTGGAATCGCAGCGGCTCTTTGGCGTGCGGCCCACCTTTAGCCTGCCGCTGATATCTGTGACGGGCTTATAAAATTCAGCCCTATATATCATATTAATTTCATCAATAGTGAGTTGTGCCCTTCCTGCTGACTGTCAAATACTGGAACACGCTTCCCTTTATCCCTGTGACCCCGATACTATCTCCCAGTTTCCTGATTTCAAAGTATCTTTTCTTTTACAGTCCCGGTGAGTTTGAAGATAGAATTTTAGGTTAGTCTTGTGACAAATTGTTCAATATTTTTGCAGCATTTTCTGATATATTTCTGGGGGCCAAGGACAAGGAAATTATTTTCAGTCCCTATGCGTAAATAAATTTTGCAAATAAAAGACCAGTGAATGATACAAAAATACACATTTCCTTTAAGTATCCTCAATTTATTTTCTTAGAGCCCGCTTCCACCACAGTACATCTACAACTTTTGCTCTTTTTTTTTCCTCCTCCCTTTGTAGAATGTACTTTTCTCTGTCTTGCTTTTCTGTGTCTCTTAACATCATAATCACTATCTTTGGTAGACTTTGTATTGTCTACATCCCTTTCACACATGTTCTTTTCCTTCCTTTGTTGCTGGGTACAAAGTCATTGCATTCCACAAACAAAAAGCAAAAAAAGATGATAGGCTGTGGGAAAGTTGAAACAAAACAGAAAATGCTGAAAACACAGCAGCCCAGCCAATCTCTGTGGAGAGAACAGATGACTTAATGTTTCAGATGTGGAGCCTTTGTCAAAATTGGAAGGTATTACAAATCAACAGCATGTATAAAAGAACAGAACAGAGGGAAGGGATGGAGTGAGCACACATGGATGAATACATCAGAGAAGTAATAGAATAACCTTTTAAAGTTCTTTGTGGAGAACAGGAGATGGTTAAATGGCTGAAGTGACATAAACATCAGACAACAGAAGGCACCACAAGAGAAATTAAAGACATTTATAAGAACACATGACCCTGAGAATCAGGATGATATGCACAGAAGGAGGTCATTCAGCCCATTGTGTCTGTGCTGGCTCTTTGAAAGAGCTATCCAATTAATCCCAGCTCCCTGTTCTTTGCCCATAGCCCTACAAATGTCTCTTTTTCAAGTCTATATCCAATTCCCATTTGAAACTTATTGTTGAATCTGTTTGCACAACCTTTGCATATAGCACATTCCAGATCATCATAACTTGCTGAGTAAAAACATTTCTCCCCATTTCCCCGCTGGATATTTTGCCAATTACCTTAAATCTGTGTCCTCTGGTTATTGATCCTCCTGCCAGTGGAAATGGTTTCTCAGCATCTATTTTATCAAAAAAGAATGGAGGAGATAAGGCAGGTGGAAATAGAAGCACAAGAAAAGTGGCAAAGCAGAGCAACCTCCAGTGGTCCAAGAGAAGAAAAGAGCAGTTCAACACCATGAGTGTTCAACAGAAGATCCCCATCCCAAGCAACATAGTGTTCCCTTCCTGTGTCACTCCTGAGACCAAGGTGTACCTGTCCTGCACTGCCAGCATTTGCTGCAGCAGAGAAGTTGGAAGTTATACTTAAAGCCTGAAATTATTAAAGTCAGTATTAAGACCAGAAGACTGCAAAGTGTCTAATAGCAAGATAAAGGGGGGGGGGGGGGGGGGAGGGGAGTGTCCAGGAGGGTGGTGAAATTAGTCGGCGATGGTCGCGTCGAACAGATAATGAATCCATGGTCCATTTCATGGAAAAGATCAATTTCATCCTAAGGTGCTGGTTCTTGAACTTGCATTAAGTTATTGGAAAAATATAGATGGCCAAAGACAGAATTGTCAATGGGAGTGGGATGGGGAATTGAGGAGGCTGCATCAGAAACTTGCAGTTACACTTGTGGAAAACAGGGATGTCTGGAAATGTGGTCTGCTTTTGGTTGTCAAGTTCCCTCTCACCCCCTGCCCATTATGACACCATTGAATTCTGTGCTGTGGAAGTTCTTTAGGAATATTTCAGTGCATTGCCTTTGAGCTGTCCTCATCCTGAAAGATTTGCATAGAACAATGAAATAAGGAATAAGGCAGAAACTCAATTCATTGCGTACCATTGTGGCACAGTGGCGCTGTGGTTAGCACCGCAGCCTCACAGCTCCAGCGACCCGGGTTCAATTCTGGGTACTGCCTGTGTGGAGTTTGCAAGTGCTCCCTGTGTCTGCGTGGGTTTCCTCCGGGTGCTCCGGTTTCCTCCCACATGCCAAAGACTTGCAGGTTGATAGGTAAATTGGCCATTATAAATTGCTCCTAATATAGGTAGGTGGTGGGGAAAATATAGGGACAGGTGGGGATGTGGTAGGAATATGGAATTAGTGTAGGATTAGTATAAATGGGTGGTTGATGGTCGGTACAGACTTGGTGAGCCGAAGGGCCTGTTTCAGTGCTGTATCTCTAAATAAATAAAATAAAAAAGTTCTCTGAGCAAAAGAAACTCTCACCATTTACAATATATTTAGTAATAATTGGGTTCTGCATTTGTTTCAAGATGTCCTAAAGTCAATATTCTTACAGCTGACGTGCACTACTTTTTCAGTCTTGCCATCTGATGTAGCTGTACTATGTAGGTATGTTGGAGATGAATAGAAAATCCCCAAATTCTGGAAATCTGAAATAAAAGCCAAAATGCCAGTAAATGCACAACAGGTTGATTATCGTTTGAGAGAGAAAGAATACATTTTAGGGGGGCACTTGATCCAAATTTCTCAATAGTGGTTCTTTTTTTCTTTCAGACGCTCAACATTAACCTGTGGCAATTATGGCCAGATTATTTTGATATATATTCTCTATGCTTCTGGACAGAACTTTGTTTTAATGTTCAGTTTGTGATTTGCTTCCAGGTAGTGCCACAACATCATCTGTCAAAGCTGAATTTGTTAATTCTTGGTCTTTTGTCCATTTAATTCCCAGATGTTTTCTGTCTTGCTTTTTTTTTTCAGGGTTCTCGTGCTATTACAGTTTCAAAGCACACTAGTGAAAACATCTATTCTAGTTCCATTCCTGTTTTTATTAAGCACAGTGTGAAAGGCTGCCCCCTGCTTTTACACAACATTGCATTTCATAATATAGTTTTGATTTGATATTTTTATCAGTGATCAAAGTCTTCTATCAGTTATTTGGAGACAATTAAAACAGTTTTCTCTAACACTACTAAATATAGAATGCTTCTCGAGAAATATTTTGTTGATTCGTGGCTTCTTATTCCTGTGGCTGCTACCTGATCACTTCCAAATTTGACAGGTACTGCTTTATGATACATAATTAAATGATAAGTAGCACAGTTGAAAGTCTGATGCTTTTTTCAGCATTACTGCTATGAAGTCAGTTTGCATGCATTCATACTTGCAGTGTATGGTTGCAAAAAAAAAAGGCCATTCAGCTTATCAAACCCATGCTGGGATTTTTCTACATGAGCCACCTAGTTTAATCCCACTTGCCTACATGCTTCCCATACCCTTTAATATTCCTCGGGGGTTATTTTTAAATTTGTGCAATAATATATTCTGGCTATAGTGAATCAGCAGCCTGTTTTACGTCCCTCCCAATTGTTTATTTCTATTGGAGCCAAAGATCTTGCATTTATGCGGCGGGCTGGAATTATTACAGCGGCGGCCCCCGATGACGTGGAGGGACCAGGCTGTCCATCCCTGGCAATGGCGTCAGCTGCCTGTGCGCAGGCGCGGATGTCATTTTTAAAGGGCTTCAAGCCCTTCCATTCAATGAAAATTTTTAAAGGTAAATGCAATAAAAAAATTTAAATCCATTTAAATTGCCCCTCTCCCACCCTCCCAATAATAACATTTAATAAAATTAATTATTTGCCGTCCTGCCCCCCCCCCCACCCAAAGTGCATAAACTTTGCACTATAACCTTTCCCACTATGCGCTACACCAATGATGTTATTTTGACCCCGCTCCCTTCCCGCACCCCCGCACAGAGAAACTTACCTGCTCCCCGCTCCCTACCAGTGTTCCGCCTCGGATCCCCAGATGGGGATCCGAAGGCAAGGGAGTGCCGACCACCGGCACCAATATCACAGTAGGACAGGCGGGCGGGAGCGAGAAGATAATTTATTCCTTTATTTAAATTAATTTAAATATGTAAATTGGGCTCCCGTTGCCCAGCTGCCAGCAACATCGGGCCAGGCCTTTCTGGCGCGAGGCCCATAGCGGGCCTCTCCCAGAGGCATTTTCCAGCCTCCCCTCCCCCCACCATGATCCCCAGCGTCGTGGGGTGGGGTCCGTTAATTCAGCCCAGCATCTATTATGATTTCAGGATGTCTTAAATCACTTTACAGCCATTGAAGTACTTTGTGTTTTGGAGTGTAGTCATTGTAGTAATGTTGAGAAATACAGCAGCATATTTGAAGGTCCAGCAGACAACAATGAGGTAATGACTAGGTAATCCCTTTCAGTAAGATTGGTTGAAGGAATAGTGTTGCTCAGGACACTGGAAGAACTTCCCTGCTCTTCAAAAATTGTCAGGGAATCTTTGACCTCCATTTGAGAGGGCAGACGGGACCTCATTTGACGTCCATCTCATCCAAAAATCGGCTCGTCCAACAGTGCAGCACTCCCTCAATTACAGCACTGAGATTTCAGCCTAGATTTAAGTGCTCAGGTCTCTGAAGTGAGGCTTGAACTCACTCATGACATTGAGAGTCCAAAGCAAGAGTTCTGCCACTGACCCACAATATTTCTCACATTTTTTGCCAAATAGGTTACTACTGTCCTGTTGCAACTGAATCCAGGTGTTTTGCTGCCTTATCCAGACGTTGCTCTATTTTATTTATATGTACACTTTTGATTTTTCTCTTGAAATGTCCTTTTCCATTCTGTTTGTTCTTTCTGTTGCTGCTCACTATTACAGGATCATTCTGCAATGCAAAAATAAACCCCGGTGGCTTTTCTCTACTGTAGACTGTCTTATTAAACCTGTTTCCCCATGTCCTGTCCCCTCAGCTCCAAAAAGAATGGCACTAAGATTGAGACCATCCGATCTGCTTCCCTCCCTTCTCCCAGCCCACAGGGCCAAGATTACGCTGAGACTCCTCCCCTGCCCTATCCCTGAACTTGCATCTTTCTTTATTTCTCTCCTATTTTCCCCGCCATACCAACTCTGAGCTCATCTTGTCCATGAGACCCACCTCCTTCTCCCTCGACCCGATTCCCACTAAACTGCTGATCACCCAACTTCCTTTGCTGGCTCCCACGTTAGCTGATACCATTAACAGTTCTCTCTCCTCAGGTACTGTTGCAGTCCTCTTCAAATCTGCCGTCATCGCCACCTCCTCAAAAATCCAACCTTGACCCCTCCATTCTTGCCAACTTCTACCCCATCTCCAACCTCCCTTTTCTCTCCAAAGCTTTTGAATGTGCTGTCATCTCCCAAATCTGTGCCCACCTTTCCTGGAACTCTATTTTTGAATCCCTCCAATCAGGTTTACGTCCCTGTCACAGTACCAAAATGGGTTTTACCAAAGTCACAAAAGGCATCCTATGTGATTGTGACAATGGTAAACTATCTCTTTTCATACATTTCGACCAGGCCACAGTCTTTGACACGGTCAATCATGCCATCCTCCTTCAATACCTCTATCATGGTTGGTCTAGCTGTGTGGGACTGCACTTACCTGGTTCCATTCTTATCTATCCATTCGTAGCCAGAGAATCACCTGCAATGGCTTCTCATCCCATTCCTGCGTTGTTACCTCTGGTTCCCCTAAAAGTCTATCCTCGGCCCCATCCCGTTTCACATCTACAGTCTGCCCCTTGGCAAAATCATCCAAAAATACAGCATCAGTTTATACATGTACGCTGACGGAACCCAGTCTACCTCATCATCACCTCTCTTGATCCCTCCACGGTTTCAGAATTGTTAGACTGCTTGTTCGACATCAGTGCTGGATGAACTGAAATTTTCTCCGACTCAGTATTGGAAAGACTGAAGCCATTGAGTCATTGTCTTCGGTCCCTTTGACAAACTGGCTTCATCCCTCTCCATGGCAACTGTGTGAGGCTGAACCAGACTGTTCACCACCTTGCTGTTCTGTTTGACCCTGAGATGAGCTTCCAACCGCATATCCATGCACTCACTAGGACCACTTATTTCCAACGCTGTAACATCACCTGACTCGACCCCTGTCTCAGCTTATCGGCTGCTGAAACCCTCAACCATTCCTTTGTTACCTCTAGACTTGACTATTCCAGCACACTCCTGGCTGGTTTCCCACCTTCTAACCTCCGTAAATTTGATGTTATCCAAAACCTGCTGCCCTAACTCAGACCAAGTCCCATTTATTCATCACTCCTGTGCTTGCAGACATAGGTTGGCTCCAAAATAAGCAATGCCTCAATTATAAAATTCACATCCTTTACAAAACCCTCCATGGCCTCGCTGCTGTATATCTCTGATCTCCTCCAGCCCAACAACCCTCTGAGTTATCTGTGCTCCCCCAATTCTGGCCTCTTGAGCATCTTCAATTTTAATTACTCCAGCATTGACAGTTTTGCCTTCAGCTGTCAAAGCCTAAATGTAGGGATTTGCTCCGTAAATCTCTTCGCCCCTCTTCCTCTCTTTCCTCCTTTAAGATATTCCTTAAAACATACCTCTTTGACCAAGCTTTAGGCCGTCTGCCCCTAACGTCTCCTTATGTGGCTCAGTGTCAGATTTTGTTTGATAATACTCCTGTGAAGCATTTTGGGACATTTCACTACGTTAAAGGCACTATATAAATACAAGTTGTTGTTTTTGTTCTCGTCATGGTTATCGTCTCTTTGTCACATTTATTCTCTCTTATGTCTGTGTCTCGTACATGATGGATTCATCTATTTTGTTCAGAGTGTGTGAATGTGCAGAGGGTCCTTGGGCTGGCTTTATCTAGCTTCACAGAATTCTTCCCACAGGATAAGGTTAAATTGGATTGCGTAATATACTAGTCTCTTCGTCCAACTGAACCACATTCCTAAATCCCTTCTTGTTATAACTAACAGTGATTTTTTTTCTGATTGCCAGTTCCAGTTTCTCCATCATGGTCTGGTCTTTTGTCTCAGAAGTTGCTACAATATTAAAAGTAAATCTTAACTATTTCATGAACATTCATGACGGATCTGTAACATTCCTTGGTATAGTTCACACAAAGAAATGCAAGCAATATTATTTTGCGACTGTAATTTCAGCTCAGTATAATCCCCTTACTTTAGAATTTCCTAATGTAAAACATAGGCCTCAAGCATTGATATAACTGCAAAGGAAATTACCAAAGACTTTTTTCTCCATTGTGAAATTCCTCTCCTGCATAAAAGTAGGAAAAGGAATGGCTACAGACCATTAAATGTTCAATTTGACAAGAATCCAGAGGCTTCTTAGTTAATACGGAGCTCTTGAGCTCTTGCTCCTACTTCTGAATTAACTAAGAAGCTGCCCATACCAATAGCACTGCCTTGTCTGTTCCCAAGTCTGCGGACTGTCCCTCTCCCTGTCGATTCTGCTGGCTCTCTCACTGTTTATGTTTTCATAACCCAGGGCAGCTGAGCAACCACAAAACTACCAATACCCCTCCCCACCCCCACTAAACTTCTGCTGGCTGGTGACGGCTGACTGGCCCTTCTTGAGCTCTGTTTTAAGTTCTGCCTGAAGCTGCTTCTGCTCCAGTCTCCTCTCAGCAGGTACTGCTGATGTTTATGCCACAAATGTCTCTCCTTCAATTTGTTTTTTTTTCAATCTAAAAATAGCTGCTGCTAAATATTTAAGACAAGAATTGCTGTAGACAATTACTGTAGACTGCTGCTGTTCAATCTTCAGTTCGTTAACACCCTATCTGTACTAATGCTTTGTCTTTCAACACACCATTAACATATTGTTTGCCTTTGCTCCATGACCTCTTGGTCAGCTCAGTGGCCTTGTCCAATCTACACCTTCTCCTTTGTTATCTCTTGCCCCACCCCCGGCTCACTTGCTTATAACCTTTGACATTTCTAATATTTGCTAGTTCAGAAGAAGGTTCACTGACCCGAAATGTTAACTCTGCTTCTCTTTCCACAGATGCTGCCAGACCTGCTGAGTGGTTCCAGCATTTCTTGTTTTTAATTACTGTAGACAGTTCAGTTATGTGCCACAAAACTGGCTGGACCTGCCGCACAATTGCATTCTCTAGCCGCTATTTGGAATTTAGTTTGACTTGCTGCAGAAATTCCCCTCAAGGTCCCACAGAATTCTCGGCCCTTTGATCATTCTGCAGACTCTTTCTTCATACCTTCAACAAGTGATATTACCTATGGCTGACAACTTTGGTTTTTTGAGCTCACATTTTCCAGTCTGACAATAATCCATCTTTTAAGCTAACAGGTCAGTGTTTCAAACCTCGAATTAGCTCACCTGACGCAAATTGAAAATTCATAGTGTCCCTAGTCACTGCTGCACCATATCTTTTGCATTTCCAGCGTGCAAAACTCAATGCATGGTACTCATGGCTCAGTTGGTAGCACTCTTGACTCTGATCTCAAGAGCTCTGTGTCCTTTCAGTGAACTTTCAACAAAAAAAAACAAAGTCCAGCATCTATGAAATCTACAGTCTTTCAAAATAAATCCTTTTCCATACTTTAAATATAGTCCTCAAAAAATATTTCACAAAAAGTGGAAGCACTTTCATAACAATACTTACCTGCTTCTTTCAGGTGCTCTTCTCACTAAAAAATCATTCAACTCATTTTGCCTAAATTCCAGCATTTCACTACATGTGCTGCACAGTGGAAGTCATTTTAATTGGTCATATTTCACTCATATAATTTTTTCTTATTTTTATTATCAAAATGTAACTGCTCCATTAGATTTTGACTTTTAAAAATATTTTCTACAAATGCAGTTATTATTCAGGTCATTAGTTATCAATTATTCTCAATTGCACCAGAATGAGCCAACAAATGAGCTGTTATGTGTGTAGTTTTCAAATTGCTGCTTGCATCCCTTAGCCCAGTTTGTATGTGAGCACTTCTATGGGAATTTCTTGAGTGGCTCAGAAAACAGCAGAAGTTCCTTATCTTCAATATATTTTTGAATCCTACAGGTTCTTTTGAAGATTGATATGGCAGATGAATACAATGACAGGTGCTCATCCCAAGAGTTTGTGGCTGAAGTTTATGAATGAGCATAGTCATTAGTGAATCACTGGAAACTTTGACTGTAGAACTCGACGAGTTTCTCAGGATAGCTGAAAAAACAAACCAGAACAACCTTGTCTGAATAGATAATGTAAAACTGGTACCCATGATTCCACTGCACAATTTTTAGAAATTTGTATGTAGCGCTCTGCTCAGTTGCTTGAGGGAGGCAAGGTTTAAGTGGAATAGGGCTAGGAAATTACAATTCACTCTCTGTGGGTGCACCATCAAGTGCGTTACTGTGACAGAAAGTAGGTACGTCCCACCTCCTATCCTAGGTCTAAATTAATTTAGCTGGGATAGCAATGGAGGTTCTGCAGTTAGTGCCCCTGTGCTAGATGTAGAAAAATCTGCCATAGTTTCCACTCCGGTTACTCCTGTTTGAAAGTTTACATGAATGTTGGTTGGTGACAGGTTTGGACTTGGGATCTGCCATACTCAGTGTGCTCATGGGGAGTGGGTTCATTTCAGGGTTTTAAGTCATTTAAATCTTTCGTGCTGAGCATGCGAGAAATATATGAGTAAAACACAAAAATACATTAGGAAAAATAAAACAATTAGATCTTAAATAAAATTGGGAATAACATTCGATGAGATTCAGACCCATAAATAATTAACAGTACTGTTGATTGCAACATGCTATTTTGAAGTATAAGCATCAGAAGCTTGTTGAGATTAAAAACTGGAGCTGCTACCTTTTCCTTTGATATGAAGTACATGAACCCTAGTACATGTAGGAGGATATATCAGAATGTGAATACTTTCGTAGACTGCAATAATGAACAAATGAAGCAATACTTTCCCTCAAAAAATAATAATAAAGAGAGAGGTATTGTTAGCCATGATAATTATTTTTTAAAGTTAATATTTCACAGTTAAACCCACCGTGAAGGCCATGTTTGATTCCATGGTCCATGTTTTACCTCACATTTCTCTGGATTGAACTCCATTTGCCACTGTTTTGCCCACCTGACTAGTCCATTGATATCTTCCTGCAGTTTCCAGTTTTCTTCTTCTTTACCAACAAAGTGGTCAATTTTAGTATCGTCTGCAAACTTCTTAATCGTATCCCCCTACATTCAAGTCCAGATCATTGATATATAACCACAAAAAGCAAGGGACCTAGTACTGAGCCCTGCAGAACCCCACTGGAAACAGCCTTCCTGTCACAAAAACACCAGTTGACCATTACCCTCTGCTTCCTCCCTCTGAGCCAATTTTGGATCCAACTTGCCACTTTGCCTTGGATCCAATGTGCTTTTCCTTTCGTGAACAGCTAAAAATCCTTGCTAAAATCCATATAGTCTGCATCAAATGCACTACCCTCATCGATCCCCATTGTTACCTCCTCAAAAATTTCAATCATGTTAATCAGACACGATCTTTCCTTAACAAATTTGTACTATCTGTCTTTGATTAATTTGTGTCTTTCTAAATGAAGATTTATCCTGTCCCTCCGAATTTGTTCCAGTCATTTTCCCACCACTGAGGTTAGGCCGACTTGCCTGTAATTATTTGGTCTAGCCCTTTCTCCTTTTTTAAACAATGGTACAATCTTAGCTGTCTTCCAGTCCTTTGGCACCACATCTATAGCCAAAGAGGATTGGAAAATGATGGTCAGAGCCTCCACTTTTTCTTCTTTTGCTTCCCTTAATAGTCTGGGACGCATTTCTTCCAGGCCTGGGGATTTATCCACTTTCAAAGATGTTTGACTTTTTAATACTTCCTCTCTCACTATGTTAATTTCATCTAATATTTCACACTCCATCTCCCTGATTGCAATGTCTGTATTATACCTCTGTATTGTGAAAAAAGAAGCAAAGTATTCATTAAGAACAATACCCACATCCTCCACACACAAATTACCCTTATGGTATGTTACGACCAGGTGAGAAAGGTGTCTCGGGGTTCCCTTTCAGCCTTCACCTGGTCATACTGTAATAGGATTTAATTCTAAACACACCATGTTTTGGGCTCCCCCTTGGTGAATCCTTGTTCACTGCTTTCCAACTACAAGGCAAAGAATTGAGCACCAAACAGACTTTCTTAGGTTTAAAGAAGAAAAGTGGAATTTATTTAAACTTAAACTCTAATTCGGTTAACGCCTAGGGATACACTCCGGGATACAACTGCGCCTCACGTTAGCATGCGTACGTGATGTGCAAATAGAGACAGAAAGGAGGAGAAGAAAAATAAAGTGGAGACGTTTGAGGCAATATCGGAAGAGTTTCTTGTTACTGTGTTTCACGCTCACTGTAGAGTCCTTTTGTAGGTAGTTCTTGCTTGTAGGTAATTCTTGCTTTTCGTTGGGGCGCAGTATTCTTCTTAAACCTTGTTCAGTGTAGGAGACTTTTCTCTCTCTTGGGGTTCCTGTGTCTTCAGTGGATTCCAAAGCTGCTGAGAAAGAGATGAGAGCAGACAGGAGAGAGATATTCTCAATCCAGGAGCTTTCTGAATTCAAACACTCTTTTCTCCAATTTAAAACTCTCAGTTCAAAACTCTGCACAGCCAGTTAGTCATGTGTCTAAACTAGTCTGACCATGTCTCTTCAGTGTATTGTATGGGAGCAGGGACTGGTTCCTTTGTTCCAACACTGTCTGCTTAGTATGCAAAAATGTATTTCCAGCTAGGGGCCTGGCAATTCCTTGTAATAGGTCTTTTCTTCCTAGCAACAATTTGAAGTTTAATGTCTATGTAGTGAAATTAATGTGCCTCATTCTTGGAAGGTAGGGGCCCGCATGACATGGTCCCTAATGGGCCGTAGTCTTTCTTTAGTTGTCCTCTTGCTCTTTATGTATTTATTTTTTAAAAATGAGTTTTCCTTGCCAATAATTTTTCATGCCCTCTCTTTTTCCTAATTTCCTTTTTAATTTCACCCCTACATTTCTTATACTCCTCTGGATTTTCTGCACTATTGAGCCCTCGGTATCTGTCATAAGTTTCCCATTTTTTAATCCTCCTTTAAAACCCTTGCCATCCAGGGACCTCTGGATTTGTTTGTTCCACTCCTTTTCTTTAAGGGAACATACTTGCTCTGAACCCTCACTATCTCTTCCTTGAATGCCTCCCACTGATCTGGCACTGATTTACCTTCAAGTAGCTGTTTCCAGTCCACTTTAGCTAAATCACATCTTGGCTTAGTAAATTTAGCTCTTCCCCAATTGAGAACTTTTATTCCTGGTCTATCTTTATCCTTTCCCATAACTATCCTAAATCTAAGTGAAATATGATCACTTCCACCAAAGTGCTCTCCAACTGATAACCCATCCACCCGCCCAGCTTCATTCCCTCAAACAACATCCAGAACTGCTCCCTCTGTAGGGCTTGCTGCATACTGACAAAAAAAAGTTCTGAATGTATTTTAAGAATTCTGCTCCTTCAATGCCATTCACTGTAATTCTAACCCAGTTAATATTAGGGTAGTTGAAATCCCACACTATTACTGTCCTAATGTTTTTGCACTTCTCAGAGATTTGCTTAGATATTTGCTTTTCTATTTTCTTATGACTGTTTGGGGGTCTATCATAACTCTCAGTAGTGTGATTGCCCTTTTTTTGTTCTTCAGTTCAACCCAAATGTCATTTGATGATCCTTCCACCATGCCATCTCTCTTCACAGCTGTAATTGTTTCTTTAATCAATAGTGCATCCTTCCTTTTTTATCTCTCTCTCTCTCAAACCCTGTAACCAGGAACATTGAGCTACCATTCCTGCCCTTCTTTCAGCCATGTCTCAGTAATAACAATAATATCATAGTCCCACGTCGCAATCTGTGCTCTCAGCTCGTCCTCCTTATTCCCTAGACTTCTTGCTTTGAAGTATATACCATTTAGCACCACCAAACTCCCTTCTTGTCTATTTTCTAGCCTTTGTTCCCTCTGCCTTCCAAACCCACTTACTAATTTTGTGCCTTCTATTTCCAACTTTTCCTTTTTCCCTTCTGAATCTACTCTCAGCTTCCTATCCCCCTGCCATGCTAAAGAACCCAACTGTTAAATTCACTTCACCAGTTTTGATCCTCTTTCTTTTCGATAACTGCATGCCTTGATCTATTCCTTGATTTTAATTGTCAAATCTGATCTGCACTGGGGCAAACAATAATAAGCCTAGCCACAAAAGATCAAAATTTTAAGAAAAATCAGTCCTGCTTTTGGCACTTCTTTGCTGTACAGAGCTTACATTCATACATTGGAACTATATACAGGGCCAATGACAGGGACATCAGAGTGGGAAAAGGAGTTAAAAGTGAGGTGCCGCAGGTAGCTCGGGGTGGAGCTTGGAGACAGGATGGAGGTATTCAGCAAAGCAATCATCTAATCTGCATTTGGTCTTCCCATCATAGAGGAGGTGGCATCAAGAGCAACCAATGCAGTATACCAGACAAGAAGGACATGTAAGTTACTGTCTTACATGGACGGAGTGTTTGTGACCCTGTTAGTGATGTGGGAGGAAGTGAATGGGCAGTTGTTGCATCTTCGACATTGCACGCGAAGGTGCCAGGCAAAGAGCAGCTGAACGTAGGGGTAGGGAAAGAATGAACCAGGGTATTGCTGAGAGAGCTGTCCCTAATCTATTATAGTCAGTGCTCACTGTGCCATCATCTTTGTATTGGGGTGACTAAATGCAGTTGAGGGACACCTCCGTCTTGCTACAAGTGTGACCCAACCCTGAGATACCTTTGTCTCACCATTTTAACTTGCCTTTTCATTCCTATGCTGATCTTTCTGAAAGTGGCCTCAAACTGTTCCAAATATGCTTACCACAAGCTTCAAGAACAATGTCTCATCCTTCTCCAAGGCACCCTTCAACCCTGTGGTCACTTCAGTCATTTCAGGCTTTAGCTATCCCTCATATTCAAGCCTGTTTTAATTCTTCTTTTTCTGATTTGTATTGATACTGCTATCTGCCTCTTATTTTTCAGTTTTGATGAGTTTGCAGCAGAAACGTTGAGCCGGATCTTATTCTCATCCTGACAGCAGGTTTCGTGGCCGGGCTGGGGGCTGGAGAATTGGGACAGAATCGCCCACCACGGAACCTAATGCCGGGATTCCTAGTTTCAAATCTCCCGGCGGCAGGATAGGCCGATGATAGCTTCCCGCCTGAAGGCCAATAGTGTCTCTTAAGGGCCTCTTCCCGCTGCTACTGGGATCTTAGCAGCAGCCGGGTGGGGGGGGGGTCCTCCGCCACGCGGGAGGATGCCTTGGAAAACGAGGCGCCCACTCTGCAGGCTTGGAGGAGGAGTGGTCCCCCCTTCGTGGGCAATTTGTGGCCCACGGAGGATCCCCACTGGGTGCAACTGTACCCCCCGGGAGCCCCCACTCCCCCTAGACTGAACACCCACCCACCCACCTCCCTAGGGGCTTCCCGACTGGCCCCGGCGACTCCGCCTCACCTACCTCCTCTCCAGGGTTCCACTGCTAGCACGGTCTGAGGCCTCTGATGTACCAGCAGCGGCCACTGCTGGTGGCACTGCAAGCATATGATTTGTCAACAGCTCTTGGAGGCGGGATCCCCATCCCTTTACAGTCTCTAAAGGGACAAGGATCACGCCTTCTTAAAACCTTGACCCCAAAAGATCAGAGGATCACTCCAGGGGCCTGAGAAAATGCGAGCCAGGACTCCCCCTGACTTTTCAGCCCGGCAGCCTGAGCCCCGCCTCCTGCACAAAATCCAGTCCATTATCTCATCTGTTCTGTCCGTGACCTTGACTTATCTGCTGAGTGTTTCCAACGTTTTCTGTTTAGAATTCAGATTTGCAGTATTTTGCTTTACACGTGTATTGTAAATGTATAATTAAGTTGCATTTCTTCTACAAGAATGTAACTGAGCCACAAGTGTTGCTAGTGATTCTGGCACACTTCTATATTTCTGTCAGAAACACAAAAGATGTACCTCAATATTCCATGTAAATATAATACCCAAAGGTATTGTACATCAAGATGATGGCTTTGAAAGCCATTTGTCTTGCAGAAAGCATCAGAAACCTTTCACAGATGAATGTTGACCTGTCTCAGCGCTCAGAATCTCACTATTGTTATGAACACAGATGATTTAATTGCATTTTTCAGAACATCTAAAAATAATGCTGAAAAGGTTAGAAATGCTGGTGTGGGTGGCTCAGCAATCCAAGTTCAAAACTGAAACTGGATGTTGCCTGCTCAGATGAGGATTAACGTTAAAATGTATTGTGTCTGCAGCTGGGATCTTCATTAATCCAAGCAAAATTGATTCTGTTGAAAGTTCCCCTAAAGGTAGGAGTTTCTGGGATTCTGTGGATGATGCAGAAGATTATAGAAAAATAGGTGTGTGTGCTGCTACCTCACACTTAAAATGCAGCACGGCAGACAAACAGAAGATGAAAACGCGTACGACTGCACTTGGCTTTATAAGTGGACAAACTCTAGAGAAGGCACTGCTATACCCATACTGGAGTATTTAGCAGACCTAAACTGTCCTATCCTTGTTGGCTATTGTGCTGAAGTAAAGTACTTTTGCCTATAAATGTATCCAGTTACTGGCTCCCTCCATGTCACCCTCCAGCATATTCACTCCCATGCATGACCTAATCCTGGCTCAGTTTGCAGATATTGTGGGTCTGACGGGAATCTGGTGATGGCTCACCACCACCTTCTCAAGGCAATTAGGGATGGGTAATAAATACTGCTCTTGCCAGCGATGCTCGCACGCCATGAATGAATAAAAAAAAAGACTCATTACCCCAATTGAAGCCATTCTGTTGGCTACAAGTCTGAACCTGGTTCACCCTAATTGCTATGCTGGCAACGTGGCCATCTAAGGCCCACTAAGGTTTCTCTCCTTGCTCTTCTGACACCTTTTCCTAATTAAAGCGACCACCTGTCTGTTTCTGTGCTTAGAATCATGGAATGATACAAAACAGGAAACCATTCAGTCCATGTACCTGTGCCGGCTCATTGAAAGAGCTATCCAATTAGTCCCACTCCCCTGCTCTTTCTCCATGCTCCATGTTTATGCCTCTGTTTTAAAATTCTTGTCAGTTACTGTCCTCCAAAGCTGCATCATGATCTCATCGTTGGAATTTTCTTCCCTTAGCTGTTGCATCAAATTACTTCTTATCTTCTGTGACTTCAACATTCACTTAGCCCAGCCCCTTTCTTGTCGAACTTCCTTGGCCTTTTATTCCTCAGTCAATCTCAACCTGCATAAAACTCACATCCGCAGTTACCCCATAACCTAGCTGTAACACATTGATATTGCCAGCTGTAAGCTTTCAATCATTAACAACAGTAAGAGTGATCATGAACCTGTCAGATTGTTGTAAAAACCCAACTGGTTCAGGACAATGTATCTTCCTTGCCCCACTCTTTTTGGCAACCTTCTTCAGCTCCAAGTCTGACCTCATCCCTTCCTTCCTCTAACTGTACCTTCTGATGCTTCCTACCCTCCTGTTGCTCCGATACTGATGGCAGAGGCTTCAACTATCTCAGTTCTACTCTATGGAACTCCCTACACAAATTATCTAGTCTACTGCTTCTCCCCCTGACTTTTAAAGATTCCTCTAAACCAATCTTTTCAACTGTGCTTTCATCTCTTCTGTTAATGCTTTGTGTCTGTGCTTTGTTGTTAATTATAAGCTGTCAATATTGTTTGTGATACTTGTAGTAATTGGTTTGGTGGAGGATTAGCTGCAATATTAAAAGCTACAGTACACATACGATTGCTTATATGAAGTTAGACCTAAATGATAGAACTGTCTCTTAAGTAGCCAGTAACTAAGAAATTAAGGTTCTTTGTACGTGCACACATTTGCAGCATGCACAGAGGGTCCTCTTTTTGCATTACTACATAAGCTAAGCTGGATGTCAATTTTCAGTGTTCGGTTTCTCAGTTCTTCCCTTTTGATTTGACATTCAAATTCCAGCTTGGCAGAGCCAGTCGTAATGCTAATCATTTGCCTTGATGTAAGATCCAGGAACCCAGATGGCTCACAGATCAGTAGTGAAGAGTCTGAAAATAATGTAATATTCAGCACCACTGTGTCATGGGCTATGGTAGATACTGTACTGCAAGCCTTGACAGATCCTCAGCCAAGATCACAAATGTGTGTTTCCACGACAGAAGTTGAGCCAATTGTAGTGGATTCAGAACGATATCTGCTATTTCAGAGAAAGATTTTCTCTTTTAGAAAAGGGAAATGCTCCTTCCTTTGAAAGGGAAAGCTTCACAGTATTACATATCCCTAGATAGTTGCACATCCAGATACTTGCTGAGCCCGAACACGCTTAGCTTCCAGATCCACTAAAATTGATGGTGTTGAAATTAGAGTGGTAAATTCCTTCCATCGTAGAGTGATAGGTAGTGACTGCGCACAGGGCACTAATTCTTCAAAATTCTATTTAAATTAATTTTGCAAATGTAATGTATGAAGTGACTTGAAAGCTATGAAGAAAATTCATGATTTACAGAAGTTTTGAAGGGTAATCAACCTGAAATGTTAACTTTGTTTCTCTCTCCACAGACGCTGCCAGAAAAACTGAGTATTTCCAGCATATTTTGTTTTTATTTCATAATTAATTTAGTTGGTTAGCTTTGGATGAAAACTGACACCCATGTGGTCTAGTTGGTAAAAACAATGACCATCATACCTCTATCCATACAGGTCAACAGTCCATGGTTCAATTTCTTTTGCACTTGCTGATCTCATCCAGGACAAAGGTGCTACAGTTGACCTCAGCATCCTCTGGGCTAGGATGATGGTGGTTGGGGATGGGGGTGGGGGAGTAAGCAGTCTGTGTTCCCATTTCTGTTTGGCATCCAATTAACCCTTGAAGAAAGAACAGCTATATGACAACAGAGTTGTGGGTGCAGTTGTGATGTCCCCATGTTTGAATAGCCTGTCTGTATTCTCTGTCCTGGCTGACGCGATAAGCTGGCTAGTGCAAAGAGGAAATAATTTAGGAGAGAAGCACTTAAAAGTTAACCTTGTATAGAGAAAAGAACTGGTCCTCAATATGTAACAAAATACTTGTAACTGGCAAGTAATATGAAAAAGTGAATCTTCCTTGTAGTAATACCAGAGGTATACCAAAGTTATTTGTTCAGGTTAGGTTTTCAATGTAGAATTGCTGATCTGGAACTAATAAGACAAAAATGTGAGAGAGATTTGTTAATCCAATATATTTTGGTAAAAAATGTCAAGTGTCTCATCAGCTGCTTGGCATCACATTTTGGAAACTGTGAAAATGCTGAAGTTAATTAAATGTGAAAGATTAAATCTATAGCTTATAGTTTTAGAATGTATGTGTGTGTACTGAAATATTAAATACTGTTGTATTGGTTGGCTTGAAGTACACTCACTTTATTCAGATTTTGCATAGAAGTGTTCTGTTTATTTTCGTAAGCCAAGTGTATTGACATGGACCAACTGGAATGTCCGCAATGCTAACTGCGAATTCCAGCAGTGAGCACGGAGTGAATTGGTTTATACCCATTAGAATTATGTTGTGACCTTAAACATTAGTGTGCCTTGGGTACATCTGTAGTTCAGTCTTTACTAGCTGCATTCTTGGCTAATACCCAGAATAATTTTTTGGCTCAGTTTATGCAAAATGGCTGGTGTTTTATATTGGGATAAATGGATAGTAATGAGCAAGAATGGTTGCGCAATCCCAAACCTAGAACATTGCACTTGAGATTGACACAGTGTAAAATTACTGCAAAACTGAACATTTTGCATAGAACTGAACCATCAATTTTCAAAACGACATGTCAGGAACTGTTGGTTCATCAAGGAATATTTGTGTTCTTTAAAGTATTTTTCAGTGAATGAAGAGTTGACCAATTCCACACAATGAGAAGATAAAGGATAACACTAAAAACAATTTGCAATTTTATAGCACTGTTAATATAGAAAGCATCCTTAGGCATTTCCACAGAGAGATAAGAAAAAAACAGATGCTGAGCTAAAGAGTGGAAGTTTAGAAGGGATGATCAAGGGATGGCATGAACCAAGAAGTTATTTTCAGGAGGGCTGAAGGATTCAGAGAGAGAAATGCAGGAAGTGGAGCCTAGGGAGCTGAAGGTGGGAGAAAGGAATTTCAAGATACCCAAAAGATCAGAGTTCGAGGCATGAACTATTTGGCGGGGGTAGTGGCATTATTGCAGGCGGTGGTGGGGTGATGCTATGGGAGGATTTAAACACTACTTCAAATCTGACACATTGGGGGTCTTAGAGCCAATAGAGTTAAGTGAGGACAGTGATGATTGGTGAGCATTACTTGGTGGCTTCTCTTGCTCCTGCAACATTACCACTGGTGTCCCCCCAAGGACCTATCCTTGGCCCTCTTCTATTTTTCATCTACATTCTGCCCCTCGGTGACGTCATCTGAAAGCACAGTGTTAGTTTTCACATGTATGCTGACAACATCCATCTCTACCACACCATCATCTCTCTCAACTCCTCCACTGTTGCTAAATTATCAGACCACTTATCCACCATCCAGTCCTGGATGAGCAGAAATTTACCACAATTAAATATTGGGAAGATTGAAGCCATCGTTTTCGGTTCCATTCCAAACTCCATTCCCTAACCATTGACTCCATTCCTTTCCCGAGCAACAGTCTGAGATTAAACCAGTCACATTTGATCCATTCATGCCATTACTAAGGCCGCCTATTTTCATCTCCGTAATTTTGCCCGTCTCAGCTCATTTGCTGCTGAAAACCTCATTGATGCCTTCATTACCTCTAGACCTGACTATTCCAATGCACTCCTGGCTGGTGTCCCACATTTTAACTTCCGTAAACTCGAGGTCATCCAAAACTGTGCTGCCTGCGTCTTACTTTGCACCAAGTCCCTATCACCTATCACCCCTGTGCTCACTGACCTGTGTTGGCTCCTAGTCAAGCAATGCCTTGATTTTAAAATTCTCATCCTTGTTTTCAAATTCCTTCATGGTCTCACCCCTCTCTACCTCTGTAATCTCAAGACCTGCAACCCTGCGAGATATTTGTGCTCCTCTAATTCTGGCCTTTTGACTTCCACAATTTTAATCACTCTACCATTGGTGGCCGTGTCTTCAGTTGCTTAGTCCCTAAGCTCTGGACTACCCTTCATACATCTTTCCGCCTCACTTTCCTCCTTAGAGACATGCCTTAAAACCCATCTGTTTAACCAAGCTTTTGGTAATCTGATCTAATATCTCCTTATGTGGCTCAGTGACATATTTTGTTCTATTATGCTCCTGTAAAACAGCTTGGGACATTCTATTATGTTAAAGACACAATATAAATATTAAATGTTGCAAAATGGATTGTAGACAGAGTTTTTGATGGGCTAAGGTTGACAAAGGCAAATTGGGAAAGTTGCGAAGGCATGTATAAAGGTTTCAATGGCGGAAGGGCTATTGTCAGAATGGAGATGGGTGATGTACAGGGGGAATCGTAGGTGATTTTTTTGATTGAGAGGATATGGGCCAGAGCTAACCTGGATGCCATGGTTGCAAACAGATCTGACCCATCCTGAGACATTGGCTAGGGAAGGGCGAGGGTATGTTGTTTGTGGAAAGGCCAAAGTTGATGGCTTGTTAATTTTTTTAGTTGGAGGAAATTATGGCTCATCCAAGACTGAATGTTGGACAAGTCGTTTGACAAGACAAAGGCAATGGTGGGAACGAGAGGGTTATGGAAACTGAGTCCAATTGTTAATGAATCATTGCCGGTGAGCAGCTGGAAAATGTCATTCCGTAGCCCATCTGTATTTCCTTCAAAAAAAATTGTAGAAGCAGTTCTAATTACTCAGTGCCTAAAAATTGTATATAAATATATTTCTCTTAATAAGTAAAGCATAGCCTAAGATTAGGAATACTCTATTTTATGATGCCTTCCAAACTTAAAATTGTGACAAGTATCAAACTATACATGGATAAACTTAAATTGGATCCTATAATTAAGAATATGTATTTTGTGTTATTCACCATGAGGCACATATCAGTCACATGAAAGATCATATGGTTCTGTAACTTTGCAAAGAGGGAGTGCAAAGAAATCTATAAAAGTGTAGAATGCAGCATAGTAGGACGCCATTTGAGCCCATTGTGCTGTGCCAGGACTTTGAAAGAGCACTCCAGTTAGTCCCACTCCCCTGCCCTTTCCCAAATGTTAGTGTAAAATACAATACAGTTAATCAATAATCAAAGATACCTTCGTGATTCCATGGCTCCTTTGGGTTTTTTTTTAATTGATTTGATCCACACAGTCTCTCAGCAGTTTAACTGAAGAGTGGTGCATTATTTTGGATTATAACTAAATCATTAAAATCACTTAAATTGTGTACAGTAGTGAAGTGGGTATTAGGTTGGGCTTGTAATCCAGAGGCCTGAACTAATAATTTATAGAACCTGAGTTCAAAACCCACCATCACAATTTGAGAATTTGAACTCAATTTAAAAACAAAACTGGATATAAAAATCTGTTATCAGTAGAATTGACTATGAAATTGCTGAATTGTTGTAAAAGCCCAAAAGGTTCACCAATGTCCTTTAGGATAGGAGACCTGATGTCCTTAAATGGGCTACCTTATATGTGACACCGATCCCACACCAATGTGGTTGAAGCTTAAGTGCCCTAGCAAGCCACATAGTCTGGGCAAGTTGCCATTGGCAAAAGGTGATGTCCACATCCCAAGGATAAATAATTTTTAAAAGCTTACTGATGAATTCAGTTATTCAATTCAAAAGCAAAAAATTGCAGATGCTAAAAATATGAAATAAAAACTGAAAATGCTGGAAATACTCAGCACGTCAGGCAGCAGTTGTGGAGAGAGAAGCAGAGTTAACGTTTCAGTTAGATGACCTTGAATCAGAATGTTGTGCTGATAAAAGATCATTGACCTGAAACATTAACTTTGTTTCTCCCTCCACAGCTGCTGGCAGACCTGCAGAGCTTTCCAGCATTTTCTGTTTTTATTTTAGCTGTTCACTTAATGGCGAACACCTTTCTAGTGTGATTGAGATTTGTTTGCAGATTGTATGGTCACTAATTCCCTGCTGTGTTCATTTTGTAATAAAAGCTATGTAGCCTTGAATCCCAAGCGTTTTATTTACCCATGGAGAGAATCCTTTTTTTCAAACATAATGAAAGTCGCCTTATGGCTAGTGTGATAGCATATCTCAAGGGACCACAAAGAAGATTGAAATTGCTTGTGTATTAGGGATCTGGTTCAGTCATTGTGTGAATATGTAACACTCCAAGTAGCCATGGGTCGTCCTGTGGTAAAAGACTGGCTGTTTTTCTGGTTATATATGGAAATTGTCACATTTTAGTCCAAATGTTTTCAAAACACTTTTCACATAAGCACCAGTTTTTTGTATTTTACAGCAGAGTTATTATTTTAGAACTTTAGAAATTGACTATTCTAATTTTTGCGACTAATGCTAGCACTATATGTAAACATTGAACGCTACAACACAAAAATACATGCTATCTTAAGACATAACTGAACTTATGTATGACATAATAGAATTATTTAGCACAGTAAGAGGTCATTTAGGCCATTGTGCCTTTCCGGGACCTTTGAAACAGCTATTCGCTTAGTCCCATTGCCCTGCTCTTTCTTCATTGCTCTGCAGATTTTTTCTTGTGTAGATTACTTTTTAACAGTTATGACCGGATGTTTTTGGGGACAACATTGATATACTACCTAGCCATTCCTGCCCTTTTCCAATTAGCAACTATTTAAAACTGGCATAAAAAACAGTTCCATATTGCTCTCTTATGTAACACTCTGCCAATACCATGTGCTACCCAGCAACTTATGGAATATTATTGATAGCATTGAATGCAACACAAGCTTTTATTTTCCTAGATTTTGTCCCTTCCCAATGAATAGTGTAGTAAAAAATACTTCACTGGATGAAATAGTGTCCAAGAAAGGAAGAAAGAACTTTCATAGCTTCAGGGTGCCCAGAGCGCTATTTAGCCAATGATATGTTCGTGAGGTGTAGTCAATGATGTAATTTAGAAAGATTCTATGTTGCAATATTATTTTTCCATCACAGACAAGAAAGAAAATGTATTCAGGAGTCTCGCAATGCTTAGAGAATCTTGCCCTTTATATTTGAAACTAATCCAACTTAAGTTAATTGTAGTTACAAAAAATTTGTAAAATGTCTTCACACTGAGATTTATCACTGGGGAAAGCAGCATCCTGCTTTTTCAAGAAGCGAGAATCCTTGGCTTACAGATAAGGCTATATACTAAATTCCAATTTGATATCTTACACATCGAAGCTTGTGAAGTCCCAGCTCACTGAGTAGTATACATACATCCATCTTTAAAATAAAACAAATGTTAGCTGTTACCCAGTGCCGCTAATTGTCTTTTTTTAATGTAGTGATGACTTAGTAACCCTTTAAGGGCACCATTTTTTTTCTAAATTAAAGATATAACAAGATTAATACTTTTAGCTTCTACTGACAATAATACATAAGGTCATGGGTCTGTTGACAGCTTTACAGATTTAGATAAAATATTTTTTCTGCATTTCATGAATCCAACCATATCAATAAAGAGTTTTCCCCTTGAATTAAATGGTATATAATAGATATGTAATGGTATATAATAATTTATGTAATCTATGTGTACGTGTGAGTGTGTGTAAACACGCAAATAATAACACTTGGAGTACTGGCAGGAATCCCAGAAATGCTGAGCGAGATGATGCTTTAAGGACAGCACATGCTCTAACCCAAAACCAACAAGGGATTTCCTTGTTTTATAGCTTACATATTAAGCAGTGGGGAGTTATTAATAAATTAAGTAACGCCAAGCTATATACCTGTTTAGAGAGGAGCACAGTTTCAGAACAAGTAGACTTACAGTTTCTATTTACATAAATAACAACTTGCATTTACATAGTGCCTTTAGTCTAGTAAAATGTCCTTGGGCCCTTCAAAGGAGCATAATCAGACAAAAATTGATGCCGAGCCAAATAGGCATCAGGACAGGTGACTAAACGCTTGGCTAAAGTGCTAGGTATTAAGGAGAGTCTTGAAAGAGGAGACAGTGTCAAAGAGGTTGAGGGAGGGAATTCCAGAGCTTGGGGTCTAGATAGCTGAAAACTGAGTTACCAACGGTGAAGTAAGTGGGGGATTGACCAGAGGCTGGAGTCTGTTCTCAGAGAGTTGTAGGACTGGAAAAGGTTTTAGAGAGGGGCAAGACCAGGGAGCCATTTGAACACAAGGATGAGAATTTTTAAATAAAGGCATTTGGGAATGTAGGTCACTAAAATAAAAGCAAAGTACTGCAGATGCTGGAAGTCTGAAATATAAACCGAAAATGCTGGAAATACTCATGTTAGGCAACATTTGTAGACTGATGAAAGGTCACAGACCTGAAACGTGAACTCTGCTTCTCTCTCCACAGATGCTGCCTGACCTGCTGAGTATTTCCAGCACTTAGTGTTTTTATTTCAATGTAGGTCAGCAAGCACTAGAGTGATGGGTGAGAGTTAGGATACAGGCAAAAGAGTTTTGGATAAACTTAATTTTATGGAAGTTGGAGGATGAAAGGTTGATCAGGAAAGCATGAGAAAAATCTTACTTTCAACATGGACGACTAGTCCCTCTACACCTCCATCTCCTATCAGGACATCCTTCAGGCCCTCCAGTTCTTCCTTGAATGTAGGCCCAGCCAGTCCCCATCCACCATCGCAGTCCTCCATCTGGCTGAACTTGTTCTTACATCTTCTCCTTTGATTCCTCTCACTTCCTCTAAATAAAAGGTGTCACTATGGATACCTGCCAAACCTGCCTTAATCACTCCTGCCTTCATTCTGCATTCTATCCTATTAGAGGCCTTCCCTTTTGTTCTTTCCTCCCCTCTGCCCTTGTACTTGCTTAAAACATGTTAAATCTGTAACATTTTGCACTTCTGCAGAAAGGTCATCGGCCTGAAATGTTAGCTCTGTTTCTCTCTCCAGAGATGCTGTCGGACCTGCTGAGCATTTCCAGCATTTTCAGTTTATCTTTCAGATTTCCATCATTTGCAGTATTTTACCTTTGATTTAGAATAATTTAGTCTGGAAGTAATGCAAACATTTAAGCAAGAGCAGCATTACTTGCTCAGTCAATAGGGAGAGATTTAAAGGAAGAACATGCATTTATATAGTGACGTTATGACACTGGAACATCTTAAGTGCTTCAAAGACACTTAAGTACTTTCTGAAGTGTAGTCACCGTTGTAATGGAAGAAATGTGACAGCCAGTTTGTGCACAGCAAGCACCAGTGAAATAAATGACTAGATCATCAGTCTTTAGGTATTGGTTGAGGGATAAATGTTGGCCAAGACTGGGAGACCTTCCTTGTGCTGCTTTGAATAGAGATCTTTAATGTCCAGCTGAAAGGATATACGGGGTCATGGTTTACTGTTTCATCTGAAAGACCAGTTGAAGGTGGGAATATTAAAGGGAAGCAGAACAGAATGACTGACACATACAGTTAGATAATCCCAACAGTGTTAAAACACAAATAGTAAACTTCTGCTTTGAGTGTAGACGAAGTAGGATAAACCTTTATGATCTATACTGACTGTTATGAAATATGATGGCACAGAAGGAGGCCATTCAGCCCATCAAGTCCTTGCTGGCTCGATCCCCATTGCCCTTTAAGTTTATTTCCCTCAACAGGCCATCCAGTTTCCTGGATGTCAAAAGTTTTGTGATATGAGCATCTTCACACACTGAAGAGATTATTCATGGTTTCATCCAACAAAACTAAAAATACAGCATGTAAATTGAATAAAGAATTGCTGAGCAGGCTAAAGCAACATATCCCAGGGGATAAGATTAAGGATTCAAATGGCTATAAACTACATTGATTTAAGGTGATGTTAGTACTAACTGATCACTTCTGCCTGACTTGTCTAAGCTAATGAAACAGCCATTCATATATTCTGTTTATTCATTTTCCCCCTCCTTGCCTGAAGACACAGATTCATACCAGCATGTGCTTTTATGGACACTTGCAGCTTCACGTTACCCTGTTCTTCGTGTGTAAACCTGGTCAGGAAGCATCAGCAGGCTACTTAACAAAAGGTTGGGGCCATTGCACCTGAGCCTAATCCTGCCTTTGTTTTGCATCCAAACAAGCAGGTATTACTGGTTAAAAGCAGAAAATGCTAGTAACACTCAGGCAGCATCTGTGGAGAGAGAAACAGAGTTAACCTTTCAGGTCAATCACCTTTCGTCAACAGTTCTGATACCTAAAGAAAAAGAAAAATACTGTAGATGTTGGAAGTGATGAAGAACAGGAACCTTGGCCGTGCTTTCTTTTCATTCTCCCTAGCCCAGGAATATTGAGGCCATAGAATTATATAGAATATACAACACAGGAGCAGACCATTCAGCCTAACCAGTCCATGTTGGCATTTATGTTCCACTCAAGCCTCCTCCCATCCATCCTCATCTAGCACAATCAGCGTAACCCTCTGTTACCCTCTGTTCCCTTCTCCCTAATATGTTAGTTTGTTTAGTTTCCCCTTAAATCCGTCTATTTGTTATGGCCATGTGGTGAGAGGTGTGGGTGGCCCCACTGTTCAACTCCTACCTGACCGCAGCTAAGTATTTTTGTGATTAGGGTTTAATCTGTGTTTTATTTGTCAAATAAACAGACCAATGGGTTTTCTTGTAGGTTTAAAACAGAAGATTAATTATTTACTGAGCAATATACCTTATCCTGAAATGGTTGCAACCATATTCACTCTCTCTCACACACACACACACACACACATTGTTTTTTTTCAGATGAGGTGGGTCACTGTAAACCTGTTGAATTCTCTTGGAAGTCAAGTTCTTGTTGGTTGTAGGCCCGAGGTGTTTGTAGATTTCTCTCTTGGGTGAAAGTTCAGTTTGAAGACCGAGGATCACTTCCAACTTCGCTGCTGCATAAGTTAAAAATGTAGAATTTACAGCAGGATGCCTCCCTTCTAGCTTGCTGGATTTTCTCCCAGCTATTAGCTGGACAAGTTTCTTGATGATGCTTCTTTCCGGGTGTCTCTCTCCAGAGAAATACTTTTAAGGTCAAAATGGTCTTGCATCTTGCCTCTGTTGGGAGATATAAATCTCCCTCCCTGTGGTGACCCACAATGGACCAGGATATGGCTACTTCATACCATCTTTGTTTCAGAAGAACCCATTCAATTCGGGAATGTTTCAGGATGGGTGTACTTGACACTTATCAATCTGGTTAGGCATCTTTTGTTCTAAACAGACATTGTGGCAATGTTCGAATACACATGCAGCCATCTTTTGCAGCATTGTCCATTTTTTAAAAAAAGGTGAGGTCAACTTTTATAACTCTTCAGTTTGCATTTGTATTTTTCATCATCACACGTCTGGTAAGTGTGGCAAAGACTATCAGCCTCAACTACTCCCTGTGATAGTGAGTACCACATTCTGACCATTCTCTGAACAAAGAAGTTCCTTTGGAATTCTGTGTTTGATTTCTTGGTGACTAGCTTGTTATGATAGCCTCTAGTTTTGCCTACAGAGGCCAACTGTAGATTAGAAGGTTCAGGACAGGTAAGATATGCTAGATGAGCAACCCAAAGGTTTTGAATTCAAATTGCAACATGGTTAGTTGTGAAATTAAATTCAAAAAATCTGGTAATTTGTGTAAGCAGTACAAAGAAAGTGACCATGAAAGCTACCAGATTGTAATAAAAATCCATCTGGTTCATTTAATTCCTATTATGGAATGTATCTGTGATTTCTACTACATAGTTGTTTCTTTATGATCTCTGAAGTGCCTAGCAAGACACTCAGTTTTACAAACAGTCACTACCAAGAAGGCCCACCACCTTCTCAGGGCAACTAGGGATAAGCAACAACTGTACCTTGCCAGGGTTGTCCACATCACAAAAACAATTTTCTTTTTTAAATTTAAGAATTTGGGATCTTCTTGAAAAGTGTAGTTCAATACCAGTAACTTGCACGGCATTTATCCCTCAACCAGCATCGCGAAAACAGTTTAACTGGTGTACATTTGACGTTGGAAGTACAAGACTATGTGCATGTGATATGAAAATGTGCAGATTACAAGTATTGTTTTTTGAATATAAATTAACTGTGTTTTTGTATATATGTAATGTTTTGACCATTGCATACTCCTATAATGCCTCCTTGAAATGCCTTTTAGCCATGCTTAGTTGTATTTAAGTTTATTCTTCTTTAGGCAAATTTACTACCACAGCTCTGACTGGTCATTCTTGACATGTAATTGGCAAGCCCTGCTAGCCAGACCTTACTTCCACTTTCGCCACAGAGAAGCAAGTTAAAACAATCGAAAGGCAATCTTAACAGCCCAAGCTGAGTCTAAACTCAAGCAGGTTTAAACATTTTAAACAATGTTTCTTACAACTGGGATAATTTGTATTTTCTATCTTTTGCACTTGGCTCTTGTCGATGAAAGCCAATCTTAAAATCTACCGCGTTTCAGCAAGAAAGCACCAACTGCACAATATATCACAACTTCTTAATTGTTCTCTCAATAGAAAGAAATAACATGAATTTATATAGTGCCATTCACGCTCTCAGGATATTCCAAGGCGTTTTAGAGCCATGGAATTATTTTTGAAGTGTAGTCACTTGCTTTGTAGGCAAGTGTTGGAGCCAATTTGAGCACAAGGTTCCTCAGCAAGTAATGTGAAGAATGATCCGTTGATCTGTGTTTGGTGCAGGTTGAGCACTAAGTACTGGCGAAGAGAACTACCATACTCTTTAAGTAGTGCCATGGGTCCAGATGAGATAGCAGGCAGGGCTTTGGTTTAGCGTTTTATCTGAAAGATGCCACCACTGACGGTGCAGCACTCCTTAACTACTACACTGAGGTGTCTGCCTAGATTATGTACTCAACCCTCTGGCATGGGCCTTAAACACAAGACCTTCAGACTCGGAAGCAAGATTGCTATCACTGAACCAAGGCTCACCTAATAACAAAAACAGAAAGTGCTGGAAATACACAGCAGGCCTGGCAACACCTGTGGAGAGAGAAATAGAGTTAAAGTTTCAGGTCTGTGACCTTTCATCAGAACCATAACACTGATTTATTGAAAGTTAATTTCCTGGTGCAAAAAAATGACCAAAAAGGCGAATGGAATGCTGGATTTTATCACAAGGTATGAAATATAAAAGCAAAGTAGTTCTTCCACAATTATGCAATTTGCTATTTTGAATACTTGCAATGGAGAAAATTGAGCAATAGTTCATCAATTTGATATGTGGAGTGAGGGGTTTGAGGAGACATGACTAAACTTGGGATATATTCCCTGGAATGTAATGGGCTGAGTTGAGGGGCCCGTAAAATTCTGCTAGGAGAGGCCTGCCACGAACCTGGCGTCGAGAAGGCCCCGCCGCATTTTTTTTTTAGATTTAGATATACAGCACTGAAACAGGCCCTTCGGCCCACCAAGCCTGTGCCGATCATTAACCACCCATTTATACTAATCCTACACTAATCCCATATTCCTACCACATCCTCACCTGTCCCTATATTCCCCTGCCACCTACCTATACTAGGGGCAATTTATAATGGCCAATTTACCTCTCAACCTGCAAGTCTTTTGGCTGTGGGAGGAAACCGGAGCACCCGGAGTAAACCCACGCAGACACAGGAAGAACTTGCAAACTCCGCACAGGCAGTACCCAGAACTGAACCCGGGTCGCTGGAGCTGTGAGGCTGCGGTGCTAACCACTGCGCCACTGTGCCGCATTTCTCCGGTGGTGGTGAGGCCTCGGTGTGATTAGCCACATTAACATGCTAATGAACTTACTTGACGCTGTCCCACGCCAATTTTATGTCCAACCAGCCACAACTCGCACGCCTTCGGAACTCCAACGGGGTTCCGAGGCGAGATACTGGTGGGGAGGGGGGAGGAATCAAATTATCAGGGTGGGAGGGGGGGAGCGGGGAAAACTATCCCTATTGTGGTTGCAGGAATGGTGGGAAGGGGTTACGTGTCAAAGGGAATAAATTTCGGGGGGGGAGGTGATGGTTTAGGATATAAATAAAAGTTTTTTTCAGGGAGGAGAGAGCAATTTATATATAGATTACCCATTGGGGGGTGGGAGACAGGATTTAGAGTTGTATTAAATTTTATTTTTATTTCCTGCAGACCTTTAAAAATTTTAATGTCACTGAAAGACTTGAAGCCCTTTAAAAATGGCACCTGCGCAGTGGCATGGATGCCATTGTCAGGGATGCAGTGGCTGCCCCCTCTACGTCATCAGGCACGGACGCTCCGCCCCCTCCATTTAAATCAGCCCCTGCGCATAATATTGTGGGGCCTGTGCGGTGGCACTTCTGTGTCGGAAGGCCGGCGCACTGTTAAAATTCAACCCAATGGTTTGGGGGAGTTGGGAGAATCTACTGAGGTAGTTAAAATAATGAAGCAAATTAACAGTAGACAGAGACTGACCTTTTTGTCTGGGAGGGGACATAGTCTTACAGCTCAAGGTAAGCTGGTGAAAAATATATCCTTGAGAATCTTCTCATAGAAAATGTGAATCACATTACCTCCAAACGCCATAGACTCAAAGTCAGTTGAAGTGTTTAAATGAGAAATAGCCACTTCTTGGGCAAGGGTATATGGAGAGAACGCAGGAAATTTGGTTAAAAAGACAGAAGTGTTGTGGCTAACAAGACGGCAGAGCAGGTTCAGTGACCCTCATGTTCTACTCCTGTACCAAAGTTTCTGGCCATTTGGTTTTCTTTTGAAACATGCTGCCACTCACAGAGAGGGATGATTACATTCCTGCAGTCAATCCTTATTGCATTTTTTCACCTTATTTCCTATGGGATGCTGGGCATTATTTTGTTGGCAAGTGACTCGTCTTTCAATTTGTAGCAAGTCTGTCTTTTCAGTTTGAGATTTTAATGGGGACCTACAGATTTTTGATTGACAAGGGAGTCGAGGGTTATGGGGGACAGGTAAAGGGTGCTCGGGTCTGCAAATGAGACCCGCCCCGAGCCTGACAGAACCCTATCTGACTGTGAGCCCGACCCGGCCCAAGTCCTTCCATTTTTTTCCGCACCCGACCCGACGATCAGTTAACCTACCTTCCGTTTTTTACCTTATTCCTTACCTGCACAAACTTAAAATAACTGTAACAAAACCACCTTTTAAGTCCAAAAAGTAAATTAACATTAGAGTCACTTACTTGAGGTGGTGATAGAGCATGTCCGATCTGGCCCAAACTGACCAGATCCTGAATGCCGGACCCGGAAGTCCGACCCGACACGCCGCGGGTTCTGCTGGGTTCGGGCCGGGTAGCAGGCCTTTAGGGGCAAGCAGGAAAGTGGAATTAAGGCCACAATCAGATCAGCCATGATCTTGGTGAATGATGGTGCAGGCTTGAGGGGCCAAATGGCCTACTCCTGCTCCTATTTCTTATGTTATGTTCTTATTCTAAGGGGCAATGTTCTTTATCACCCCAGTCCTGACGTATTCAGTAACAATAGCTGTTTACTGGCTTTGTTAATTGATAAAATATTAATTGGTAACATGCTTTGCTACATTATTCACATTGCTTGCCTAGTGTAAGTTATACCTGTCTGTTATAAAATTCTACAAAATACTTGATTAACTGGAAGGGAGAACTGCTCACCTTACCATGAAAAGCTTCTCTCAAAAACCTCTGCGTTCATTCTAAACAATGTATTTTACAAACAGTATAGAACTATTTAGAGAGCTGTATTAGGGAGAATAGACTATTAAAGTAGGCAGGTTTACGATTCTGAATGTGTGTGCTGTGTCTCCTTCATTAAAAAGTAATTTTGTTCATTTCACAGCATGGCCATAATATAATTCAGCTTTCAAAAATTATCATCACATATTCTGTAGACGCGATTGGTAATTCATGCTGCACAAAATCAATGCATTCTTTGTCTGAAAACCCAGTGGATTATTAATAACTTATAAGAAAAGGAGAGCTGGGGAAGGGAAGTACTTTCTATAGAAAATACTCTATTCTCAAAATAGCTCCTACTTATTAAGAGATATTTTTAATAGAAGCTGTTTCTTCAGACTAGCCTGAAGGCCAACCTAGGTTTGCTCAACTCATGAAAATTCACTACCGACTTAGCGTGCAACAAAGGTTTCTACCACCTTGGGCTGCCTTGGACAGCTTTAGATCGGTTTCTGAACTAACTTGAATAAAAATCAATGGAGTTGCTGTGGGCCACTTCTGCAACCTACATCATTTTACTCACTCAGAAGAGGGCGATAATTTGTGCTCTGTCAGTCAGTAATGTTATAAAGTGCGAGCAGACCTCCCAGTGCTGCTCGCTAAGTCGGAGATGCACTTTTGGAACAATAGGAGTGCTATACCACACATCACACAGTATATTACCCTGCTGTTTGTGTGCAGCTATGTCTAACTTTGATGTGTTCATTTGAGGCCACAAGGTGCAAATACTGTAATAAAAAGCAAAATACTGCAGATGCTGGGAATCCAAAATAAAAACAAAGTGCTGGAAATACTCAGCAGATCTGGCAGCATCTGTGGAGAGAGAAACAGAGTTCATGTTTCAGTTCGATAACCTTACATCAGAACTGACAAAGGTTAGAAATGTAATAGGTTTGGAGCAAGTGAAAAGGAGGAGGGCGGAAGAAGAACGAAAGGGAAGGCCTGTGATAGGGCGGGAGAAATTAAATAACAAAGATGTTATGAAACAAAAGACAAAGGAAGTGTTATTAGTTGTAGTAAAAGAAAAAGCATTTGTCCAGAGAGGTCTTTTTTTATTTGTTTCATGGAATGTGGACTTCGCCAGCAAGGCGTTGCCCATCCCTAATTGCCCTTGAGAAGGTGATAGT
The DNA here is from genome assembly GCF_036365525.1 of Heterodontus francisci. Lineage (NCBI taxonomy): Eukaryota > Metazoa > Chordata > Chondrichthyes > Heterodontiformes > Heterodontidae > Heterodontus > Heterodontus francisci. The sequence goes on along the minus strand of NC_090372.1, from coordinate 183,541,739 downwards.
GAGCTGCCTTCTATCCGTTGTGGGTACACCCACAATGCTATTTAAGGAGGAAGTTCCAGCATTTTGATCCAGCGACAGTGAAGGAACAGCGATATATTCCCAAGTCAGGATGGCGTGTGACTTAGAGAGGAACCTGCAGATGGTGGTGTTCCCATGCGTCTGCTGCCCTTGTCCTTATAGGTGGAAGAGATCACGGCTTTGGAAGGTGCTATCGAAGGAGGCATGGTGAGTTGCTGCAGTGCATCATGTATTTGGTACATACTGCTGCCACTGTGCAATGGTGCTGGAGGGAGTGAATGTTTAAGTTGGTGGGTGGGGTGCTGATCAAGTGGGCTGCTTTGTCCTTGGTGGTGTCAAGCTTCTTGAGTGTTGTTGGAGCAGCACTCATCCAGGCAACTGGAGAGTATTCCATCACACGCCTGATTTGTGCCTTGTAGATGGTGGACAGGTTTTATGGAGTCAGGAGGTGAGTTACTCTCCACAGAATTCCCAGCCTCTGACCTGCTCTTGTATCCACAGTATGTGGCTGGTCCAGTTCAGTTTCTGGTTAATGGTAACCCCCAGAATGATATTGGGGGATTCAGCGATGGTAATGCCATTAAACATCAAGGGGAGATAATAATTGCCTGGCACTTGTGTGGCGTGAATGTTACTTGCCACTGATCAGCCCAAGCCTAAATGTTGTCCAGGTCTTGCTGCATATGTATGCGGACTGCTTCAATATCTGAGGAGTTGTGAATGGTACTGAACATTATACAATCATCAGTGAATGTCCCCACTTCTGACTTTACAATGGAGGGAAGGTCTTTGATGAAGCAGCTGAAGATGATTGGGCCAAGGTCACTACCCTGAGGAACACCTGTAGCAGTGCCCTGGGACTGAGATGATTGGCCTCCAACAACAACAGCCATTTTCCTTTGTGCTGAATGGGATTCCAACCAGTGCAGAGTTCTCCCCCCTGATTCCCATTGACTTAAATTTTGCGAGGGCTCCTTGATGCTACAGTCAGTCAAATGCTGCCTTATATCAAGGGCAATCGCTCTCACCTCACTTCTTGAGTTCAGCTTTTTTGTCCATGTTTGGACCAAGGCTGTAATGAGATCAGGAGCCGAGTGGCCCTGGCAAAACCCAGACTGAGCGTCAGTGAGCAACTTATTGTCGTTCAAGTGCCGTTTGACAGCACTGCCACTTTGCTGATGATAGAGAATAGTCTGATGGGTTGGTAATTGGCCAGTTTGGATTTGTCCTGCTTTTTGTGAACAGAATATACCTGGGCAATTTTCCACATTGTCGGGTATATGCCAGCGTCGTAGCTGTACTGGAACAGCTTGGCTAGGGGCGTGGCAAGTTCTGCGGCACAAGTCTTCAGTACTACAGCCATGAAGTTGTCAGGGCCCATCACCTTTGCAGTATTCAGTACCTCAAGCCGTTTCTTGATATCACGTGGAGTGAATATGCGTATTTCTTTCAATTTAGTATACTAGTATACTGTCCTATGCTGCAGTGTTCCAGTGAAACTCAAGGAACAGCACCTTACAGCCTTGTGGACTCAACAGTGAGTTCAACAATTTCAGACCATGACCCCAATTTTGATTGGCTTTTTTTTCTAACCATGTGCCAGTCTTAAACTTGCTTTTCATGTTTGTGCTTTTGGACGGAACTGTTCATTATTCTGCCATTAACACTTGCTTTATCTTTAACTACAACTGTTACCATTTCGTTTGTCTTTTGTTCCATGATATCTTTGTCATTTAATCTCTCCCACCCTCCACACACCTTCCCTTTTGTTCTTCTTCCCCCCGCTTCCCCCTTTCGCTTGCTCAAAACCTGTTACATTTCTAAACTTTGCCAGTTCTGATGAAAGGTTATCGACCTGAAATGTTAACTCTGTTTCTCTCAGATGCTGCCTGACTTGCTGAGTATTTCCAACACTTTCTGTTTTTATTGTAGCTGGAAATGCTGTGCCTTCCTCCAATCAATTAGAAATGACTGCTCTTAACAGATCTTGGTATCAAAGGGAGTCCGTCTAATTCACTTTGTTTTTTTATATAACTGCCTTTTTTAAGGTGTAAGTCCTAAAGTCTGTTACAAAGCATTTTCTACAACTGATGAAGTTTCTGTGCTCATTGGGAATGATTGATGTTTTACGCAAGTGTGACACACAAATTCATTATACATGCAACATCTAAAGGATGTACCTTGATCATATGTACTGCTCAGTAAATTAGTGGATGTGTTTTTTTTTTCCCTGAAGGCAGGTAGCATTAAACCCTGTAAAATAAATGTAAGTGTGCGTCCCTTTAAGGCTTTAGGTTCAATAAACACTTGACCATGAAATTGCAAAAATAATATTAGACAGTGGGAAGCAAAATCATTCAGCTAGAGAACCTTTCCAAGGGATGTTAGTTTACCAGTCAAAAAAGATTAGACAGAAGAAGTGTCACTGACCCGAAACGTTAACTCTGCTTCTCTTTCCACAGATGCTGCCAGACCTGCTGAGTGATTCCAGCATTTCTTGTTTTTGTTTCAGATTTCCAGCATCCGCAGTATTTTGCTTTTATTAAGATTAGACAATTGATCAGTACAATTGCTTAAGCATGGCTATTTGAAAAAGATATAATAACTGAGGAAACCATGAGCGAAGGGAATCAATTTGAATGGGATGAAAATTGGGCAAGTTTTATAACGGACAGGTGATCAGCCCTACCAGATTACTGCTCAGGCAGTGAAGCTGGTGATGAATCTCATTAACTCTCCAGTGGCGAGTCCACATGAAATACATGGAATGGTAAAGATACTGGAGTGTGCATTCATAAGATAATAGAACAAATAAGGCTTGCCTGTGCAATCTTGGGACAGGGAAAAATATGTTTTTTTTTAAGAAGAACTTATGAATATAAGTAAAATGTGAAGATTTTGGACAAGGCACCTTATTATAGTTCTTGGTCTGGTTATGGTTCTAACCAAAGCCCTATCTGTTGACTGCTGAGACAATCTCTTGGGAAGTCTTAACAACCGAAGATTTTCATAGTTCAATTTGAGCTACCCTTATAATAATAGAGGGAACAATAAGTGATAACTGAAAATAATGATCAAAGAATAGTTTGATAATGGAGTTTCAGACTACAATATAGACTCATTAACCTGATGTTTAAATGGATGTCTACTTTTTCATTTTAAATGAATGCAATTTATCAATCTCTTTCATGTCATGATCGCATTGCTCCTGAAGAACTGCCCTAGGGCAGTGCATTGGAGATGTGTTACAGTGTGGATTTGTGCCTGCGGTTTCTCTACGTGCCTACTCCTTGTATTCAGTTACATCACCATGGGGATGTGCCCAAGCTTGGGCTGTTCTCCTTCACCTCAAGGAAGCAAGATTTAGAGAGATATTGTTGGAAAAGTGGGAGCAGATTGCAACTCTCTCACTCCCTTTCACTTTGAATAATGCAGCAATCAAGTAATAGCAGAGAAAAGGCGGAAGATAATAATGACCTTCAGCTCTCCCAATTACTGAGCTGGTTAAGGCGGTGGGTAGTTGAGTCATACAAACCAGCAGGGTCCCATGTCGTTGATGTGGGTTCACTGTAAGGGCAATGAAAAAGGCTCACGAGGGGTTTCCACTCGTGCTAACCCTCATGGGAGGTGCATTAATGCAAGCCTTGGGTGAGGGCAGAATTGGGTTTGTAAGTGATGCCTGCATGGTTGAATCATCTGCTGACGTGCTCTATTTACATTCACACATAAACATTGGTCACTTGGGTGGTCACTGAACCATAGCTCAACAAACAATGAAAGTCTTCAGTCAGATGGGGAGAGGAGAGCACTGATTGAGAAGGTGGGGGGGCGGGGGGGAAGAGGAAAAAGAAAATAATGTGCATTTATTTTAAAAATCCTGTCTACTCACATTTATTTCTCCAACCTACTCAAGTGCTTGACGTACCTTTATTAAGTTGTGCACTGTGCTGTTAGACCTCTGCAAAGAAAACATTGGGCTGAATCTTATAAACCAACTTTGGTGGCAGGCGAATAAAATGGCCCGCCAAAGAGCTGCCGTAATTCCAAATGTGGCATCTCATTTAAATAGCCGGGCGGGACCCCGCTCCCCCGATCACATGGAAGGGCGTGCTGTCCATCCCTGGCAATGGCATCAGCAGTCCTGCTGTGAAATTTAAATATTTAAAGGTGAAGTGATTGAAAATGAATAAATATATTTATTTTGCCCCTCTCCCACCCTCAGTAACAATTAAATTAATTATTTGCCCTACTCCCCCGCCCCCCCCCACCCCCACCCAAACACTTAACTTTACAAGCTGACCTTCCCTCCCCCCAACTGCACAAACTTTAAACTATAACCCTTCCCACCATCCTCTACACCCACAATGTGAATTTGACTCCATCTGCCCCCCATGCGCCCTCCCCCACCAACTGAGAAACTTACCTCCCCCCGCTCCCCACCAGTGTGGCGCCTCATTTCCCCAGATGGGGATCTGAAGAAGCGGGAGTGCTGGCCACCGGGCCGAAGATCGCAGTGGGACATCAAGAGGCGAGGTAAGTTTACTTAAATTAATTATTTTAATATTCAAATTATGGTCCCGTTGCCTAGCAGCGGGGAGGCCTCCATGGTGCATAGCCACTGCCGGGAGGATCGGGCCAGGTCCTGCCGGCGGCAAGGTCTGTGGTGGGCCTCATTCGCGCCCACCTACAGGCACCACCCCCTCCCCCACCACACCCCTGCCCCCCCCCCCCATCCCGGCCACTGATTCTGACGTCGAGAATTCCTTAAAATCCAGCCCATTGTTGTTACTTGTAAAAGGTCCTCAGAATAAAACGATGCATAATAAATAACATGAGTTCTGAAAGTTGAGCATTTATCCAAATTTATTGTGCCCTCCAGGTTTGGCAAATACCGTAAAGAGGAAAAAGTTGGGAAGCTTGATCGTAAAGGGTCAAACAAGGGCAAGCTGGAAGAAACTCTGCCATCTGAGGACGAGCGGACACGAATGAGACAGGAACAGGAGAGGTATGATTCTGTACTACATAAAGACAATGTATTCTTTTTGATGCTTCATGAAGAAGCTACCGAAAAGTCAACATAGTGCGTCTCAAAAATATAGCAGTGAAAATGGAGAGGTTCTCTTGCTGTTCCAATTCCCCAGACATAAATATAAAGCAGTCTGTTGGATTCTGAGTTATATTCAAGGTAGCTATTTTTATCTCATTGTTGAGGAAAGATGTGTGACACAGGAGTGGTAAAGTTACAAGGGATCTAACATGGTCAGTGGGCACTCTCGACACAAGTTTTTTTTAAATAGGTCTAACGTGGAATACAAGAAGCATTGACAGCATTTCAATATCCCTCCCCATTATGCAAGATAGCTTTTATTTCTTTGGGTGCCTTATTGAAATTCCTCCAAGCAAGGATGCAAGTAAAACAAATAGTCAGTTATGTAATTTGTAGTAACGCTTAAAAATCGCTAATATAATTATATCAATGGTATTTGTTTATTTTACAATAACTAATCCAGCAAACAGATCAAGATATTTAAATGTTTTTGGAAATTGAAACTTGGAGGTGTTTAGAAAATACCACTTTTGATTTTACTTTTCTTTTAGTTACATCATGCAGTACTAGATGGTGTGTTTACAAGAAGGAGTTGGAGGCATGTTGAATGTAGAAGAATAAGTGATGATCTAATTGAGATGTTTAAGATGATCAAAGGAGCTGATTGGGCGGATAGTGAGAAATTTGTTCCTCTTGTGGGGAAGCCCAGAACAAGGGGGCATAACCTTAAAATTAGAGCTTTACCATTCAGGAGTAATTTCAGAAAGCACTCTGTCTTCTATAATGCGGTCTTGAGTGCATTTCTTTGATCAAAGCCAGCTTGACAGATCCATGAAAGTGGAACTTTATATGGTTTCACCCATACTGATTAGGGAAAAATCCTTCTCAACTTTTGAGAAGCGGTTTATACCTTTGAACATTTTTATGTCTTCCTGTGCATTACCCAGCGCCCCACCCCTGCCACTATTACTTCAATATAAAGGATTCATTCCTATAAAGGCACCCAGATCTACCTCAAGAAGTGGTTTTGCTGATAATTTAGAGACTTCTGGCTTGTATAGACAATCAATGGACACTGGGCAAGGTCTTTGGCCAGATTGATAAAGCACATTTGTAGTAAGTGTGCTTACATAAAATGGCACAAACACAATTGCTTTGGAACACTTTTGAGCAATTTGGCACAAGAATTGTTTTAAATTGTAACATAGCTCCAGTTATTCTAGTTGCCTCTAACTGTACAAAAGTAAGTTGTTGTTTAGAACAGCCCACTATTGTATCTATAGTGGGATAGAATTCATGTATTGTCTGCTTCTTGTGTGAAATTTCTATAGGCTTTCTTACAAGGCACCTGTGTTTTTTAAAACAAAAGTTGTTATCTACATGAGTCCATTGTGTCTTGGGGTGTTGAGTCTAAACAACTGGGTGAAACAGAAACTTGTCTGTCAGAGCTCTACATTCTGTCACCCTCTTGACTTGTTGACCTACATGAATGTTTTAAAATATACAATACTCAGTGGAAATTTGCCAGTAATTAATTTGTAAAAGAGAAGACATGTAGAATAAATGTCCTAATATAACAAGTGAATAATCACTGCAACAAATCGTTTTATAACTCCTTTTTAATTGCGGACATTTTCTTGATTTCTTTATAAATGTTTTATTTGCTTGCTATCATTTTAAAATTAAGTTTGGGGTATTCAGACTAAACATCTTGGGGAAACTAGTAGGTTTGTTTCATTAGAAATGCAGCTTTGGGGTTGCTTAAGATCAAACCTGATGCATTGTGCCAACTTTATAGGACTCAACAACAATATGATTGCATATTTTCTAAGATGGTGACACATGCTGTAATTAAATTTTGTAACTTGCAGACGATAAGGTCCCAGTTTCAATTCAGGACCCATGCTAAGTTAGCTGCAAAGCATTGGGACACTGCAGTTGGCCTTGGCCAGGGAACGAATCTGGATTCCTACCTCTGATAAGTATTCTAAGTCTCCTGCTAGAAAGTACAGTTATCAGGTCAGGACAGGATTAGGCGTATCCATAATGGTTGAGTACCCAGATCAAAATTGCTGTTTGGACTCCCACATCCACAGTCGTGATTTTGGCCATTCATTATCTGTGAGGAATTAGAAGGATGTAAACACTAGTCTCCACCAGGGAAAAGTGGAACTAAGTGGTTAGCTTTTACAAGAGTGAGTTGGACACAAAGGGCCAAATTGCCTACTTATTTGATGTAAAGCTATTGATGTATCAACTACAGTCATCTATGTATCCATAGCCTAGGAGGTGTAGGTGTTTTTCAGGAGAGAAGAATAGAAATGCAGGAAAATTTAGGTGGCGGGGGTGAGGGGTGGAATTTATGCACTTATGTTTTTGTAGAGTTCTCACAGCAACTTTACTTTTCAGACTGTCAGAGGAGTTTTTCGAACCCACAGCTTGCTCTCCTTAAAATACTCTACTTATTCCTAAATATTCTTAGGATTGAAATAGTTTAGTTGTTCATAAACCACCCACTGCTGAAATGTTCTGCTTCGGTTAAAATGCTTGAACTGTTTTTGGGGAGTTTTAGTTATTTTGTTGGGCTTTTTGGGGTGTTCTGTGACATCTATCACTCTCCATCTGTCTGAAATCAGCAAAATAGTAAGTACAATTTTTTTTCCAATTATCTGAGAAGAATTTTAAATTCAAGCCAGTCACATCAACAGAATGCATGGTTGTGCCTTTGTGGGAAATAAATGGCTTCAGTTAACTGATCCAACAGTATTCTTGAGTTTTGTGCCGAACACAAATCAGTAATCCGTAACTGACTGGTCTCTGAAATTAATCCATTTATCTCCTTGCAAAGGAACGGGTTTTGAATTATGTGAGACTTTGTAGATTTGTACTGTACAGAAAAACATAGTTATTAATATGAAAAAGTCCACAGTACCCTGGTCCTCCATTATTCTATCCCTCCCATCCTAATATCCAACTGTAGATTGAATGCCCCAAATGTAAGCGCTTACTACTTTATCCGGCAGATTATCCAGACATTTATCATCCTTTTGGTGAAAATGTTTCATCCAAATTTATTTCCCACTTGTTTATACTTATGACCTCTGATTCTATTAGCCTGGATTATTTTTAAAGTTGTATTGGGATTTACCTTACCTAATCCATTTAATATTTATATATTTCAACAAGCTCCCCTTTAATTGTCCTTTCTCCAGGCTGTAGAGATTTGGCTTTTTTAACCTTTCTTCTTAAGTCGTTTGGGTTCAATCTTGTCGTTCTTCTCTATACTTACGCCAAAGCTTCATATCCTCTTATAGCATGCATAAATTAAGAATCAAAGACCCGTTGGATGTATTCTTTGGCTAAAGAAATGCAACCAATAGTAAAGAGAATGTTGAGTTATTCAGGTTTTTTTTTAAAGTTCCTGCACAGAATTTGCACTTCAAACTCAGGTTGAAGTACAATGCACAAATTGGAATTTCACTGAAGAAATTGCATCTGCACAAATGGACAAGAGACATAAATCTAACTATAGCATAGGGCTGCTTGTAACGCATCATTTGTGCTATTTTAATTACAGTGGAGAAACTATTTTGGACTGCTCATCTGCATATGTAAATATGGTCCAATTAGCAAACTTCTCCCTTTTTCGCATAACTAATATACCCTGCAATTTTTATAAAGATGGAACATAGCTTTGAATATTTCTTAATTAGCATGTGAAGTTTCAAATTATCCCTAATTAGCATTCGTGGGTATCTTGTCCTTTCAAAACATTGCAAATCAAGTTTCTAAGTTTCAGGAAGAAGGCTGTCATGGCTTTTCCATTATTGATGAAAATGTGATGATTTTAGCAGCTAACACCCCTCTGCCACCTTCTGTATTTTGCTGTAATACAGGCAAAGTAAACAGACATTAATCAGAATTTTTAAAAAATACAAAGATCAGGATATCAATTAAAACAAATGATCAAGGGCTATCCTTTTTCTAATAAAACGATTAATTTTTGACTAAGTGTTCAACTGCAATTAGAAGCAGTAAATGCTATTATGTAATCAATTCAACCCGTATAACATTAACATTGCAAACCATGGAATGATTAAAGGAATACTTGCTGTACCCTACCTTGTTCAGAAATCCGACCAGCATTACCCTCAGTTCTGGAAGAAAGATTCAAAATTCTGGGGACGAGTACCTGTTCATTCCTGCTAGTAATATCAGTGCAATGTGGGCAAAATTGATTGAACTAGCACAAAAGATCAGGGAATTTTAAATGTAAGTGAGCTACACCCAAACTCGCTTATGTTTGTGTTTTCCATCATTTTTTCATTCTTTCATGGATTATGGGTGTTGCTGGCAAAGCCAGCATTTGTTGACCATCCCTAATTGCCCTTCAGAACCGCTGCGGTCCATCTGGTGGTGTAGGTACACATAGAATGCTGTTAGGGAGGGAGTCCCAGGATTTTGATCCAGCGACTGTGAAGGAACGGCGATATATTTCCAAGTCAGGAGGACGAGTGACTTGGAAGAGATAGGGCTAATTAATAATCTTGTTGTAAATGAACCTTTAGGGATGAGTGACCATAATATGATAGAACTTTGCGTTATATCTGAAAGTGAGGTAGTTCAATCTGAAGCCAGTGTGTTAAATTTGAACAAAAGAAATTATGAATGTGTGAAGAGCAAATTGGCTGAGGTGGATTGGGAAAATGCATTTAAGGTATGACAGTACATAGGCAATGGATGGTCTTTAAAGAATTATTTCATAGTTTACAGCAACTATATGTTCCTTCAAGGCACAAAAACCAAAAAGTCAGTCAACCGTGGTTAACAAGGGACGTTAAGGATTATATAAAATTAGAAGAAAAGGCCTATAAAGTTGCCAGAAATGATAGTAAAGCTGAGGATTGGGATGATTTTAGAATCCAGCAAAGGAGGACCAAGAAAGGGAGGATGGAATATGAATGTAAACTAGCAAAAAACATAAAAAATGGACTGTAAAATCTTCTATAGGTACGTAAAAAGGAAACATTTGGCTAAGACAAATGTGGGTCCATTACAGGGAGAGTCAGGTGCATTTATAATGGGGAATAGAGAAATAGCAGAGAAGCTAAATGATTACTTTGTGCCTGTCTTCACTGAGGAAGATGCAAGAAATCTCCCATAATTAGAGATCCAAGGGACTAGGATCTCTAGAATAAGGAATTAAAGGAAATTAGTGTTCGTAAGAAGTTGTATTGGAGATATTACTTGGAGTTGAAGGTTAGTAAGTTCCGGGACCTGATATTCTCCATCCCAGGGTGTTGAAAGAGATAGCTGTAGAGATAGTGGATGCATTGGTGATCATCTTCCAAAATTCTATAGATACTGGAGATGTTCCTGCAGATTGGAAGGTCGCAAATGTCACCCCATTATTTAAGAAGGGAGGGAGAGAGAAAACAGGGAACTACAGGCCTGTTAGCCTTATATCAGTAGTAGGGAAAATGCTAGAATCTATTCTGAAGGATGTGATAAATGGACATTTGGATAATGATCTGATTAGGCATAGTCAACATGGATTTATGAATGGAAAAATTACATTTTGCGAACAGGATTGATAAAGGGGAGACGGCGAACACAGTATACTTGGATTTTCAAAAGGCCTTTGATAAAGTCCCCCACAGGAGGTTGGTTAGCAAAATTAAAGCACATGGGATAGGAGGTAATATACTGGCATGGATTAAGGATTAGTTAACAGGCAGAAAACAGAGAGTAGGAATAAAAGGGTCATTCTTGCATTGGCAGGCTGTGACTAGTGTTGTACCGCAGGGATCAATACTTTGGCCCAGCTGTTCGCAATATACATCAACGATTTGTATGTGGGGACCAAATGTAATATTTTCAAGTTCGCAGATGACACAAAACTAGGTGGGAATGTGTGTTGTGAGGAAGATACGAAGTGGCTTCAAGGGGAGTTGGACAGAGTGAGTGGGCAAGAAGATGGAATATAATGTGGAAAAATGTGAGGTTATCCACTTTGGTAGGAGGAATGGATTTGTAGAGTATTTCTTAAATGGGAAGAGATTAGCAAGTGTAGATGTTCAAAGGGACCTGGGTGTCCTCATCAATAAGTCACTGAAAGCTAACACGCAAGTGCAGCAAGCAATTAGGAAGGCTAATGGTAGGTTAACCTTTATGACAAGAGGATTAGAGTACAGGAGTAGCGACGTCTTGTTTCAATTGTATGGAACCTTGCTTACACCGCACCTGGAGTACTGTGTGCAGTTTTGATCCCCGGACCTTAGGAAGGATATTATTGCCATAGAGGGATTGCAACAAAGGTTCACCCAGATTTGTTCCTAGGATGGCGGGACTATCCTATGAAGAGGGATTGGGGAAACTGTGCCTCTATTCACTAGAGTTTCAAAGAATCAGAGGTGATCTCATTGAAACCTACAAAATACTTCATGGGATAGGCAGGTTAGATGCAGCTAAGATGTTTCCCCCGGTTGGGGAGTCTAGAACCAGGTGCAACAATTTCAAAATAAGGGGGAAATCACTTAGGACCACGATAAGGAGTAATTTCTTTACTCAGAGGGTCATGAATGTTTGGAATTCTCTACCCCAGAGGGCTGTGGAAGCTCAGTCATTGAGAATGTTTAAAGCGGAAATTGACAGCTTTCTAAATACCAATGACATAAAGGGATATGGGGATAGTGTGGGAAAAAGGCATTGAAGTGGATGATCATCCACAATGGTACTGAATGACAGAGCAGGCTCGATGGGCTGAATGGCCAGCTTCTGCTCCTATGTTCCTAGGACATTACCCTGAGGAACTCCTGCAGTGATGTCCTGCGACTGAGATGATTGACCTCCAACAACCACAATCATCTTCTAGGTATGACTCCAAACAAGGGAAAGTTTTGCTCATTTTCCTTGATGCCATACTTGGTCAAGTGCCGCCTTGATGTCAAGGACAGTCACGCTCACCTCACCTCTAGAGTTCAGCTCTTTTTTCATGTTTGGACCAAGGCTGTAATGAGATCAGGAGCTGAGTGACCCTGGTGAAACCCAAACTGAGCATCACTGAGCAGGTTGTTGCTGAGCAAGTGCCGCTTGATAGCACTGTCGATGACACCTTCCATCACTTTACTGATGATTGAGAGTAGACTGATGGGGCGGTAATTGGCCAGGTTGGATTTGTCCTGCTTTTTGTGTACAGGACATATCTGGGCAATTTTCCACATTGCTGGGAAGATGCCAATGTTGTAGCTGTACTGGAACAGCTTGGCTAGGGGCGCAGCTAGTTCTGGAGCACAAGTCTTCAGTACTATTGCTGGAATGTTGTCAGGGCCCATGGCCTTTGTAGTATCCAGTGCCTTCAGCCATACTGATTCATTAGCTGAGGGAGGGCGGTAGGTGGTGATCAGCAGAAGGTTTCCTCGCCCGTGTTTGACCTGATGCCATGAGACGTCATGAGGTCTGGAGTCAATGTTGAGGATTCCCTCTTGCCTGCATACCACTCCACTGTGCTGCCTCCTCTTGTGGGTCGCTCCTGCTGGTGGGACAAGACATACCCAGGAATGGTGATATTGGTGTCTGGGACATTGGATGTAAGGTATGTTTCTGTGAGTATGACTATGTCAGGCTGTTGCTTGACTAGTCTGTGGGACAGGTCTCCCAATTTTGGCACAAGCCCGCAGATGCGAGTAAGGAGGACTTTGCAGGGTCAACGGGGCTGGGTTATGCTGCTTCAATGTTTAGTTTGTTTGAATCTGTCCTCAAAAGTGGCTGTGACTCCTGTGTTGAACTTGTGAGATTCTGACGATTATGTTGGCTCAGCAAGGTTGTTCAAATTGCACACATTTTCTTAGGCGGACAGGTATTTATAGGAACATTTTAGAAGGTTTGGACCAAGGCATATCCGAAAGTATTTCATTCTCTAAGAAATTGACTTGTATACACCAATGAGAATATTAAAAGGATCAGTATCATTTTGGGGTATTTTAAGTGAGGTTACTCTCAGGTAGAGGACTGGATGCTCTTATTAAAAGTGCTTATTTTGCTGATAAACCCATTTTTGCAGTATTGATGAAACTGCACAAAGTTACTACTTCTAAATAAGTCAAAGAATACTTTTTATTCATAGAATGACACAGCACAGAAGGAAACCATTTGGCCCATCATGCTTGTGCCAGCTCTTTGAAAAGACTATCTAATTAGTCGCACTCCCTACTCGCTCCCCATTGCCCTTCAAATATTTATCCAATTCCCTTTTGAGCGTTCGTATTGAACCTGCTTCCACCACCCTTTCAGGCAGGCATTCCTCATAACTCAGGGCTTAATAAAACATTTCCTCATGTCACCTCTGCTTCTTTGGCAATCTCCTTAAACTGTTTATCGACCCTTCTGCCACTGGAAACAGTTTCTTCTTTACCCTATCGGAACACTTCATGATTTTGAACAACTCCGTTAAATCTCCCTTTAACCTTCTCTGCTCTAAGGAGAACAATCACAGCTTCTCCAATGTCTCCACGTAACTGAAGTCCCTGATCCCTGGTACCATCCTGGTAAATCTCCTCTGCACCTTCTCCAAGGCCTTGACATCCTTCCTAAAATGTGATACTTCCCGTTTCTTAAGCCAATTTCTTTCCAGATAGCCACTGCTCCTTTAATCCCTTGGGCTTCAACTTTACTAGCAAGTCTATTACGTGGTACTTTGTCAAACAGCTTTTGAAAGGCCATATACACAACATTAACTGTGCTGCTCTCATCAGCCCTCTTTGTTACTTCATCAAAGAGCTCAATTAAATTAGTCAAACAGTCAAAATTAAATTAGTCAAAATTTGTCTTTGACAAATCTGTGCTGTCTTTCATTTATTAGCTCATACTTTTCCAAATTTCATTTAATCTTGGCCTGGGACAAAATTATGTTTCTGGTCTACTGACATTAGGTTGACAGGCCTGTAGTTGCTGCATTTATCCATCTCCCCTTTTTTGAATAGGCATGTAAGATTTGCAAATTTTCAGTCCTCGAGCAGCAGTCCCAAAAATCTAAGGAGGATTAGAAGATTGTGGCCAGAACCTTTGCAATTTCCAGCATTAACTTCCTGCAGTAATCTAGGATGCCTCCCATCTGGGCCAGGTGACTCTTCTACTTTGAGGACTGCCAGCTTTATCGTACCTCCCATTTATAATTTTCCTGTCCAATATCACAACTGCTTTACTGCTACATTGGCAGCATCCTCTTCCTGAGTGAAGACAGATGCAAAGAACTCATTTACTACTTCACCCATGCTTCTGTCTCTGCAAGAAATTTCCTTTTTGGTCCCTAATTGGCCTCACCCTTCCTTTGACTCGCCTTTCACTATTTATATGTATTTAACTGTAAAAGGTCATGAGAGGTCAGATCTTGTATCTTTAAGTTAATTAAAGCTGAATTTGGTTGATAAACATTTCAAATTTGAGGTATTTTACTAGAAATGTCCAGTTTACAGTCCCATTTCTGCATATTCTGGCATAAGCACTTCTAAAGCCTCTGGCATTTAGAGTCTAAATTAGGGTTGAAAATTGGTGGTGTCGTAAATAGTGAGGAGGAAAGCCTTTGATTACAGGGCGATATAGATGGGCTGGTAAGATGGGCAGAGCAGTAGCAAATGGAATTTAATCCTGAGAAGGGTGAGGTGATGCATTTGGGAGGACTAACAAGGCAAGGGAATAATAGTGGATGGTGGGACTATAGGAAGTACAGAGGGAACTTTGTATACTTGTCCATAGATCACTGAAGACAGCAGCACAGGTTGATAAGGTGGTTAGGAAGGCATATGGGATACTTGCCTTTTTAGCCGAGGCACAGAATATAAGAGCAGGGAGGTTATGATGGAGCTGTACAAAATGCTAGTTAGGCCACAGCTGGAGTACTGTGTACAGTTCTGGTTGCCACACTATGGGAAGGATGTGATTGCACTGGAGAGGGTACAGAGCAGATTCACCAGGATGTTGCCTGGACTGGAGCAATTCAGCTATGAAGAGAGACTGGATAGGCTAGGGTTATTTCCCTTAGAGCAGAGAAGGCTGAGGGGGGGACCTGATTGAGGTATACAAAATTATGAGGAGCATAAATAGAAAGAAACTTTTTCCCTTAGTGGAGGCGTCAATAAGCAGGGGGCATAGATTTAAAGTAAGGGACAGGAGGTTTAAAGGGGAGTTGAGGAAAAAAATTTTCACCCCGAGGGTGGTTGGAATCTGGAACACACTGCCTGAAGGGGTGGTAGAGGTAGGAACCCTCACAGCATTTAAGAAGTACTTAGATGAGCACTTAAAATGCCATAGCATATAAGGCTACAGGCCAAGTGCTGGAAAATGGGATTGGAATAGATAGGCTCGATGGCTAGCATGGACACAGTGGGCCAAAGGGCCTGCTTCTGTGTTGTATGACTCTATGAAACAGCTGCACAATCCAGCATGGCTGCCAAAAGTTGCAATTATTGCCTTGTCAACAAGTTGTGTACCTCTGGGCTGTGCATTAACCCGCACCCATCTTAAACTAACACAGGTAACTGGAAGGACTTATATGTGCCCACATCACAACTGAACGATTAGGTCACCTGGCTTCACAATGGAAGCCATGACAACCCACAGGGATAGATGTAAAGCAGCAAAGTGGCAGAAAATCTGCATCTTTACAGATGTGAGAAAAAAGGGGAGAGTTCAAGAAGAAGTGAGCTCATCAAACCCATCTCCATCTGAGGAGATCACGAGTGAGTGGGTTAGAAATACTGTGTAAAGTAATAGCATCAGAGAGTAAGGAGACACATCCATCGAAGGAGAGTTCAGACAGTGAGTGAGTAAACAAAGACAGTCTTCAATTTAAAGTTAGCCATTTAAAAGTTAAAAAGTAAAAGCTTCTTCAGGTTGAAAAATAGTTAGAAATTACAACAAAAACAGAACCGAGTTGAACAAAGAACAGTACAGCACAGGAACAGGCCATTCGGCCCTCCAAGCCTGCACCGATTTTGATGCCTGCCTAAACTATATCTTCTGCACTTCCGGGGACCGTATCCCTCTATTCCCATCCTATTCATGTATTTGTCAAGATGCCTCTTAAACGTCGCTATCGTTGCTTAGAGAATATCAGACAGCTCAGAGTTTGAATTCTTAGAGGACATGTCCTTATTGAAAGTGGGTTCTGTAGTACTGAAGTGCAGAGTATTAGCCTTTGAGGCCCTCCCTCAGCTCATCTGCTGCTGAAACCCTCACCCCTGCCTTTGTTACCTCTAGATTTGACTATTCCAACGCACTCCTGGCCAGAGTCCCACATTCTTTGTACCATAAACTTGAGGTCATCCAAAGCTCTGCTATCCGTGTCCTTACTCGTGCTAAATCCCTTTCACCCATCAACCCTCTCCTCTGTGACCTACATTGGCTCCTGGTTAAGTAATGCCTAAATTTTAAAATTCTCATTCTTGTTTCCAAATTCTTCTATAGCCTCGCCCTTCCCTATCTCTATAATCTCCAGCCTCACAACCCTTGGAGATATCTGCACTCCTACAAATCTGGCCTCTTTCACATCCCTGATTTTAATTGCTCCACCATTGGTGGCCATGCCTTTAGCTGCATAGGCCCTGAGCTTTGGAATTCCCTCCCGAGACCGCACAGCCTCTTTACCTCTCCTTCCTCCTTTAAGACACTCCTTAAAACCTACCTGTTTGACCAGGTTTTTGACCGCCTGCTCTAATATCGCCATATACGGCTCAATGAAAAAAATGTTTTAACACTCCTGTTAAGCGCCTTGGGACATTTTGTTCAGGTGAAGTTTTTATATAAATAAACACTATTGTTTATGAGCCTCCAGTTGTAGAAAGATTCCAAAAATGTACTGGTTCATGGAATTTTTGCTGTGTGATTATGCAAATGAATTTTCACAGAAAGCTTGAACACAACCTAATCAGTGCAAATTCCCGATTGCAGTTGAAGTGGAAACTCTACTTCTCTGTCCTCAACAAATTTTATTTTGGAAGTCCTTCCTTTCTTTCTCCCCCCCCCCCCCCCCCCCCCCCCGCCCCATTCCCAGGTAATCTTTAAACAATGAAATGAGCACAATTTAAATGCAACAGAGAGACTACAGTCGAGGAGGTTCTACAATATTTGCTTCGCTTCAGGGAGCGTGTAGGTCAGTCAGCAAGTACATTGCTGCATCTGCAGTCAAGGTTCAATTGTTATAGAGATGCAATTGCAGTTCAGAAAGTTCAGATCAATGGAGGTTATGTAGTCTCGAGTCCACTTTATTTACTTAAAGCTAAACATTAATAATTAAAAACCAAATCCAGTAAGTCATTGGAGTAGTGGTTAAGCTACTCACCTCAGGCCTTCTGTGGTTGTGAATGGTGATTTGCATTGTGAAACACCTTCAAACAATTAGAAGGCCTTTTTTTTTGCCATCTTTTGCGATACTGTGAGAAGATGCAGATAGTGCAGCCATTACTGTTGCTGGAAATGCTCACCTTCAAGTTCTATTTTAAGCCATGAAGTACTCGTACCAAAGGGACTTGTTTTGAATTGAAAGTGTTTTCAATCTGGTGTTGTTCATGTCTGTACAGTATTACCCTTAACCCATCCCTTTATTCCCCCATCCCTTTATTCCCCCATCCCTTTATTCCCCCATCCCTTTATTCCCCCATCCCTTTATTCCCCCATCCCTTTATTCCCCCATCCCTTTATTTCCCCATCCCTTCATTTCCCCCCTCCCCCAACCCCTTGCAAAATGTTCCTGCTTTTAGATTATACTGGAGCCCTACATTGCAGGTCCAAGTTCACTTAACAATTATCAACATTCCCCCTACTATATTGCCTGATATTCTCAGACATCCAACAGGACCCTAAAGTGAGGAAATCAAGGAAGGTTTGTATTTAAACAGTGCTCATCAACTCTTAGAAATATCTCAGTGCTGCCAGCAATGAATTACTGAACGCATTGTTCTGTAGACATAAACAGCAGCTATTTTGTGCTCAGCAATATCCAACAAGCAGCAATGAGAAGAATAATTAATACTTTTGTTTTTGGTGGTGGTCGAGGAAGGCCAGTACTCCCTGCAGTGTCAGTGAGTTTTTAATGTCCAGGTAAATAAGCAAACCAGACCTCACTTCAATGCTTCTTCCAACCAAAGCAGCGCATTTTGCATTGGTTGTTTATTGAATAGCTTTAAAAAGTGATTTGTCTGAATCAAAATAGTGGTGAGTTTAAAATCTGATTTCAGTTACTAGCAGTCTTTATGCCTAGCATTGGAGTCTGTAACATTTAGAGCACTTAGTGATTAGAAGTCATGCATTACAGTTTTATTTAAATATGTATTGGGATAAATGGACATACAGTGAGGCTACAGGGGAAGGGAAAGTAATTTGGGGGTTTATTTATTTTAACAATTTTTAAAACTGTTCTATTGCGTTTACATTCTAAATTCATTCTAGGTTGATTATACATCAGTATACTTTATGTTCTCTGAGACCCCACAGGACCATGTAGTGAGGAAATTAAGAAAGAGGCATAGAGTCACTTATGGCCCAGGAGGAGGCTGTTCGTCCCATCGAGTCCATGCTGGCTCTCCACGGAGCTATTCAGTCAGTCCCACTCCCCTGCTCGCTCCCCAAAGCCCTGGAAGTTTATTGCGTTCAAGTGGCCATCCAATTTCCTTTTGAAGTCATTGATTGTCTCTGCTTCCACCACCCTCGTGTTCAACGAGTTCCAGTTATTACCACCTGCTGCTGAAAAAAGTACTTCCTCATATTCCCACCTGCACCTCTTGCCCAAAGCGTTCAATCTGTGTCCCATAGTCCTTGTACCATTAGTTAATGGGAACAGTTTTCCTTTGATTAACTTATCTAAGCCTGTCACAACATGTACGTTTCTATTAATCTCCCCTCAATCTCCATTGTTCTAAGGAGAATAACCCCAGTTTTTCCAACCTAATCTTGTAACTAAAATCCCCCATCCCTGGAATCATTCTGGTAAATCTTCTCTGCACCCTGTCAAGGACCCTCACATCCTAAAGTCATAGTGTCATTTATGGCTTTCAAGGTGCCATTTGAGACATCGAGTTCATGCCAGCTCTCCACAGAGCTATGTAGTCAGTCCCATTCCCTGCCTCGATCCCTGTAGCCCTGCAAATGTTTCAGTTGGCCATCCAACTTCCTCTTGAAGTAATTGATTGTCTTTGCTTCCACCACCCTTGTGGGCAGCGAGTTCCAGGTCATTACCACCTGCTGCATAAAAAAGTGCTTCCTCATATTCCCCCTGCATCTTTTACCCAAAACTTTCAATCTGTGTCCCCTAGTCTTTGTACCATTTGTTAACAGGAACAGTTTTTCCTTGTCGAATTATCTAAGCCTGTCATAATCTTGTAAACTTCTATTAAATCTCCCCTCAATCTCTTTTGTTCTAAAGAGAACAAACCCAGCTTTTCCAACCTAACCTTCCAACTAAAATCCTCCATCTCTGGAAGCATTCTGGTAAATCTCCTCTGCATTCTCTCAAAGACCCTCACATCTTCCCTGAAGTGTGGTGACCAGAACTGGACATAATGGGGCCTAACCAGAGCTTTATAAAGGTTTAGCATAACTTCCCTGTTTTTGTACACAATCCCTCTATTTATGAAGCCCAAGATTCCATTTGCTTTACTAATCACTCTCTCAATATGTCCTTCCACCTTCAAAGATCTATGCACATCCAGCTCTAGGTTCCTCTGTTCCTGCACACTCTTTAGAACTGTGCCATTAATTATATGTTGCCTTTCCCTATTCCTTCTGCCAAAATGCATCACCTCACACTTGTCAATATTAAATTCCATCTGCTTCTGCTAGCCTATCTATGTCCTGTTGCAGACATATCATCCTCACTGTTTGCTATACCTCCAAGTTTGGTGTCGTCAGTAAATATTGAGATTCTGCTCTGTATTCCAAGATCCCTGCCATTTATATATAGCAAATAGCAGTGGTCCTAGCACTGACCCTTGGGGAACACCACTGACTACCATCCTCCAGTCTGAAAAGCAGACTTCCAAAGTATGGTGACCAAAACTGGACGCAGTACTCCAGCTAAGGCCTAACCAGAGCTTTATAAAGGTTCAGCATAACTTCCCTGCTCTTGTACTCAATGCCTTTATTTATGAAGACCAAGATCCCATATGCTTTACTAGCCATTCTCTGAATATATCCTGCCACCTTCAAAGATTGATCCACATGCACCTCCAGGTCCCTCTGTGCCTGCATACTCCTAGGAACTGTGCCATTAAGTATATATTGCCTCTCCCTATTCCTTCTGCCAAAATACTTGTCAGTATTAAATTCCATCTGCCACTTGTTCTGCTAGCCTATCTGTGTCCTGTTGCAGGCGGTTCAGATCATCTTCACTGTTTGCTACACCTCCAAGTTTGATGTCATCGGCAAATTTTGGGATTCTACTCTGTATTCCAAGATTCAAGTCATTTATATAAAGCAAAACAAAGCAGTGGTCCCAGTTCTGACCCTTGCGGAACACCACTGTCTACCATCCTCCACTCTGAAAAACAACCATTTACTACAACTCAAGCCAATTTGTTTTATCCAATTGGACACTGACCCTCCTGTTCCATGAGCCTCAATTTTGTTAATCAGCCTGTTATGTGCTACCTCATCAAATGCTTTCCTAAAATCCATATAAACAACATCCACCGAATTCCCTTCATCAACCTTCTCTGTTACTTCATCAAAAAATTCAATTAGTCAAGCATGATCTGCCTTTTGCAAATCGATGCTGGCTGTCTTTAATTAACTTGAACCTCTCCAAGTGTGTTGATTTTTTGCCTGATTATTGTTGCTAAACTCATACCCACCATTGATGTTAAACTAACTGGCTTGTAGTTGCTTGGTCTGTCCTTATACACTTTCTTGAATAAGGGTGTCACATTTGCCACTCTCAAATCCTCTGGCACTTTCCTCGTATCCAGGGAATTTTAGAAGATTATGACAAGCCCTTCTGCTATCTCCATCCCCACTTCCTTCAGCAACCTGGGATACAAGCCATCTGGACCAAGAACTTATCAACCCGAACCATAGCCAGCCTTTTTAGTAACTTTCCCTTCTCAATTTGTATCCTATTCAATGTCTCTACTCTCTCCGCTTCTACCGATTATTTTATCAGATTCCACTTCCTTAGTGAACGCTGATACAAAGTACTCATTAAGTATATTAGCCTTGCCCTGGGCCTCTAAGCATATATTGCCCTCTTTGTCCCTAATAAGCCCCACTCCAGCGCTTACTCCCCACTTACTATCGAAGAGACTTAGTAGTTGGCAGGAAAAAAGACAGAAGCGCAAGGGGAGAGCCAACTGCGAAACAGCCCTGACAACTAATTTTATCTGCAGCACCTGTGGAAGAGTCTGTCACTCTAGTATTGGCCTTTATAGCCACTCCAGGTGCTGCTCCACAAACCACTGACCACCTGCAGGTGCTTACCCATTGTCTCCCGAGACAAGGAGGCCAAAGAAGACATGCCAGTTGAAGATTTTTGGGATCCCTTTTATGTTGGCTGCCATTCAATTCTCATATACTCTCTTTGCGAGTCTTATTTTCTTCTTCACCTTCCCCCTCAACTTATTGTATATGGCCTGGTTCTCACTTGAAAAATTCACCTGACATGCATCATATACCCTCTTTTTATAATCATAACCTTTATCTCCCTCATCATCCAAGGAGCCCTGTTATAGGTTCCCTTAACTTTCACTCTTGTTGGAATGAACCTCAAATGTTGCATTCAAATAGCTTATTAAACCTCAGAAATATTTCAGTGCCACAGTACAGATGGAAGCATACCTCCAAGGTCACTGCGAAGAAAACTGAGATTAACTGAGGCCAGCAAAAGATGATGTGCAAAATGGGCTGCTGTAAAGAAAGGCCACTGCAGGCTCATTGTAACCTTAAGCATCCACAGTCTTGGCAATGCTCTAAAGTGCTTTTCTTCCGCTTTAGTGGCTCCACCATTGTATTTTTTTTTTGCCTAATCGCCATCTTTCAAAGGTTACTTTTGTCTCCTAAAGGTGTTACTTTTTGCTTCAGGTAAAGCAGTTGGATAGCCTGATTGACAGCTGTTGCAATTAAGTGAATTGGATCTGTATGCTGTTTGAGTGGGAAGTGGAGCAGAACTGATGTGTTATAATCTACAGTAGATGTTTGTGGCCACTGGCATTGAACATTGAGTCTTTTGCAGCAAGATGGGAGGGGACGACACAGATCGAAAGCTGCTCCTTTTTCTTACTCCCAAGCATGGAAATGGATTTTTGTAACATTTGTGTCATCTGCGATGAAGGATACAGTCAACCAAAGTAGGTGGTAGATGCAGTGATCAATTCAGCTTGATTGAAGACAAAATAATTCCACTTGGCGAGGGTAAATAAACAACCAAGTACCTTAGCATCACACAGTCTAATAACATTACAATGAGTGAAATCTCGTGTTCTACGTTCATCATTTCATCTGGGTGAGGTGAAAGGGATAGAAATCTTAAATGTCCCCCAACAGTCAAAATTTGCTTTGTTTACATGTTCTGGATCCCTCTCTAGAATTCATTACTTCTACAGCTCATCAACTGGTTCAACTGAGATCTGTCAAAACTTTGCCTGAAGTCCAGGGGTTGAGTTGATGGGCGAGCTACTTGTTCTTGGCCTTCTGCTGTTTCCTTCCTCGTACCTGTCCTTTGTAGCTTAATTGTTTTTGTTGATCAGTGTTTTAATACTTTGACCAGGTAATAGACATGGTAATCATTAGGTGTTACAGTCATCTCCAAGCTTCCAATGTGATTCATATGCTAATGTGTCTTTATATATGTTATACATACTTGCCTTGCAAACAAGACTTGATCCTGGAGATAATGCTTTTATATGTACATATTTGTTCGTGGGGTGCTGGCGTCGCTGGCTAGGCCAGCATTTATTGTCCATCCCTAATTGCAATTGAGAAAGTGGCAGTGAGCTGCCTTCTTGAACCTGCAGTCCATGTGGGGTCGGTACACCCACAGTGCTGTTAGGAAGGAAGTTCCAGGATTTTGACCCAGTGACAGTGAAGGAACGGCGATATAGTTCCAAGTCAGGATGGTGTGTGGATTGGAGGGGAACTGGCAGGTGGTGGTGTTCCCATGCATCTGCTTCCCTTGTCCTTCTAGGTGATAAAGGTCACGGGTTTGGAAGACGTTGTCTAAGGAGCTTTGGTGAGTTGCTGCAGTGCATCCTGCATCACTGCTGCCACTGTGCGTTGGTGGTGAAAGGAGTGAATGTTGAAGGTGGTGGATGGGCTGCCAGTCAAGCAGGCTGCTTTGTGCTGGATGGTGTTGAGCTTCTTAAGTGTTGTTGGAGCTGCACTCTCCAGGTAAGTGGAGAGTATTCCATCACAGTCCTGACTTATGCCTTGTAAATAGTGGACAGGCATTGGGGAGACCGGAGGTGAGTTACTCGCCACAGAATTCTCAGCTTCTAACCTGTTCTTGTAGCCAAAGCATTTATGTTGCTGGTCCAGTTAAGTTTCTGGTCAATTGTAACCCCCAGGATGTTGATAATGGGGGAATCAGTGTTGGTAATGCCATTGATCATCAAGGGGAGATGGTTCAATTCTCTCTTGTTTGAGATGGTCATTGCCTGGCACTTGTGTGGTGCAAATGTTATTTGCCACTTATCAGCCCGAGCCTGGATATTGTCCAGGTCTTGCTGCATTTGGGAATGGGCTGCGTCAGTATCTGAGGAGTCACAAATGGTGCTGAGCATTGTGCAATCATCAGCAAACTTCATCACTTTTGACCTTATGATAAAGGGAAGGTCATTGAGGAAGCAGCTGATGATGGTTGGGCCCAGGACACCACCCTGAGGAACTCCGCAGTGATGTCCAGCGTCTGAGATGATTGACCTCCAACAACCACAACCATCTTCTAGGTATGACTCCAATTCCTATTGGCTCCAGTTTTGCTAGGATTCCTTGATGCCACACTTGGTCAAATGCTGCCTTGATGTCAAGGGCAGTCACTCTCACCTCTGGCGTTCAGTATTTTTGTCCATGTTTGGACCAAGGCTGGAATGAGGTCAGGAGCTGAGTGGCCCTGACAGAACCCAAACTGAGCGCCAGTGACTGTGTTATTGCTGAGCAAATGCCACTTGATAGCACTGTCGACCTTCCATCACTTTGCTGATGATTAAGAGTAGACTGATAGGTCAGTAATTGGCTGTCAGATTTTTGTGCACAGGACATACCTGGGCAATTTTCCACATTGCCGGGTATATGCCGGTGTTGTACCTGTACTGGAACAGTTTGGCTAGGGATATGGCTCGTTCTGGAGCACAAGACTTCAGTACTATTGCCAGAATGTTGTCAGGGCCCATAGCCTTTTCATTATCCCGTGTCTTCAGCCGTTTCTTGATATCACATGGAGGGTGAATCGGACTGGCTGACGTCTGGCATCTGTGATGCTGGGGACCTTAGGAGGAGGCTGAGATGGATCATCCACTCAGAATTTCTGGCTCAAGATGAATGCAAATGCTTCAGCCTTGTGTTTTGCACTGATGTGCTGGGCTGCCCCATTGAGGATGGGGATATTTGTGGAGCCTCCTCCTCCTGTTAGTTGTTTAATTGTCCACCACCATTCATGACTGGATATGGCTTTGAGCTGATCTGTTGGTTTAGGATCACTTAGCTCTGTTTATTGCATGCTGTTGCTCCTTTGGTAAATTTCTGGCTGGGATATTGAGGATCAACAAGTAGGAACACAGTTGCTGAATAAAACTGGACATGAATCTTGTATTTTAATTCATTTCTGTTCAATGTTATTGAAACCCAAATCTATGCACAGCATTGGTGACAATGGCTGGCAAGAACATTAGCAATAGAAGAGAAAACCAGAAATATTTGCTTGAAGGAAAAGAAGCCGTCTTTTTAAATATGCTTGGTACATGCGTCTCTTATCAAAATGGTGGCAGCAATGTCTATCCTGCCTGCATTTGACACACATTCTGATCTGTCTTCAGCTGCAAGTCACTGATGTAAGTGTCTAATAAGGTTTCAGTATTCACGGACTTCATATTATGGGAACTGAGCAGAAATGAGTTACACTGTGTTACTGTGTAGGGGAGCGAAGTAATATTTGTCTCTAATACAAGCAATGGTCGATCTTTCTGCTCGAAAGCCACACTGTGCCTCAGGGTAGACACGCTCGGCCAGCTTCTGGAGCCTGTTTAAAGCGACTCGAGCAAAGACTTTCCCCACTATGCTGAGCAAGGAGATTCCACGGTAGTTGTTGCAGTCACCGCGGTCACCTTTGTTTTTATAGAGGGTGATGATATTGGCATCGCGCATGTCCTGAGGTACTGCTCCCTCATCCCAGCACAGGCAAAGCAGTTCATGTAGTGCTG
This sequence comes from Heterodontus francisci, assembly GCF_036365525.1. Lineage (NCBI taxonomy): Eukaryota > Metazoa > Chordata > Chondrichthyes > Heterodontiformes > Heterodontidae > Heterodontus > Heterodontus francisci. The sequence goes on along the minus strand of NC_090372.1, from coordinate 183,516,278 downwards.
AGCGTATAGCTGTTCTCCCCTCATCAGATACAGGAGAAATGCCACGAACAACAGATGCCCCTCTACATTGCTTTCATTGATCTCACCAAAGCCTTTGACCTCGTCAGCAGACGTGGTCTCTTCAGACTACTAGAAAAGATTGGATGTCCACCAAAGCTACTAAGTATCATCACCTCATTCCATGACAATATGAAAGGCACAATTCAACATAGCGGCAGCTCATCAGACCCCTTTCCCATCCTGAGTGGCGTGAAACAGGGATGTGTTCTCGCACCCACACTGTTTGGGATTTTTTTCTCCCTGCTGCTCTCACATGCGTTCAAGTCCTCAGAAGAAGGAATTTTCCTCCACACAAGATCAGAGGGCAGGTTGTTCAACCTTGCCCGACTAAGAGCGAAGTCCAAAGTACGGAAAGTCCTCATCAGGGAACTCCTCTTTGCTGACAATGCTGCTTTAACATCTCACACTGAAGTGTGTCTGCAGAGTCTCATCGACAGGTTTGCGGCTGCCTGCAACGAATTTGGCCTCACCATCAGCCTCAAGAAAACGAACATCATGGGACGGGACGTCAGAAATGCTCCATCCATTAATATCGGCGACCACGCTCTGGAAGTGGTTCAAGAGTTCACCTACCTAGGCTCAACTATCACCAGTAACCTGTCCCTAGATGCAGAAATCGACAAGCGCATGGGAAAGGCTTCCACTGCTATGTCCAAACTGGCCAAGAGAGTGTGGGAAAATGGCGCACTGACACGGAACACAAAAGTCCGAGTGTATCATGCCTGTGTCCTCAGTACCTTGCTCTATGGCAGCGAGGCCTGGACAACGTATGTCAGCCAAGAGCGACGTCTCAATTCATTCCATCTTCGCTGCCTCCGGAGAATACTTGGCATCAGATGGCAGGACCGTATCTCCAACACAGAAGTCCTCGAGGCGGCCAACATCCCCAGCTTATACACACTACTGAGTCAGCAGCGCTTGAGATGGCTTGGCCATGTGAGCCGCATGGAAGATGGCAGGATCCCCAAAGACACATTGTACAGCGAGCTCGCCACTGGTATCAGACCCACTGGCCGTCCATGTCTCCGCTTTAAAGACGTCTGCAAACGCGACATGAAATCCTGTGACATTGATCACAAGTCGTGGGAGTCAGTTGCCAGCGTTCGCCAGAGCTGGCCGGCATTCATAAAGGCGGGGCTAAAGTGTGGCGAGTCGAAAAGACTTTGCAGTTGGCAGGAAAAAAGACAGAAGCGCAAGGGGAGAGCCAACTGTGTAACAGCCCCGACAAACAAATTTTTCTGCAGCACCTGTGGAAGAGCCTGTCACTCTAGAATTGGCCTTTATAACCACTCCAGGCGCTGCTCCACAAACCACTGACCACTTCCAGGCGCTTACCCATTGTCTCTCGAGATAAGGAGGCCAAAGAGTAATACAAGCAGAAGTAATTATTAAAATGGTGCAAAAAGCAACAGTCACTACTCATCTAGTGCCTAAACGAAGCAATTTGTGAAACAACCTTCTTTCATGAGCTCAACAAAATTTGGAAGAGAGAGTCTTGTATGTGACCATTGCAGATAGTGGAAGGTTGTTCCAGCATATAGATCACAACTAATCATTGCAGGTAGTGCTTTAAAGAAATTGTTAGTTTGTCTTTACGTTTATTGCAAGGAGATTGGAGTACAAGAGCAAGGAAGTCTTGCTTCGGTGGTTGTATAGGGCTTTGGTGAGACTGCACATGGAGTACTGTGCACAGTTTTGGTCTCCATATTTAAGGAAGAACATACTTGTATTGGAGGCAATGCAGCAAACGTTCACTAGCTTTGTTCCTGGGATGAGAGGGCTGCCCTTTGATGAGAGGCTGAGTAAATTGGGCCTGTACTCTCTCCAGTTGAGAAACATGGCAGGTGATTTCATTGAAACATGCAAGATTTGGAATGGGCTTGACTGGGTAAACGTTGCAAAGTTGATGCTCCAGCTGGGGAATCTAGAACATGGGGGCAGAGTCTCAGGATAAGGGGTTGATTATTTAGGACTAACAGAAGGCTAGTATGCAGCTACAGCAAGTGATTAGGAAGACAAGTGGAATGTTGGTGTTTATTGCAAGGTGAATTTAGAAAATGTGCCGCCCCTTTCCCACGTCCCAATAAAAATAAAATTCATTGTTTGTACTCCCCCCCCCCCCTCCCCCCAAGCACTTACATTCTGCACTTGACCTCCATCGCCCCCCCCCAACCCCCCCCCACCCCATCCCTCCCCAAAGTGAAGAAAGTGCACAGGTCACCTCTTCCCACCAACCTCTACGCTAATTAATTAAATTTGATCCCATCTCCCAACCTGCACTAAAAATCTTAAAATCTTATGCTCCACTGCCCCTTCCCCACCACTGCAGCACCTGATTTCCCCAGACGGGCAAGCGAAGGTGCGCGAGTGCCAGCTGCCGTTCAGAAGATCGCAGGCCGATGGTAAGATTGGAGTCAGTTTTATTTAGATTAGATTAGATTAGAGATACAGCACTGAAACAGGCCCTTCGGCCCACCGAGTCTGTGCCGAACATCAACCACCCATTTATACTAATCCTACACTAATCCCATATTCCTACCAAACATCCCCACCTGTCCCTATATTTCCCTACCACCTATCTATACAAGTGACAATTTATAATGGCCAATTTACCTATCAACCTGCAAGTCTTTTGGCTTGTGGGAGGAAACCGGAGCACCCGGAGAAAACCCACGCAGACACAGGGAGAACTTGCAAACTCCACACAGGCAGTACCCGGAATCGAACCCGGGTCCCTGGAGCTGTGAGGCTGCGGTGCTAACCACTGCGCCACTGTGCCGCCCTACATTTAAATGTATGCATTGTGCTAATTAGAATATTTTAATCCGGGTCCCATCGCCTAGCGGTGGGGGAGCTGCCAGGGAACCTCGCCACCCCCAGGAAGATCAGGCTCAGCCTTCCCAGCATCAGGCTCTGTGGCGGGCTGCTGTCGGAACAATCTTCCAGCCCCTCCCCCCGCCCACCACTACAGAGCCTGACGTTGGGAGCTTTGTAAAATCCCAGCCATAGTTTCCTGCTTTCTGACTCCCTCCTTTCTTGAATAGAGATGTTACATTTGCGATTTTCCAATCGCCCCTGGAACCTTTCCAGAATCTAGGGAATTTTGGAAGATCACAACCAATTCATCTACTATCTCTGCAGTCACTTCTTTTAAGACCGTAGTATGTAAGCCATCAGGGCCAGGGGACTTGTCAGCCTTTAGTTTGAATATTTTTCCCAGTACCTTTTCCCCTGTGATTGTGATTGCTTTAAGTTCCTCTCTCCCTTTTACTTCTTGACTTTTGAGTATTCTTGGAATGTTTTTTGTGTCTTATGCTGTGAAGACAGGTCCAAAATACTGGTTTGATACTTCCACCATTTCCTTGTTTCACATCATTAATTTCCCAGTCTCACCCTCTAAGGGACTTTAGTTACTCTTTTCTCTTTAAAATACTTGTAGAAGCTCTTACTGTTTTTTTATATTTCTAGCTAGCTTTCTCTCATACTCTAATTTCTTCATTTTTTTTTTAGTCACTCTTTGCTGATTTCTAAAATCTGTCTAAACATCTAATCTGCCACTCATCTTTGCAGTGTTGTATGCATTTGCTTTCAATTTGATACTATCCTTAACTTCTGCTCCCTGGTTGGCACTGGAACATACTGCTCTAAGAAATTGTCCAGAATACACTCCCTTCCAGGGTCCCTTTGCCAAACTAATTCATCCAATTTATGTGAAGATTAAAATCACCCATGATTATTGCAGTACCTTTTTTAAAAGCCCCCATTATTTCTTCCTGATTTCTCTGTCCTACACCGTAGCTATTGTTAGGGGGCCTTTTAACTACTCCCACAAGTGACGACTTACCTTTGGTATTTCTTATCTCTACCCAAACTGATTCTACATCTTGATGTTCAGAACCATGGTCATCTCTCATTACTGTATTAATGTTATCCTTAATTAACACAGCTACTCCACCACTTTTTCCAAGCTTCCTGTCCTTTTAAAATATCAAATACCCTTGAATACCTATGTCCCAGCCTTGGTCATCTTGTAACCATGTCTCTGAAATGGCTATCCGGTCATGCATATTTATTTCTATTTGTACTATCAATTCATCTGTTATAAATGCTGTGCACATTCAGATACAGAGCCCTTAGTTTTGTCTTTTTACCATTCTTGCAAACTCTGGCCTTATCTGCTGGTGCTCTCTTCAGTTTATAAGCTCTGTCCCTTCCTGCCGCACTGTGGTTATCATTAGCCATATCGCTACCCTGCTCTTTTGCCTTGTCCTTTCTGTTTAATTTACCACATCTCCCCTCACATGATCCCTTTCCCCTCAATGTTTAGTTAAAGCTCTCGCTACTGCCCTAGTTATCCGACTCGCCAAAACACTGGTCCCAGCATGGTTCAGGTGAAGACCGACCCAACATTACAGCTCCCACCTTCCCCAGCACTGGCGCCAGTGCCCCATAAATTGAAACCCTTTTCTCCCACCCCAATCTTTAAGCCACGCATTCAACTCTCTAATCTTATTTACCCGACACCAATTCACTCGTGGCTCAGGTAGTAATCCAGAGATTATTACCTTTGTGGTTCTGCTTTTTAATTTAGCCCCCTAACTGCTCATGATCCCTAAGCAGAACCTCTTTCCTGGTCCTGTCTGTGTCGTTGGTACCCACATGGACCACGACAACTGGCTCCTCCCCTCCCACCTCCCCACCCCCACTGCAAGTTCCTCTCCAGCCCCGAGCAGATGTCCTGAACCCTGGCACTGGGTAGGCAACACAGCCTTCTGGACTCATGCCCTCAGCTGCAGAGAACAGTGTCTACAAGCCGCAATTATTGTTGAATAAAGGCACGGGAACATTAAGCCCATAAAAGGAATTAATTCTTGTTCATGTTGTTGGAATCCAGCTCCACATGCAACAGATGGGATCATAAAAGGATGATGATTTTTACTGAGGTTTGAAAGGATTCACTACAAGGCTAGCCCTCCCTCTCAGCGACTTATGTGATTGATCAAAAACATTTAACTATTAGTCTGGAAAGGCTAATTAACTTTAATGTAGGGAATAGGAAATAACATTTTTGTTGATTTTGGCAGTCTCCAGTCACTTCTAATCTGGTTAAAATAAAAAGTCAAGTTAGGTTGTATGTTGGAGGAGCAGTAGCTGTTGGCATATCCCAATAGTAGCAGCAATGTGCATGTGTCAATGTTGGTGACATCACAATGAAGAGAGCTAGATAGAAAGGAGACGACAGAAGCAGGCAGAAAAGAGAAGGAAATTAAAAGTCTGGCAGAAAAATAATCCATTCATTGTATGAAAGAAACCTTTTAATTTTAGGGACAAAGACATTGGGACACACATGGGAGAGGCTGTCATCCAATTTTGGGTGCCCAAGTTTATTTATAGGCCTTGGTCAATGGAGCGATCATAAATACTTGGGTGCTGCAGTACTCATTTGCTAGATATTAACATTTTTAATAATGCAGTGTGCAACATTTCCAAAATCTGGAAAATGAGATTTTAAATGAGATGAAGTGAGATGTGACTTGTGTATTTCTCACAGTTCAGTTTTTCAATTGAACAGTTACCAGAAATTCCTGCACACCTTGGCAAGTGGTTATCTGTAACCTATTGACCCAACTATGACCTCGCTCAGCAGTAAAGACAGGATGGTGGGAGCTACCTAGCTTGTAATTAAAATGTCAACATTGTCCAATCCCGGGGGACAGGCTCAGAGATTGAACAGGGTGACTTTTGTTAGCTGCATTTCTTTAGGGTGTGATAGCCCATATGTCAGTGATGGAAGGATTCTTTTCATGTTACTTTAGCAACACTGATTTGGTGTAGCAATCACTGTGAAAGTAAACTGCTAATGAATAGCAACACTGCAGCAGTAATATAGTGCTGTTACTCCCAAATTATACACCATCCTTTTTAATTAGGTGAGCAGTGGCCTACATTGCGGTGCATGTCAGAAATTATCATCTTAAATTGGTGCCAGCTTGAGGGGTCTGTTATTAGAAATTCATTGACAATGAAGATGCTGAATTTCATTACATTTTACGAATCAATTTAAAATAAAACATAAAAGCAGAACAAAGGAAATGTTAACGTTTCAGGTAGACACTCCTCATCAGAATAAGTTCTGATGAAAGGTCTTTCCTCAAATGGTTAACCTATTTTTGCTCTTTTGAGATCCTGACATCCGTCTGTATTTCTAGTGTTTTTGACTTTTCTATAGATTTTCAGCATTTGATTTTTTTTCTGCATATCACATGACTTTAAAAAATATTACAACTAATTTAATGTTTCAATATGAACTCTGCTACCCTGTAATTTGTGTGCATTCTTTGCAAAATGCACCATGCAGGTACTTCATGACCCCAGAGGTCATACCAAAAGAAATATCGGGTATAGTCTTGCACCAAGGACCATCTGGAACTACTAAAGATCAGCTGGTCTATAAAGGGTCAAACTCCAGGAAACCCCATCAATGTCCTTAAAAAGTTCCCTAAGAGATCATAATATTATTATTCTAAAGTCTGTGTTTTCGTCCCCAGTGCCAAATATTATTTGAAATATAGCCACCCAGCCCGACAGCTTACAAAATATAACACCCTCAGTTCAGGTTCAGATTCTTTCCCTTTAGTCACAAGAGATTTATCCATTAATATTATTGTTTAAATGAAGTACTTCAGTTTGAAAAACATATAGACAACTAATTGTTGAGCACTACAGAAAAACAGCAGCGCACAAAATCTACAACTGCCTTAAAGGTCTCTAGGCCCTGTATAATCTGCCAAGCTACCTGCCATGTGATGATGTTTCCTCAAATAGTGATTAAGTACCAGAAGTACATATGTACTTTTGTAGCATTTACTGCACAGCAAAGGGTTGTCATTATATAAGCTACTTGCATGCTTCAGCAAGGAGGATGGACTTGTCTGGGATGTTCACTGCCCATGCCTGCCCCAATTCTGATGTGCGATTGGCCAATATGAGGGGTACTAAGACTAAAGACAACATGGAGGTCCATGATTCCCTTTGGGATGAAGCCTCTTGCGTTGCTAAACCACACCACCAATGTAAACTGGCAAAGTGCACTCACATCATTGGCAGATGTATCCTTATGACTTGGCAGTTGAATCCCTGAACCATCTGATGATATGGGTGCTGTTCTAGCTGTGCTGTGATACTGTGTTTCAAGTTAATTTTATTGAAGAGCGCAAAGCACTCCTCTGATTACTGAGGGGAAGGTTTAAAGGCTTCTGGATTTTTTTTTGAAGTAATAATGCATTAATCAGACAACATGATGTTTGGACGGACAACCAACGTTTATTACATGTCTGACTTTGATGTGCATTCTGGATTCCTTTTTCATATAGAATAATTTAATTAGTCATCTCAGTAAAATTATTTGACTAGCACATCAAATAATTTAGATTATCAAGTAATGGATAAATGTGGGAAATGGAATTGAAATTAAAGTATTTAAATTTTTTTTAAATTACCTGCAGTAGTTCTGATAAAAATAGAATTTCTTTTTATAATTGCACAGCCAGAAGTTATAAAGGTAATAATAGTTTGACTGGCAGGTGCAAGGTAATCCTTTTCGGACCAAAGATGCATGAAGCATTGATAAATTATCCTTTAGAGAACAGTGGAATGTAGCAATTGCATGCCTTTTCAGGTTTGACATTGATATTAACGGTGTTATTTTTAACTGTTAGAAGATCTTCCATGGCACTGCTCATGAGCAGCCTGGGGACCGGAGTAGGGTTCTAATGATTAGCTGCTAATAAGACCTGTCCCTGTGGGGAAGTGGCCTAAATAGGCGACTCCAGGTGATTTCAGCAGTGTGTAAATGCGTGAGGTCAATTGAAGGGCTATTGTTACCGCTTAAAAATTCTGGCCCCAGGTCAGAATAGCACATGCCGAAAGATTATTTTGTATGTGTAACATAGTGCAACCTCTGCAATGTATAGGACATGTAATACACACAACACTACTCGCAGCATTGTGTTAATTCCAACATTTACTACTTATGGTTGTTTAAAAGAAGAAAAATAAACCTCCCTCAGTTGTATCCCCATCTCCAGCTTTCTGCTGCACAAGTGGACAGTTTGAGCTGTCTCAGCTTCTGACTTCTGCATGGCTGGCATCTGTACCAGTCTATATTGACCGATGGTAGGTGCAGGGTGGGACAAACCTTCCAGTGCCCATACCACCTGGGCAATTTTTATTTTCTTCCACGTTGTCTGGCACCATGAAGTATTCCTGTCTGGCCAAGGAGCAGAGAAATCACAGAAGAAAGCCAAGTTCGAATATATGTTGAGGCTGGGATTTGAACCTTGACCCTCCAGATTGGAGTGCTAAGTTCTGCCATCAGTTTGCCCTCAACATTATTTTTAATAAATTATATTCCTTTTAAAATATTAATCTCTGGTCACTTTGAGCATGGTGCTTCAGTCTAACTTACGTTTGTGAAGACCCCCCCCTGCTTGTCACAAGATGACTTGATGTTCATGAATTTTACAGAATTCAGGCAAAACATCGCGAAATTCGTGAGCGGCAGGCCCGGGAACGAGACTATGTAGATCCACAAGATTTGAATAGAACCTATGGATCTGACGATGACCCAACATATGCTGGCATGAGTTGGTACGAATCTTTAGACAGCGGGGACAACCTGATTTTAAATGCTAGACCACAGAGTGCAAGAGAAGAAACACAACCCATGGAGGCAGTGTATGCTCAAGTGAATAAACCACGGAATGGAAAAATTCCAACTGCGGAAAGGTAATCTGATGTATTTTACGCTTACAGTATGCTCTGAAAGCATTTTTGCAGCATGTGCTTGCTTTCTGAAAGGCTCATCATCTATGCGAAGTGTTGTCAGAGGATTAATCCAGAGTTTAAAATTGCCGCATCAGAGTTGAAGTTGAAGATCTTGCATGGGATGTCTGAACCGGTTGCAAATTTTCATTTTTTGTTTTTAAATTCACTTCACTAACTGCTATTTCTGCACATACCAAAGTCCCAGCATATTTAACAGTCACATAATAGAGCAAGTTAGAAAACAGCATCTTTCAGCAATGCTCAACACCTAACCTTCAGCTTGTTCAATATTATGGTTTGGAGGAGCAGTTTTCTTGTTTCCAATTTTATCCGTTCCCCTTTCGTAAGAATTGCCTTATTTCTGTAATCGTATTCCAGATGCTGCCCATGTCTTTTTGTACATCACCAAGTTATTTGGCTTTTTGTGGGGGGGTGGTGGTGGTGATATATCATGGCCAAAGTCTTTTATCTGTTGGATTGGGGGCAGGAAAATGCAGTTGGTTATGTTTGCCACATATGCAAATATAATAATTTGATTACCTCACTACAGCGCATAGAATGTAAAACTGCATTGAACATCAGGGATTCGGAAGTATATATTTTTCCCACCTGGGCTCAGTCAGACAGCCACTAGAAACCAGGAATAGGAATGTATAAAACCATCACAGTACAAAGAGAGGGTTCTGTTTTGCACAGATTACATTACATAGTATTGTGCAAGAATAGAAGGAATTTTGTCTCTGAGCACATGCCCAACTGAAGTGCGAAGATTCATACAAATTTCCATTCTTTTCAGAATCCATGATATTGTAGATTTGAACCAATATAGGTGCCCTTATCTTTGCTCATTTTTGTGGAATCCTGAATTTGATTATCTAGATTTCACTGTGAAAGAATAATATATAAATATTGGTTGGATAAGAATGGTAGAATTCTTTTCTAACCTTTGCCAGTTCTGATGAAAGGTCACAGACCTGAAACATTAACTCTGCTTCTCTATCCAACAGATGCTGTCTGACCTGCTGAGTGTTTCCAGCACTTTCTGTTTTTAATCCAGAATGCTAATTAAGATTCAAACTAGGACAAGGGAACATAGGTTCAAACTAGAAAAAGGTTTATTTTGGGCCACTATCAAGAAGTTCTTCACCGAGAGCAATCAGCATGATGGAAAAGTACTGGAGGGAAAAACTCAAATTATTTAAGAAACCATTAGATGCCACAAGGGGGCACTGTAGGATGTCTCTGAATGGCTGAAATTAGCTGGGCCGAATGGCCTATCACCTGCATGAGAATCTTGTAACATTTTAACAATGAGTGCAGTTCTCTCATGTTGCAATATCATTTGAGTTCTAAGTTTCATGAAACTCTCTGCTTTGTGTTCTGCATAATAGTAATTTATCTTAATCATGAAAAAGTTTCTTTGAAAGGAGGGGACAAAAATCCCCACAGGCCTTCATGTTTGATGCCAACTCTCCTAGCTTTTAATGGCTTTTGTGATATAAATAAATACAAGTTACTCAGTGATCACCCATTTGCCGTAATTATATGCACGTTATTGATATTGTAACTGGTGATTACAGGGCTGATTTTAATTGGGTGCAATTTTGTGTTACTCCCTAGAAATTACAGTCAAGTTCACTTATTAAGTTTGTGCACTTAAATCACTCAACGCCGAAGTTCACTTTGTTTCCGAATTGCTGTATTCATTTCTCCACATATTGTACATGGATGAAAATTATGACCAGGAGTTGTAGAATTTTGTTTGCTGACACCCTTCTAAGTTTATGGAGGTATAATCTGGGAAAGCAATCATTTGTTCATGTGATACATATTCTATTAAGCAGAAATGAATTTTTAAACTTGGTCAAGTTTCTTGTTGAAACTCAAATTCTCTCTCCCTTCTTACCCTCTCTCATATGTATGTGTGTGTGTGTGCCTGTATATTTGAAAAAATATAAAGAGGTCCTACTTGTCGAGCAATTAGTTTGCAATGCTGATGACTCTTCCATTTTAACAAAGGAAACCAATCTTTGAAGTGTTCATGCTTTTGCCTGTGATTAGAGAGGAAGAATGCACAGTCGATGCTCATGAGGAAGTCCTCTTCCTATCCAAGGTCATGAGGCAGGATGTAGGTGTGGACCCACCCAGGAATAGTGCGCTATAATTATTATTCATGTCAGCATTCTTGTAAACAGTCACATTCTTTGCGCTTCTTTGCTGTAATCAGGAAAACTAGTCACAAGTCTTAGTTTTCTCATATGGGCCAATGATATTGTGGTGTTTTCACTATATAACTTGCAGTTATCCATTGATTTGATACAAAAATTGCATTGTAGCAAAACCAAAGTTGATGCTCTGATACAATGTATTGAATTCTATCAAACGATGAGAAGCCACCTCGCGAATGTTGCTTCATCTGGTTGCTGTAAAATTGTAGCAAGTATAAAACAAAAGTTCAAGAAAATCCCAGATGGCTGGCTGCTCTGCCTTTCTATTATTAATATTGGTAAAGACCGCAAAACATTTGCAGTTGCATTTTTAAAAAAAATTTATTTGTGGAATTTGAGCTTTACTGGCAAGGCCAGCATTTTTTTTTTATTCGTTCATGGGATGTTCTTGGGCGGCGCAGTGGTTAGCACTGCAGCCTCACAGCTCCAGCGACCCGGGTTCAGTTCTGGATACTGCCTGTGCGGAGTTTGCAAATTCTCCCTGTGACCACGTGGGTTTCCGCCGGGTGCTCCGGTTTCCTCCCACAGCCAAAGACTTGCAGGTTGGTAGGTAAATTGGCCATTGTAAATTGCCCCTAGTGTAGGTAGGTGGTAGGAGAATGGTGGGGATGTTGTATAGAATATGGTATTAATGTAGGATTAGTATAAATGGGTGGTTGTTGGTCGACACAGACTCGGTGGGCCGAAGGGCCTGTTTCAGTGCTGTATCTCTCTATGGATGTGGGCTTTGATGGCTAGGCCAGCATTTGTTGCCCATCCCTAATTGCCCTTGAACTTAGTGGCTTGTTAGACCATTTCAGAAGGCATTTAAGAATCAACCACATCGCTGTGGGTCTGGTGTCACGTGTAGGCCAGACCAGGTAAGGACGGCAGATTTCCTTCCCTAAAGGACATTAGTTGAACCAGATGGGTTATTACAACAATCGACAATGGTTTCATGATCACCATTAGACTAGCTTTTTTATTTAAATTCCAGGTTTATTGATTGAATTCAAATTTCACTATCTGTCATGGTGGGATTCGAACCTATGGCCCCAGAGAACTAGCCTGGACATCTGGATTACTAGTCCCGTGTCATTACCACCACCTTTCCATTCATCATGATTGTTCATTCCTAATTGCCCTTGAGAAGGGCAGTATCTTTATTACAACAGTACTTCTTCAAATACAGGATTTCTAGTTACTTCACCAAAAACTTTAACAGAATCAAAACTTCTCACTCTGGAAAAAGTTACATAAAGCTGCTCATATGGAAAAACAGGCCTGGGAATAGAAATACAAATTTTGTCAAGAATCTGGCCTTGTGACTTGTTTATAGTTATAGAATATGAAAGTCCAATTGGGAACTGTTTTCTCCTGAGTTGAAAAGGTGGGCTTGCATCTGATGGACTCTTATTATTCGAGGAAAAAACACTGATTTCCTTGAAATCTACCTTGAAATCTTGAGAAAACAACTTCCTAACTACCATTTTTTTCTACAACAAAGTCCTTGTTTAGTATTCAAATTTCGTAGCAACGTTATAAGTTTGTCCAGTGGCATGCCCATAGGGGTTAGGCTGTGTAGAAACTCCAGAAGGTACAGACTGTTATCTTCTTTGTCTATAGAATCAACGGTGATGTACTCTTTTAATTCACCTGTCAGCTTTTCTTAAACTTTTTCATTCAAATCTAGTGAATTTTCATTTTTAGCTCAAAGAATAGCTTTCGAATAATAAATAGTATCAAATAATTGTCCCCGCCATTTTGCCGCACTTAACCAATTCCATCATCTCATCCACCCTTCCCACATCACCCCCTCCTATGCTATCACTTCCCTCTAATGCCATCCCCATTCCCATGTCATTCCATTCCCCCCCTCCCCCATGTCATCCCTCTCATGCCATCCCCATCCCATTCCTTCTATCCCTCCTATGCCAATCCCATCCTGCTCTTGCCATCCCCATCCCTCCCATCAATCCCATCCCATCCCTCACAGAAACAATCTGTCCAGCCAGGGTAGCTCTGTTGTTCAGTTCCCCTTACCTTCCGCTGTTTTTGTTCTCCTCCAAACGTTGGCAGCTGCACGTGCGTCACCCGCTCCAGTCCTCTGCGTGCACCAGCACCGCCCACCAAACAAACACATCCCTTAAACTGACCAAGCAAAACAGGCCGAACAGACAAAACATAAGTATTATTGTTATAGATTGGTAAAGAGCTGACAGGGAGAGTTCACCAATTTTGCAGGTGTTTAACTATGCTTTACTGCAGTGCATAAATGCCAGGATAAGTTAATATTACTGCTTGCAACACTGACATAAGTTTACTGGTTATAGCCATGTACCGATAAAGAATGTCTTCAGCATACTTTTTTTTGGCTGCTGTAGCCAATTTGAACAACAGCCTTTTGTCCAGAAACCATCTTCCACTCCATATCTTCTTGCCTTGCTCAACAATTTAAAAAAAAATCTACATCTAGACGAGCCGTTAAGTAATCCCAAACATTTAAGAAATATTTGCCTGATTTTGAATTGCATTGTAGTTTTCAGAAATTGAAAAATTTATATACATGTTCAAACCATTTAGTATAAGCTGATATTGTGTGACATTTCCATGCCTTGGAACCGTGTTACACAGTAGTATACCTCCAAATGAGTCTTTGTAAACAGCACTAACAGTTGGATTAGTTCCAATGTCATTTTCCTTTCATGCCCCATCTGTTTTTTGGTAGAAGTCAGCTCTGATAAAGCCAGAGCTTTCTTTCCATTAAAAGGTCATTTCGAACCTTTTGCTTGAAAATGACATTTATGATAACAGCTCAGTAGTGAAGTTCCATGGGGCTTTAAAAGGTGTTAAAAGCTCACAGTATTCATGTGTCAGGCCTATTCTGTGTATGTGGTGTGTTCGGATGGAGAACGGAATGCAAAACATTTTAATTCAAAACTTGTGCAACAGGCACTTTTTGTGGAAATGTTTGTTTTTTGTTTTTCTTTCAACATGGCAAAGCATTCTTAGACCATTAAGGAAGACAAGAGAGGGAATATATCACATGTTGCACTTAGTTGTAATAACTACTGTAAAAAGAATTAGGCTGCATTATCCAGGTGGGGTGTTTCAGCCTATTCTATTGAACAAAGGAACATATAGTTTTCTTTTAAATCAGGGAAAATCCAACGGTAGTTATTTATGGTGAAATAATAGTTTATATTATACTTTTTAAGCATAGTTTTTTTTTGTTTTATACATAACTTAGTTGGGGAGTATGTGGAAGTTGTCAGTATACTCTCGGGTTCGGGGTGAGGAGGTGGAGGATTCAGATGACTGTGAAGCCTTCAGCTGTTTTACATCTTCTGGCATATACCCAGGATCATAATGCACTCCCATCCATTTTGTTCTGTGGATAAACTTTGAAATGCTCTCCATGTATCTACACCATGCTGTGTAGTATACCTTCAAAAGCATCGCATCACTCAACTCATGACTTTTACTGAGGCAGGTATCGGTGGAAACCTATTATGAATACTGTTGGTTGTCCATGTTGTACAACACAACAATCCAAAGAACAAATGGAAATGACAGAGTTGAGATATTCTTAGCCCATTTTGATTCAAGGCTTTCAGAATCAAAGAGGGTTATTCATTTTTCATTAATATGCATTTAACTTAATATTTTATCAAATTCAGTCAGCCTTGTTGCCACCTTCTGAGCCATAATTCATTATAAATGCATAAAAATATTAATTTGATCTTTTGCTTTCTTCAGATGTACTCATCCATTTCATCTATTAAGAGTCTCTAGCACTTAAAAGACAATGTCGGCAAATCCTGATAATATGGTTGGGATGCAGGTTTGTTCTGGAAATTGAACTTTTTTTCTGAATAGGAAGTTTAAATTTATTGGTATTTATTGTTCACCATGTATTAGGTGATTACAGATCCTGAAGTGATATTTTAGGCTAAGTGGTGCAGAGAATTTCAGTTGAAGATTCTATCCTTGAGCACTGGAGACAAGCTCACAAATGGGTTTTCAAGGTTGAGGGCTCAGTGATAGCTGTTACATTCGCATATAAAATGAGCAGTGTCGAGCAACAGACAAGAAGTCACGCCAAATACAATGATGCGTCACCACAGAATCACATTGCAATTTTGTTACATTCTTTGCAATTCAGATATGTTCTACATGCCGGGCACAATTGAACCAGAAAAATAATGAAATCCACTGTCATAAGATCTTGGTGCTTTGGGGGTGGAGATTGGGGTGGGGAGATAGTTGTCCTTAACCCTGAAAGTAATGAGTATTGTTAATTGGTATAATGTGCAGCCTCGCTGTACAAAAAATAGACCTTTGAGGTGTCAGCGTTGCTTTTCTAGCATTGTAAATGAAAGCATGATCTCCATTTGGTTTTAAGATACATATTTCAGAAAATGCACAACCAAAGGTTTTATTGCACTGCAATGCATGTGGTTTCCCAAATTAAAGATTTATTTTGCTTGTTATGGGCACAAAAGTGCACATGCATCTAGCAGTGTTCAAGCTGGCCCTGGCTCCAGCGTTAAATAGGGAATGACAGGCCTTTTAAGATGGTAATACTGTATTAAGCTGTAATGCAATATACAATGAAACAGTGCTTCCACAATGGGACCAGTGCAGATCGAGGGACAAAGCTTTTAATGACATCAGTGAAAGTCTGTTGTGCTTCTCTGTTTAAAAAAAAATTGCATTAGTGATATAACCAGTGGTCTGCAATTATTGATGGACACTAATGGCAAAATGATACCATTGGCTCTCGGGCTTTTGAAAGGAGTTTATATTTCTGACCTCTCCCCCCTTTGTGGCTGCTGGTGAAATTCTGATTGCATAGTTTATGTTTTTTCTGATTAGAAGTCTAGGTGAAGAGCCAAAGCCAGTATTGTTAGAGAGGGGATGAGTCAAATCAGTAGTGGTTAGTTGATGACAAGGTTGGCTTTTAGTTCTGGTATTAAAATGCTCACCTGACCAGGGTGCGATGGATAATGGCTCTAATTTCATCCATGCGTTGTGAAAATTAGCTTGGAAAAACCAATTATACTGTGGAAACAAATTTGTTTTTCTCTAAATTAAAATGGGAAAAAGCAATGTGTAAAATTAAACTGTGAGCAGGAGAGAGGTCTTGAGTAAAAAAAATCCAAACTTCTGTTGTAAAGTTGAATAGGTTTGATGTGAAATGAAGGTCTCCAGGTTACAGGCACTTCTGCAATTTTATTTCAACAAACCATCTGGAGCAATTGTAATTTCAAAAAAAACGTTTTTCTGATTTTTATTGTTTGTGCAAACATTTTAACATCTGCCACCACTTTTATCAGCAAAATTAGATGCTAAATATTTGATTTTTATCCTACGTTTTTCTGGCATTATTGCTACAGTTCCGTGCCAGTTTCCACTTCTTAATGGTACACATTTTTGCTGTGCATATAAAACTCATTTAGTGTGTATATTCTGTTCATTTTGGTATTAATTGCTATCAAACTTTCCTGGATAAAGGAAATGAGCTAATGATTTATGCAGAAACTATAATGTGAAGCAGCAGCCGACTCGCTATACAAGTATCCCAGCACTAAGAAAGTTTGACGTTTCAGTTGCGACATGTTTGGAATACTGCAACTTTATTTCAGTCCTGCTGTTTTATTTGGCTCACTTTCTCTGTGTGTATAAAGGTATACTAAATTAATGACTAGTTTTCCCCACTCTGTCAAACTTCAGTGTTGTTATTTTTCGAGTTTTCACCTTGCTTGCTCCCCAGTCAGAGACCTTCTGATTTCTAGTTCTGAGGTGATAGAGACTCAGGCTTTCCTGACATGTCAGAACATTCCAGGGCAGGATGTTTAACAGGCGGCTGATCTGACATCGCCTATTTTACATCAGTGCTGAAGTTGAAAGTTCCATCCTTTGCGGAGTGACCTTCCTAACTGGCATTGCGGAGGCAAAATTGCTTCTGCAGCTGCGATGAAAATAAGATACTTTTGTCTAGTTCTGAGTGTCTGTCCCTTTAAATGCAAGCCTCTGTCAATGCACGGAAAAGAAAACCAGTCTTAATTCAACAATTCTGTTCCTATGACTGACAATTAAGATCTAAATTTGAGTGATGGGATATTCAAAATATAATATGTCCTGGCCATGCTCCTTTTCGGGAGATATAACAAAGATCTGTTCAGATCAGAATCTGTTAAAGAATTCAGTTGAAACTCCTGAGAGCAGAAATTGGCTTGAATTTCCAAGCAGTAATATAGATTAATTAGGCTCTCAGTGGTTAAAAAGAACAAGAATAAGCAACATTATTAAACCAAGTGATATCTTAATTCTTAATTATTTTATCTACTTGAATGTCTGCTGCAGTTATTTAATTGTTATACTGTGTAACTGCCCCTTATGTGCTTGTTAATTTTTTGTCTGTTGAGATGTTCTGCTGCTTTTAATGATTTGAGTGAGATCTTATGAAGGCATAGGTTAAGTCTCATAGCTGGAAGCAATTACCAGATAGGGTTTTCTTTTCATTTCCCAGGCATGTTACAAAAGCCATACCTAGATTTCAATGTAAGGATAGAAACTGAAAGATATGGGGATTTGAGATTCACCCATGAGAGTGCTGTAAGATTGAGGGAGTTGGCATAGCTAGGGAAAAATGTTTTTAAAAAATCAAAAATGTATGATAGTAGAATCACATCCTTTTTTTTAAAAAAAAAGACACAAAATGTGTTACATTTCCCTGGATGTTAAAATGAAGCATAATGCTCTTGCTAAAGGAAATGAAAGTTTTTGGTCCTTTTGTTTATTTTTAGCATGTACATGGAGCACGACTTTAATTCCAAAAGGGACAGGACCACTCCCTGAATCAAATCATCCCTTGTTCGCTTGTCAACTGTGCTGTTTTGTGAAAGATGATCCGCAGCTCTTGAATTTGCTGCCGGTTTCTCCACATTAGCAGCCCTGATCTGTTTGCAATGTCATGTAATGTGTTGAAAGATACTACAGGGTGGATTGACTCAGATCAGCTTTCCTTATCTAGCTTCAGCAGTTTTGATGGAAGAATAGAATGCAAATGCAATAAAGCATTAGACTTTTCAGATTATACACACATTTATATTCAGTTTCAAATCAGATTAGCCTATTGCAATAAACTGTCTCAAACTTTCAGGCATTTTGTTTTCACTGAGTGTCTTTGATTTTCCTCCAAATCCTAAATGGCAGCTTCTCACCATCGCTTCTTCATGTAGTTATTTCCATTCTCTGCTATTTCCAGCCATTTCTTTCCTCCTTATCCATTTTGTACAATTACTTTATTGAAGATGTGGGGATGTATTCACTGACTTGACTGGCTTGTTTTCATTCAACTGGAAACTAATATAGGTTCAGATGTTCCCTATTTTCTAATTCTCTGGATTATCAAGGTCAGATTGTCTCCAAGTCTTCATTTTCTTTTCTTTTTCTATCGTCTCTGTCCATCTATCCATTTAATATTATTTGTAACACACCCCTCTGGCATTTCCTGATTGAAATCAATGAGCGCACAGACAGGATAATAAAACAGTTTATGGCCCACCCTTTGTGTTTCAACACTGAATGCAGTCACTATCCGTGATGAACCAGGTCACAAAACCACGTCTTTGTGGTGAGTATTTATTGATAGAACCATTTTGGTTGAAAAGAAGAAAGCTATTTAATCTTTACAAGTGTCATTACTGTGATAGAACTTTCAGAGAAGGTTTCTCAAGCTGTCGCATAAACCAATCAGGCTGTTGGATTAACCAACAATTTCCATTGCTGCAGTAGAACAGCGCAAAAAACTCCAAATCAGTTAGTCTAATTAGTAAATTCACCAATTACTCTAATTACTAAATACATCCATTCATTTTCTGGAACAAGTTGGATGATCTATAAATAATTTATGTTTATGCATATAATTTACTTAAGTTGTATATTGAGAAAATAGCACACCCCAATCAATGTAATGCTGATCTTTTAACCCCCAATAGTAAAGAGAAATTAACCCATGTTCCTGCAAATCATGCCAAATACAGCTCTTCTGTTTCTACTGCAAATGAGGGACATTCTTGAGATTCTTCACAATAAAAATGATCCTGAATCTTCCTTCAACCTTTAGAAAGTAACCATTCAGCTAATAATTGACCAGTCATCATGGTGGTTCTTAGTTGAATGGAGGCTTTCACCGTAGTTCTGAGATAGGATGCCAGATTGCTCAGTAGACTTCAGTATTAAAAATTAGTTCATCAAAAAGATGGGTGTTTTACACTGAACAATAGTTGCATCATGCATTATAAAAGGGCATGCAAACAGGTCACTTTCACTCTCTTTTCCAAAATGTACTTGACCAACAAATCCTTTAAACTCTTAAAGGTTTAATTATCTGCTTGTATTGTTTACAAGCAGTGATTAATAATTTAAAAATACTTTAATTAAACCTCCCAGATTACATATGCACCTCATAGGATGCATGACGATGTAGAAATTGCTTTCTGTTTTGTAGTCGGGACCAATTATTTTTTGCCAACATTTTTACATGAAGGCAGAAATCTGTGTACTTATGCAGTAAGTTCTCAAACTGCAGGTTATGTTGGTCTAAATAGAAGAGTGCTTCTTTCAAGTTGGTGCCTAATCCACACATTGAGCCATCTGGCACTATGTGGAAACAAAAGGCTACAGGAAACAAATTTGCTGTCAGTACTTAAGAGTTTAAAAACTTGTATTCTAAAAGGTATAATGTCCTGAGTAAGGCATATTGGATTTTCTGTTAGCTGTTGAGGTTGTATAACGTGACCTCAACATCTGTTGGTTCATGTGGTTCCTTTTGCAAGTTGTTTTGAAACCCCAGTAACTAGTGTTTTGTTTAGCCATCAAAGATTCTTTTATTTATTGGGTAGGGTTCCCAGTTAGGTGGCCAGTTAGTATAGAAATCACACCAGTCCTTTAGGTTCACGCACATGTTAAATTTGTTTAAGAACATTCTCGACCTATTCAAGTTTCTTAGCAAACGGCTGTATTATACGTACCCGTCATGTCGTCTTTAAACAGCAGAGATGCCAAGGTCAAGGCGTTACCAAGTGTAGATTTTTTTAAAAACTCATCATGTTTGAGGTCTGCCCACCCTATCAACACAGTAAATTGCTCTTCATAAAGTAATTATCACAACTTAAGCATTGAATAATTGTGTGTTATATATGAACTTTTCAAATTCTAAAGATGAGCAGTAAAAAACGTATTATCCTGGACTGTCCTCTGAATCAAGCAGTGAGGGGTTTCCTTCATTTTGTTTGCAAATCATGTAAATCATGCATACAGTTTTCAGAGCAGGAAGGAAAATAAGGCCTTAGAAGTAGCCAGTAGTCAGGATTTACTTTCAAACACTGATCGTCTCACCAACTCCCTAGTGCATCTGATTTGGCTCAGGATGTTGTCTCTTAAAAGAACTTGATTGACTTTGCAATATGATCCATAGAAGCTTTTGAAGAAAAGGGTGGGAGGGGAATAAGGTGCACCACAAAAATCTGCATTGCTAATAAGCCATCAATGAATTCTGCTTCTCTTGCATTTGATGCTTTATACCAGTTCTGTCCGAAGCATAAATTTTCTTCTTATTCAGTTTTTGAAATGCAGCAGCTGCTTTTAATTTGAGATATTTGAAATTTTGTACTACTTTAACATTATTACAGCAGCCAATAATTTCTGCTCATTCAAAGTTTTTCTGTATCACAGAACCATAGACATTCATAATACATAAGGAGGCCATTCAGCCCATCTTGTCTCAGCTGGCCTTTTTGCTCGAACAATCTAAAACTAATCCCATTAGCTTGCTCTTCTACCCACCCCTCCCTCAAACGTCTCTATCTTCGTCTGCTTCACATATGTATCCAACTCTCCCTTAAAGCTGTAATTGTCTCTGCCCAGTGGCAAAGTATTGCATGTTCCAAAAACGTTGGGCCTCATGAAATTTCTCTTAATCTTAAATTGATGATTACTGGCTCCTCAACCAGCGGAAATAGTCTTTCTTAATTTTTAGAACCTCTGTTAAATCTTATCCTTCTTTCCTGCAGTGGAAATAGTTCTGTTACTTCTAGTGTCTTCTCAGAACTGGTAGAAGCATAGAATGATACAGCACAGAGGAGGCTATTAGGTCCATCATGCCTGTGCTGCATCGAATTAGTCCAATTCCCCTGCCCTTTCCAAATAGCTCTACAAATTTTTACCCTTCAAGTGTTTATCCGATTCCCTTTTGAAATTTGTTAATTAATCTGCTTCCACCACCCCTTCAGTCAGTGCATTCCAAATCATAACTACTTACTGTGTAAAAGAATTTCTC
The DNA here is from genome assembly GCF_036365525.1 of Heterodontus francisci. Classification (NCBI taxonomy): domain Eukaryota; kingdom Metazoa; phylum Chordata; class Chondrichthyes; order Heterodontiformes; family Heterodontidae; genus Heterodontus; species Heterodontus francisci. The sequence goes on along the minus strand of NC_090372.1, from coordinate 183,494,837 downwards.
TTCATCGCATCTCCAGTTCTATGGCCAATTACCTTAAATCTGCATCCTCCAATTGCCAACCCTATACTATAGGTTATCATTCCTGGAATCATCCTGGTGACTTTATGCTGCATGTTGTCTATGGCTTCCTATAATGGGGCACCTGAAAATACACATATTGGGCTGGATCTTGTTCTACCCCTGGCGTCGGGTTCTGTGGCAGGGGGGTGCGGTGCCTGAAGATGGCTCTGGACACAGGATGCCATGGTCCTCGACACTGTAAGGGCCCGGCCCAATCCTCCCAGCGGTGAAGCTCCGTGGCCCCCCCCACCCCCAACCACAATTTAAAATATTCAGATCAATAAAATGAATTAATTAACGAGCACTTACCTGTGATCTTGAGGGCCCGCCGCGATCTTTGGTGCAGTGGCCAGCACTCCTGCGCCTTCAAATTCCCATCCAGGGAGAGGTGACACCACACTGGTGGGGAGGGTGGACGAGGTAAGATTTTCAGTGTGGGAGGGGAGGGGGTACGGGGTCAAATAAATATAATGGGTATTGGGATGGTGGGAAGAGTTGAACTGTAAACTTTGTGCAGTTTGTGGGGATAAAGGTCAGATGTTAAAAGTAAGTGTTCTTGGGGGGGGAGAGCAAATAGTTAATGTATTTGTTATTTGGCGGGTGGGAAAGCGGCATTCGAAATTTATTTATTTAATTTTGAGGGGTCTGTCTTTAAAAAATTTAAATTAGGCGGCACGGCTGGCTGCCCTTTAAAAATGGCGCCTGCGCGCAGGCAGCTGATCCCATTGCCATGGACGGACAACCCACCCCCTCCACAAGATTGGGGGGGAGGCAGGCTGCCCTGGCTATTTAAATGAGCCACGTCTCTTTGATGTGCCCCCATTTCTTGAGCTTGCCGCTGAGATCAGCGGCGGGCTCTTAAAATCCAACCCACTATTGTGTGTTCAAATCAATGTTCTGTACAAATTTATCATTGCTTTAATTTTTAGTGTATGCCCTTATTTCTAAAGCCCAAAATGCTGCTGTTCTCTCCTATTTCTTGATTTGTCTCCCAAAATTGATTACCTCAAACTAATCCACATTAAATTGCCATCTCTCACCATCTCCCACCTGTCTGCCTAATGCGCTAATTATTTTGACTGTGAAAAAGCTTCACTAAAGACAAAAGGTTACTTCTGGTCATGTACTTACGGTTACTGCAGAACCTTGTCAAGGACATATAAATTAAACATTTTCCCCTTAAGTATCTATCCAATTCACTTCTGAAATTTAGTATTGAATCTGTTTTTAAATAGAAATCTACTTGCTGTACTGGCCAAAATAAACACATTTCCTGGATGCTATTATTTTTTAGCACCAATTTGTCAACTTAAAAAGTGCGCCTTAACCAAAAATATTTTTTGTGACTTGCAAAGTTGCCACACAGAGTCTGGGAAAGCTAAATAAAGCAAATGTGTGAGTTGATTACAGGATTCACTATCCAGAAGCTAAATATCATGTCTAAAACTATCTGAGGAATCACACACGTGGCAACTGACAGCAGCCTTTACTTTTTACAGCCCAGTTCACAATAATGTGAAAGTTTGCCCTGTTTCTGAAATTCCCTTCAATTGGTTGAACCTATTTCTCAGTTGGACATACAGTAAATTACCATTGTTAGAATTAACTGCTTCATAAAAGCCCATTTTCACATTGCCTAATAAATTATTGTTTCAAGCCCTGCACATGAGAATCCCAGTACACTTGTTCACTTTGCTGCCATTTAGTAAACTTCTTAAAGCAGCCAGTCTACTAGATAAACATTCAGGGCCTCTGAGGATATTGTATCTCTCATACTGCTGAAGAATAAACTTTCTGGTGTGTTTCCTGCTGCAGAGGATCGACACGGCAACTGTGCTGTGAATTTGGCTCTCTCAAGATGAGATAGAATTAGATTAGGTGGCTTAGTGTTGACATGTCTATTGATCTGAGTTCAGAGTGTTTTCCTGTTTCTGCCAGTAGTTGGATTGCTGTGTATAATAACAGAACATTCTGGTTTATGTGAAATTTGGGACCTAGAGCATCAATTATATCGGGAAGACTGTGTCATGAGGAGATAGCATTATGTAGGTCCATATTCCTTCAGATCTTTTAGGACAGCTAAACTAAAATTATGCGCTTGGCCAGTGCTTAAAAACCTGAGGTACTGCATTTTCCAAATCCTAAGCAATGTCATTTCTGCAATAAGTATTTTCATTCCTATTCACATTTTGAAATTGTATGTTGGTTTTGAGTGTGATCAAGCAATAATTTATTCTAGAACTATGATTAGAAAATAAGTATGTGCCTTGTTTTCTCTCTTCTCACCACCACCTCAGTAATATAGTTCTGTCTCACTGGTACCAGACTGTATTTAGGTTGGAGTAAAATGGAGAAACATTTATTCAGACTCAGTGATGCCTTTGCACATGTGAACAATCCATAACTATGGAAAAGCCTGACAAAGACTGAGAGAGATGAGGGGATGATGAGTACCATCAAGAAGAAAGTATTTATATTGTACCTTACCAATTCCTCACGATATCTCAATGTGCTTCATGGCTCTTGTTGTGCATTCACTGTTATGTAAGGAATAACTGTTGTTAAATGAAAAGCAAAAGGACAAGGAGCAATCCAGAGTAAAAATACTTAATTGAAGGAGGGCTAATTTCAGGGGGTGAGAACAGATCTGGCCCAAGTGAATTTGAATCAAAGATTGGCAAAACTGTAACCGAACAATGGACTGCCTTTAAAGATAGGCTGATTTGGATGCAGTCGAAGTACATTCCCACAAGGTGGAAAGATGGGAAAGCAAAGCTAGAGCTCACTGATTGATGAAAGAGTTGAGAGTAGAAAGAGATAGAAGCAGAAAAAGGGTGCATATGACAGATGTTAGGGTGATAATAAAAGTGAGAACCTGGCTGAATATAGAACATTCTGAGGGGAAGTGAAAAAGGAAATGAGAGGTGAAGAGACTGGCAGCTAACATAAAAGTCTTCCTATAGGTATATAAATAGTACAAGGTTAGTAAGAGGAGAGGTGGGGTGCAATTGGGACCAAAAAGCGATCTCTACATGGAGACAGATTGCATTGCTGAGGTACTAAATGAGTATGGTGCATCTGTCTTTACCAAAGAAAAAGGTGCTGCTGAAATGATAGCGAAAGAGGAGGTAGTTCAGGCACTGGGTGGGCTAAAGAGGAGGTATTTGAAAGGCTGACTGTGCTTAAAATTGATAAGTCATCAGGACTGAGAATACTGAGAGAAGTACGGGGAGAAATTGCGGAAGCACTGGCCATAATCTTGCACCCCTTCTTAGACAGAGGGGTGGTGATAGAGGATTGGAGAATTGCAAATGTTACACCCTTGTTCATAAAAGAGTGTAAGAATAAACCCAGCAACTACCAGCCGGTCAGTTTAACCTTGGTGGTGTAAAGTTTCAGAAACAATATTCTGGAACAAAATTAGCAGTCACTTGGACAAGTGTGAATTAATTAAAGAAAGCCAGCATGGATTTGTTAAGGGCATATCATGGTTAACCAACTTGATTGAGTTTTTAGATGAGATAGCAGAGAGGGTTGATGGGGGTGATGTGATTGATGTGGTATGCATGGACTCCCAAATGTTGTTTGATAAAGTGCTAAGTAATAGGCTTGCCAGCAAACATGAAGCTCATGGAATAAAAGGGACAGTGGCAGCATGGGTACGACGTTGATTGAATGACAGGAAACAAGAGTAGTGATAAACGGTTGTTTTTCAGACTGGAGATAAGTATATGTTGGGGTTCCCCAGGGTCGGTGTTAGGACCACTGCTTTTCTTGATGTATATTAATGACCTAGACTTGGGTGTACAGGTCACAATTTCAAAATTTGCAGATGACACAAAATTGTGACGTATTGTGAACTGTGAGGACAATAATAGACTTCAAGAGGACATAGGCTGGTTGAATGGGCGAACACATGGCAGATGAAATTTAATGCAGAGAAGTGTGAAGTGATACATTTTGGTTGGAAGAACAAGGAAAGGCAATGTAAAATACAGGATACAATTCTAAAGGGGATGCAGGAGCAGAGAGACCTGTTGTTTTTATATTCACAAACGTTGCAGAGCAGCTTGAGAAAGTGATTGCAAAGGCATATGGGATCCTAAGTTTTATAAATAGAGTCATAGAGTATAAAAGCCCAGAAGTTACGATGAACCTTTATAAAACACTGTTTCAGCCTCAACAGGAGTGTTGTGTCCAATTCTGAAAATCACACTTTAGGAAGGATGTGAAGGCATTAGAGTGGGTGCAGAAAAGATTTACAAATGGTTCTAGGGTTGAGGGGCTTCAGTTACTTGGATAGATTGGAGAAACTGGGGTTCTTCTAGTTAGTGAAGAGAAGGTTGAGAGGAGATTTGATAGACGTGTTTCAAGCCATGAGGGGTCTGGACAGAGTCGATAAGGCGAAACTGTTCACATTGGTGAAAGGATCAATAACCAGAGGACACTGATACAAGGTGAATGACAAAAGCAGCAACGGTGACGGGGGGAAAAAAATTTACATATCGAGCGATTAGGATCTGAAATGCATTGCCTGAGTGTGCTGGAGACAGATTCAATCATGGTTTTCAAAAGCACCTGAAGAGAAAGAATTTGCAGAGCTGTGAGGAAAGGGCGGGGAAGTGGAACTAGCTGATTTGCTCTTTCAGAGAGCCAGCATGGACACGATGGGCCAAATGGCCTCCTTCTATGCTGTAACCATTCTCTGATTCTTTGGTGAAAGCTGGAATTGTCACCTATAGAACAACACAGAAGAGGAGTTTCGTGGATCCAAATTAATGAACCTAAAAGCAGCTGAGAACTTACTGGTGCTAAAGGAGATGGTTTTAGAGTATTCTTTGGCAAAGCTGAGGCAGAAAGTTAAGAACAGGATATCATTTCAGCTCCAAACACTTCAACGCATCATATTACACTATCTACACCTTAATGCAAGCCTGCTAGAGATTACATAACTACAGTCGCACAAGTGGGGGTTTGTATTTGTCAGAAGCGCAATCTGGACTTGTTTTGTAGACATTCCTACATTACAACAGTGGCTACATTTCAAAAGTACTTCATTGGCTGTAAAGCACTTTGAGGTGTCCAGTGGTCGTGAAAAGTGCTATTTAGATGCAAGTCTTCCTTTTTCCTGTTACAAGACAGCCTGGTGACACCCAATTATGAGGCTGTATATGGCAAGGAGCACGTTCCAATTATGTATTTTATTGTTCATGTCTTATTATTTCAATAAAATATGAGTTTGTCTATTTTAATTTTGAGTTGATATTTATAAAAGCCTTACAAAGTGTGGATTTTTTTGAATCCTACTATGTTTGAGTAAAGCTTACTTAATTGTGCTGTATTTTAGAGAATGATGGTGGGAAGGATTGTGGCTGTTTGCTGCCTTGCCAGTACAATATTGGAACCGCACTTTAGAAGCGATACAGGCAGGAGAGATTGATGGACCTTTATAAATGCTGTTCCCTCCATGCATGTAAATGTTTAAAGCAATAACAACACCCTTCAAACTTACTGAAGGACTGCCATTTCATTGCCCTAGTGAGGCAAGATGATTTTTGTATTAGCGATATTCCAGATTCAGCAATCGGTATCCCCAGCTTTAACTGCCATCAATCATGCCAACCTGTTCGAAGGATTGAAAAAAAAAGTTCTACTATTTCATGAAGACTTTCTGCATTAAATAGGTGGAATAATAGGTCACGTGAGTGGAAGAACAAGCACCTTCTGGTTCACATAATTAGTTTACAGATTAGGTGTGGAATAATACTGGCACTTTTGCATCACTGTGAACTATCAATATAGCTCCAGAAATAAAAACAAGAAATGCTGGAAATACTCAGCAGGTCTGGCAGCATCTGTGGAGAGAGAAGCAGAGTCAACGTTTCGGGTCAGTGACCCTTCTTCGGAACACCAGTTCCGAAGAAGGGTCACTGACCCGAAACGTTGACTCTGCTTCTCTCTCCACAGATGCTGCCAGACCTGCTGAGTATTTCCAGCATTTCTTGTTTTTATTTCAGATTTCCAGCATCCGCAGTATTTTGCTTTTAATATAGCTCCAGAGTTTGACCTGGCTCTGGAGGGAAGAGGTGTTAGACTTCTCGACAGAATGGAACTCCTGTGCAGGAACTAAGTTATTTTAAAAGTACTTTGGATTTCTTGGACATGTAGTAAATGTAGACATTTGTTATTGCAAGAAAATGAATTCCTCTGCTGCCACCCTTTAACATATAAAATTTAAGTTTGAAAATGAAGTCGTACACATTTCTGTGTGAATTCTGTATAAAAAAGATAGGTTTTCTGTAGCTACCAGTAAAAATCATCTAAATATCTCTCATAATCTGGCTTATAACTCCTGTTTTATTGTAATAATGATGGTTATAGGGAGGTGAGTGAAATTAATGACTTCCCAACCATGCAACTGGATGCTCTGGTGCAATAAAAATTCTGGCATAGACATAATGGCCCAATGAAGGGGTTAGACAGGGTGTTTTCCTTTTTTTTTATTGGCCCAGCTTGGCTGCTTGCCAGAACTATTAATAAATTAATCTGTTCCAAAATTTCCTTTGGAAAAGTTCCATCCGTGCAGCTTTTTAAAAAAAAAAATCAGAAATGGAGACTTTCTTTGGCAGAAAAAGGATTCTGATCAGAGTTTCCTAGTCTTTGATTTTAACCTTGTAAATACAAAATTAGTTAGATTACACTAACATCAGTGACCGTTTATTTTTCCAAATATCTGATTTTATGGAGAAATGGAAGGAAACATCGAGTAACCTTGAACTTTTAATCCAGTCTCTATATGAATTGTTTTTTTTTAAATGATTTTATTCCAAGCTATTGTTGTTTCTCTGGACAGCTGCCTGTTTTAGAAGGCTAGATATAGTATATCTACGGCATTATGCATGTTGCAATATGATTAGAAAGCTTTTTAGTGTGTATGTAGGTTGCACAGTGGAGAGCGGTGATTTGCAAAATGATAAACCGCCAAGTGACAGGCTTCATAACTCACAATGAGCCTGAAGCAGAGTGAATTATACAGGCTTGACTTGCTCAGTGATTTCTCTTTCTTTCCTAGTAAACAGACCATATTTAGCTATCTTCTTTATATCATACTTTTCATGAAGATGGATAAGTTGCATAACACTGTGACTGAAAAAGATGCTTGCTCATCATCACAGAAATCCAGCTATGTTGCTTTGTGGTGATGTGACAGTTTCTGACTCAAACTTCTATATCCTTGGATGGCTTTGTTGGCCTCAAAGTAGGACGGAATAGAAAAATAAACCACTGTATCTAATGAGATTCTGTGATGGGAGAAAAGTACAAGGTTAATTTATCTTTAGCTTCTTTAAGAACTACTGTGTTTATATTTCTTGTTGAGCTCTACAATGGCTCAGCACGTTTACCCATTCAATACTGTAATTTTCTGAATATAACATGCACCTGGACTTTCATGAACGAAAAGTCAAAATTTCATTATCACCATGTATAATACATACCTAAACGTTTGCAATACTGTGATCAAAGTGACGTTATTTCCGGGGGCATGACAGGCTAGTTGCAAATGATGGATGTCAGCTGCAGGCTGGGGGGCCTGCTTGAGACTGTCTCACACCTGGAGGATTCCTGCATTATCTGCATATTGCATGTTTTATTACATAGTGTACCAACTAACATACCTGGACTATGAGTATCAAAATAGTCTTCTCATCAAAGGTTTTGGATGACATCCTACTGCTGATAATGCCAGTTGAGTCCTTTGGTGGATTAAAGCCTTGCAATCCCGAGATGGTTTGCCTCGGAGGAGAGTCAACACCAAGCCCATCTTGGAAGAAATGCTACAGGGTGCGCTGTTTAAACCCACTTATAGGCAGCAATTTTCTTTTGTAGCCACCCTGTTTACTTGTGAAAATTTCCATCCTTCTGCCCTTATATAGTCTCAGAAAGGAAAACTGAGATCTGGCCTGAGTTCTGCTGTGGGCCTAATAAAAGGATTCAAACCTTTGCTAGGGAAAGATAGTTGATTCTAAACAGGATCGACTGCATTCTCTGTGAGACCCACTTACTGCCTGCAGATAAACCCACTTTGTTTTGTTGGCATGTATAATATGCACCCTAACTTCTAGATCAATTTTTAGGGGGGGAAAATGTGCATTATATTTGAAAAATTACAGTTGTTAAGCTGTACAGACCCGGAACATCCAAGATTTGATTCTTGGTGTGCACTGCGTTAGCTGATCTCAGCCGCTTAGGGAAAGGGGGAAAATACAGGGCTCTGGCTTCTTGCTGAAAGTGTGTTCACGTGTGTGGCGAGGACAGGACCCAGCTTAACTTTAATGTCATATTCCATGAACATTCACACTAGAATAAAGCGCTGTTTGGTAAGATGCTCAAGGACCACACCCCAGCTAGAATGCTTTCAGGAGGGCAACTTGGAAATATGGCGAGGAAAAAGTACTTCCCACTGGCTGTGTTGTAGTTCCACTGCTTCTACATAACAGCTTTCCAAAAGCATTGTTTGTTCCCATAAGCATGACATTTTTGTGTCTGTCTGATTTGAATTGATACCCCAGAGTGCAGTGGTCCTCATTTGATTAAAAGCAACAGATATTTGAGTCTAAAGGATAGCAGTGGGAAACAACAACAAAACAGTTGTTACAGTAAATACCTAAAAAAGAAAGCGGTCAGATCTGAATCCTTTGCTCATTTCTTGTCTTTAAGGTGTGTTAGTGTAGCATTTTTCATGCCCTTGTTACATAGTGTATAACATTCCCTGTACCAAGCTGTGCTCATTTTCCTCACTGCAGATCTGAGTGAAGTTAGCACTCTGATGTCACAGTAAGTTGTGACCTTTTTACAAAGTTGTTTAATATCAGATAGGCACTGGTTCGCAAATGTGTCAGATTTCCAAACAGATGTTAAAGCTGGTGGTCATTACCACAGGACAATATTTTTGCTTTGCTTTATTTGAACGTCTGGCAAGGCCAAATGAAGGCGGGCAGTCAGAGGCCCAAGACCCCTGGAGCTGAGCTCACTTGCACTGACAGTGGTAGAATACAACTGATGTACTAAAATCAAAAATATAATTTTGTGAACTGCAAATGATGTCCTTTGTCTGGCCCATTTCTGTCTTTGCAGTGGGGAATGGGCATTATTTGGACAAATCCTCCAAGTCATTAAAATGTTAAGGAAAGCAATAGCTGTCCAGCCCCTAAATCGGTAGCATTCTGTTTAATTTTCTCAAAACTAAAGCTTTCTTGATTCAGATAAGAGCTGCTGAACCATTTTAAAAACAACTCTACAAATAAGAGGTTTTTATTGCTTAAAGCAATGATAACCTCAATTCCTAAAACTATATGTAAATTCAACAGGAAGCGTCAACGTGCATAATTCATTAACATGTGTTAATCTTTGTTGAATTTTGGTCCATCTTCAGTCGAGACCTTTTAGCAGATTTGTGTTTCTCTTTATACTCAGAGTTTAGCAGTACATGATATGGGACAAGAACAGCTATAAACCTCTACCAGTCATTTGGTTTTCTTGCGTGTAATATACCTACAGCTCTCTCTCTCTCTCTCTCTCTCTTTCTCTGCCTTGCAGTGTAAAAAGATTACAGCCTACATTTATACCTGCAGAGAAAAGTCCAATAGCAAGTTCTGAAATGTAATCTAGAGAAGACCAAATAACCCTACTGCAACAGATTGGTATTAGTGATTTATAATGTACAGTGGACATCGGGTTTCTTGTTTAGTTGACATAATGGCATTAGAAATTCTTTATCTATCAAGCTTACATTGTATTTCTTCTATATTGTAATACATTATTTCCTCCATTTTTGGTGCCTCACAGGTTTTTATTTAAAAAATATTTTGGCCCCCTCTTCTTGACTCAGGTGTATGAGAGCCACAGGCTCTTCCTTGATGTGACATGAGTGTTTGTCTGTTAATTAGTCTGTTGGAGGCAGATTTTCATCTAAAGGTGCATGTGCTGAGACTTGCTCCTGTCATTTTGTGTCTTGGTATAGGGCCAGTGAGCTGTGAACTAACAGGAAAGCTCATCAGATGTGTGGTAGATGGGTCGAAGTGTTGCCATCTGCCAGAATTTGCACCTGTTCATAGAGATGAGAAGAGAGCCTCGTACCCTCTATGATTTATATACATGATATGTGCTTGACAACAGTAAATAGCTTGTGTTGCATGTAATTACAAAACTCTTCCTGAACATAATCAGGCAATTTATTAAGCCATTATTTCACTCTGGCTTATGGGCTGGGTTAAGATATTAAGAATTGCATCTACTACCCTATTGCATGATATTGTACCACTGGATTGGATAGCGTATGCCAGTTCTGTCTAAAGAGGAATGATAGGAAAAGTGCTGACGCTGTTGAATGCATCAATCATATTGGCCTGCAATAATATTGGATTGGTATCATTTTAAGATGACTCATTATTGTAAATGGAAGCATTGTTTTAACATTTACATTATAATAAGGTGTATTAATCCCTAAAAAGAAATTGAACTTCATAGAATTCAAGGGATTAGAGGAGCAGTGGGGCTTGGGTCTAAATCCAGCAGTAAGGGTTTTGTGTAATGTGGATTTAGGCAGTTTATCTCATTGTTATCTGATGCCGTTTTCCCTTCTCTAAAGCGCTTTGGGTCTTTTATTATGTAACTGGTATATCAAATTGCAACTTGTTCCAGACCTACAACACAAAACTACCAATAATTTGGCATTCAATTGACAATCCCACTTGGGGTACCATAAGAATGACTGATAAGGGAGCTAGAAAAATTCACATGGTGAATGCTGCTCTAAAGTTAGTGCTTGGGGGGTGGGTGGCGGTCTGCTTAGGCCAGCAAAGAGGAGCTTCACTCTGGGCTGAATATAGTTCCCCGTTCCCACCTCCTCCCCCCCCACCCCCAACAAAAGGCATCAGGGTCCGTGGGGGGTGGGGGGTGGAAGCTGAGGATCGCTCCGGAGGAGGCCCGCCCCCAACTGCAATGCGTTGAGGGTCCAGCCCGATCTTCACGGAGGCGTAGAGGCCTCGTGGCGGCCCCCCTGCCGCTTGGCAACAGGCCCGGCATTTACATATTTAAATAAATTTAAATACCTGGCATAATTGTAAGCCTGCCAAAGCCTCTGGTCCCAGTGCCCCTGGCCGGTACTCCCGCGCCTTCCGATCCCCGCCCGGGGAATCAAGGTGCCACACTGGTTGGGAGGGGGGAGCAGGTCATTTTTCCTGTGTTGCAGGAGGAGAACAGGGATAAAGATCCCTCATTGGTGGAGGAGATGGTGGGAAGGAGTAAAGGTGATAGTCTTTGCACTTTGAGGGGGGGAAAGGTCAGTTGGAAAATGTAAGTGTTTTGGGGTGGAGAGGGAAAGTATCTCATATTGTGGGATTTGGGGGGGTGCGTGGGAGAGGTCCAAGAATACCAGTTTTAATTGTTTATAAAAATATTTAGTGATTTCTTTAAAAATCCTGGAAGGGCTCCAAGCCCCTTTAAAAATGGCGTCAGTGTCTGTGCACAGGCAGCTGATGCCACTGCCAGTGACAGACAGGCTGCCCCCTCAATGTAATTGAAATGAGCCACCGCACTGAAGATTGCGGCTGCTCACTGACATGCAGCCGGCGCGGCCTGAGTGCTGCTTCCTTTGCCTGCTGCCGACCTTGGCGGCGGCAGAACAAAATTCCGGCCACCCTGTTTTTGTTTCTGTCATGCTATACATAACTGAGTGCTTGATGTTGATTCTGACAACAATGAAAATATGTTTCTGTGGTAATGACAGCCTGTATCTTCATTTTCAGAAAAAAAACCTTGGTAAAATGACTAAATCTTTGTTTTTCACCTTGTAGAAATACATTTTGTATATTTTAAAAAAATCATTTAGCAATTATAATTAACGGTGATAGCAGTAAATGACTATAACATTCTCAGTTTAACTGTGTGAGGAATGAGTTACCCGGAACAGTTTACTGAAGCTTCGCACCATTGATAAAAGTTCAAGTTTGGAAATTAGTTTTAATCCTAGTCTCAACTAGAAGAGAATTGTAGCTTAAATAGAATTTATTTGTGTAGAAAGTAAACAGTTGATTGCTCTGCAAGAAAGAGTTGGATGTTAAATGTAAACTGAACTGGTGCCTTTTGGGGCAGGGAGAGATGAAGGAGATGTTTTGGCTAGGCTATGGTAGAGCTTGCATTTCAGTTTCAAAGAACAACCTCTAAGAATGTCGGACCAAGGTCGTCTCAAAATAAAGTACATCGGGCATCCGTTATTCTTAATCCCAATTTTTTGTACAAAAGCCTGATTTGAAAATCATGCAAACTTTCTGTGCTGGTGCTTAGGATGAAGGCCGAGTGTGTGATGATGGGAGAGCGTAATAAGGAGAGTAATAGGTTGGGAAGGAAATCAATGGCAGCAGTCCAAATTAGTGCCAGAAGAAAAACAAACCACTGTAAATATCCAGCAGTTTCCATTCTATGTGTAGTGTATATATATTCAGCAAAAACATACAAGAACGGCTGTTTAGTAGTGCAGTGCGCTGAAGCATGAACTCAGCACAAAGACATGGAGAGGTACCGTTTTAATTCTCTGATTTCCCAATTGCAGCAAAACTGTTAGGGTTAGCCTAAATTGGATCGCTTGCCTCCTATGGACTGGCAGGAGAGCTGCTTTGTAGAAGCCTGGAAACAAGCCATCCCTCTGTTTTCTAAATTGCAGGAAATGGATGGCTCAAGGAGGAACTTAATACAGGGGAGAAAAAAGGTGGAAACATAGAGGGACTTCAAAATAAAATCATCATCTAGTCAAACAAAGATAAAGATTTAATTTGAAGATGCCCAACCATTACAAACAAATATATTGGAAGTTGAAGCCGAAAAGCTGGCATTTAATTATTAATGAACCAGGTATTCAACAATCTTTATTATTTAAAATTTCAAGGAAATCATGCCCTGGTTTTAGTAGCTGCTGCATATTCAGAACACATTTACAGGAGGGTGCAATGACTGAATAATTGTGCATTTGTGTATTTCAACTTCTGGTCCAAGGTGGACACAAAGTGATGGCAACATGGCCAGACAGGCACAAGGGGCTATCCAAGTTACCTCCAGAAAATGGAATTGGTTTGCATTTTCTGTGCAACCAGTGCTGATATTAACAAACACCCCATCCCCCTCTCTGCAGAGGTGTGTTTAAGGGTATGTAAGAGGAAACTTGTTGCATAGGTTTCCAGGAAGAGGTCCAGACTGTTTGATATTTTCCCAGTTCGAATCGCAGTCTGTGGAACATGCACTTTGACTTGCATATGTCCCACAGGTGCCTAATTCACATGTTTGTGGTATGAAGTGTGCAGCATTTTGCCAAAATGCAAATATGTATCATGTTGCCTCTAGCAGACAGAACCGTAAATTGATTGGTTTTTTTTTAAAAGCATGAGATATGTGATGAATAGTGCAGAGAAAATGTAATATTTAAAGTGCCTTTTCTAGTATGTCCTAACTACAGCAAGTGGAAAGTGCTACTAAAGAAGTATGATGATTTTGTGGGGATATCATGGGGTAGAGATTCCACTTTGGGCACAATGACTCTGGTGCAAATTGCACCCAGTGTGAAGTGTTGTTTTCCTCCACGAATTTCCATACAAACTCATTTGCATATCACCAAACATTAAAAACTGCTATGAACCAGCACAATCAGCGTTCTAAAATGTAATTTTTTAATGAGTTTGCTTTAGATTAATACAGCTGAAAATGGGTTTATCACCAAAAAAAATCTTAAATCACAGTGCCAATCCACCACCTTCTGAGTAATCCGATTTCAAAATGCTAAAAATTATTTTTATAACATATAGTTAAGTATTTTTAGTTATATTAAGGTTCAGTAGTCAGTTCCTTAGGTATTTTTTTTTTAAAATCATTCACAGCCTTTCAATACATACCAGTAGTATCCTTGTGCTCAAAACAACCAACTTAATTATTGGAACCTCCTCCCAGGCCTGCAAACGAGCACAATTTGCAGAAACTTCCAATACTGATTAATTCTGGGGGCATGGCCAGTTTTGTGGACAGGTCCTGCTTCTAGCATAATGCTGCAAAAAAAAACTAGAGAAAAAGATTGCGGAAACCTGAGTTCCGCTGAATGAAATTTGTGCTTAAATTCCGCAATCTTTTGCACCGGTTACACTGATATCGGGCAAATAGCACTACAAAAACCAGGGCAACCAAGCAGAAACACCAGTACCATTTCTTAATTGTTAATTCTTTAAAATATTCTAGTGCGAGTTCCTAATAACTGCACTATTTGCTTGACAAAAGTTTCACTTTATAATAGAAAACAAATGTACATATTAACAGCAGCACATACATGGATAGTTTGGTTGTGCTGGGGCTGTTCTCTTTAAAGAGAAGTGTCATGCAGGCCCCCACCTGCCAAGAATGTGGCACATTGGTTTTGTCATATGAGCATTGATTTTGAACTGTTGCTGGGGCGGGGAAATGACTTGTTGAACAGATCAGCCGTGGCTGGAAAAACATTTTTGCATGCTAACAGACAGTGCTTGTGTAGACAAAGGACCATTCCCCATTCAACCCACAATGGATGGTGATCACCGGACAGTGAGGGGGTGGGGAAGTGCATTCCAGGGCCTGCTGGGGTGATGCAATCCACAGGGGCCAGGACTGGTTGGGTCAGCTGGTCACTTGGCTGTTCCAGGGTTTTTTGAACTAGCCGCCGAGAGTTTGAACTCAGAAAGACTGTTTGCTCCTGGATGGAGAAGATCGCTCCTGTCTCCTCCCATCTCTTTCTCACAAGCCTCTGAATCCACTGAAGACACATGAACCCCAAGAGAGAAGAGTCTCCCACAGCGAGCAAGGTTTAAGAAGAATGCTGGTCCCAACCAAAAGTAAGATCCACCTACAATCAAGGACTCTACATTGAGCTCCAAGAACCATAACAAAAGCTCTTCAGACATTGCCTCAAACTTTTCCACTTTATGTTTCTTCTCTTTTCTGTCTCTATTTGCATGTGTGTATCGCGTATGCATGCTAGTGTGGGCGCGTCATGTATCCGTAGGTGTCAACCGAATTGGAGTTTAAGCTTAATAAATTTCAACCTTTTTTCTTTGAACCTAAGAAAATCTGTTTGTGCTGGTTTATTTGCCTTATAATTGGAAATCGGTGAACAAGGATTCACCAAGGGGGAGCTAAAAACACGGTGTTCTAAAAATTAAATCCTGATATGGTAAGACCAGGTGAAGGCTGAAAGGGAACCCTAGACCCCTTTCTCATCTGGTCGTAACAGAAATTTCAGGGCTACCGTCCTGGATTTTACCCACAGACAAACGAGAAATTGGAAGTGGGAAGCCAAATTGTTCCCAATCAAAAAGAGCAAGATTTCAATACAGGTTTTCTTGTGGTTCTGTGTGCTTGAATACTAACATGTCTGCAACTTTAGCTAGAAGCTCCCCAAGCCAGGGTGAAGTAACATGGGATAAGTTAAAAGCACTGTCTATGGAGGAGTTGAGGAAAATGGCTGAGCTGTGTGGGATCACTGTACGTGGCAAGACTAGGAGTTCTGAACTCCCTTGAATCTGAAGAAGAGGGTTAGAAGCAGACTCCAACAGGGTATTGCTAGCAAAGGTACAATTGGAACAGAGGAAACTTGAATTAGAGGAGAAAGCAAGAAAGAGAGAGAGAGAATATTCCGGAAGGAATGCAAAGAGAGGGAACTCATGTGGTTTGAGTTAACTAGGGAGCGACAGAGTAACCCTAGTGAAAGCATAGCCAATATGGAGGAGCGTAATTCAGGGCAGGGTACAGAATTGTTAAAACTAGCTCAACTAATTCCAAAATTCCATGAGGAGGATGCAGAAACATTTTTTGTGTCCTTTGAGAAACTGGGAAGGCAGCTAAAATGGCCAGCTGAGACCTGGCCTCTTTTATTACAAAGCAAGCTAACCGGAAAAGTTCAAGAGGTTTATTCCCTGTTGCCAAATGAGAGTTCATCAAATTATGAACTGCCAAAATCTGCTATCCTTGCGGCATATGAAATAGTACCTGAAGCCGATCGCCAAAAGTTTAGAATGCTCAAGAAGCAAGCTGATCAAACTTATCTGGAGTATGAAAGAAGTAAGCAGCTGGCTTTTGACCAGTGGCTGAGGGCTCTTAAAGTACAGCTCAGCTATGAGAATCTCAGAGAAGTAATTCTGTTAGAGAAATTTAAACACTTTCCGTAAAGACCCATGTAGAGGAGCAGCTGGTTCAGAGAGCCCAGCAAGCGGCCGTTCTGGCTGATGAGTTTGCTTTTATTGAGAAGTTGGTTTCCCCAGGGGAGAACCTTTCCTAGTCACCTCCACAAATCTGAAAAGGACAAAGGATGGGAAGGTGATAGGAGCCCAAGCAGTCCTGGAAGAGAAAGAAAAGAAGGAGACACAGGGGGTCCTCCTCTCGCCAAAAATGAAGGTGCTATGAGCAGGAATGAAACCCGGAGACCATTGTAATAAATCAGGGCATTTAAGAGCTGACTGCTGGAAACTAAAGGGAAAACCGGTAGGGTTAATCAGGGCACACCTGCTCAGTGAAGAGGGGACCCTGATGGAAAGCACTGCAGAACAAGGTGTGGCTTTAACTGCATTAAGAGTGAGACCTAGGAAGCTTAAGGATGCAAGTGCAGGAAAATTTAATAGGATTCCTGAAGGTTATCAGCGTTTTGTGTCTGAAGGGAAAGTAACTCCATACCCCTCGAGTGGGGTAAGCAAGCCTATAGTAATTCTCAGGGACACAGGGGCCACCAGATCCCTTTTATTGGGAAAAGGCCTGAACTTACCCCAGAGAGTGCAGTGAACACCAGAATGGTGGTGAATGGTGTTGGAGGGCAGTGTATGCCATTTAAAATGATTGGCAAAAAAAACAGGCGACACGAGGAGAAACATTTTTACGCAGCAAGTGGTTAGGATCTGGAATGATTTGGATCTGAGAGTGGTGATAGCAAATTCAATCTTGGCTTTCAAAAAGGAATTGGATAACTGTCGAAAAAAAAATTGCTGGGCCATGGGCAAAAGGTGGGACTGTGAGACTAGCTGAGTTGCTCTTCCAGAGACCTGGCATGGACATGATGGGCCATATGGCCTCTTGCTGTGCTATAACCATTCTATGATTCTATGAAAAGGGTGGCGCAGTGGTTAGCACCACAGCCTCACAGTTCCAGCGACCCGGCTTCGGTTCTGGATACTGCCTGTACGGAGTTTGCAAGTTCTTCTTGTGACCGCGTGGGTTTCCTCCAGGTGCTCTGGATTCCTCCCACATGCCAAAGACTTGCGGGTTGATAGGTAAATTGGCCATTGTAAAACATTGCCCCTAGTGTAGGTAGGTGCTAGGAGAATTGAGGGAAGGTGGGGATGTGCGAGGGGAAAAATGGGATTAATGTAGGATTAGTATAAATGGGTGGTTGATGGTTGGCGTGGACTCGGTGGGCCGAAGGGCCTGTTTCGGTGCTGTGTCTCTCTATGACTCTATGAAATGCAGTGCCGAATAGATTAATCAGTTAAGATCCCTCCACCAAGATTGATGGTAGATTTGAACTTAGAAAGGTTTATGAAAGATTTGAGTGATTTTTGTCTGCTCACTACGGTGTTGTATGGCATTAAGATGCCACACCCAGTTACTGAGCCTACGGTCATACCTCTGATGTTTTCCAGCTAACTGCATCAGCTAGCCTCAGTTGTTGGCCCTCTTGCCTCTGTTGGTTGCACACTTACATAATCCAGATTAATGCTTAAATGAAGTACAGAGGAAATGCAGCATTGTCAGAAGTGCCTTCTTTGTAATGAGACAATAAGCTGAAACTCCATGGTCAAGTTGATGTAAAGGATCCCAAGCTGTTATTCATAGTAGAGTGCAGAAGTTCTCTTGGTGTCCTGGAAAACATTCCTCCTTCAACCAACATCGCAAAAAACAGTTTATCTGGTCATTGATTCATTTGTTATTTCTGGCACCTTGGTGTGTGACCGCACTCCAAAGTATAACTCATTTCTTTGGAATATCTCAAGGACTTAGTAAACATGCTATATAAATGCAAATCCTTTCTTACTTGTTACTGATGTATCTCTTCTGAATTTATGTTGTCTGCTTACACATGAGTTTTTTTATTCACAAAAAGTGATCGGGAAAATCCTGATTCCCAAAAATGTAAGCACAAACTCAAACTACTTCAAATTTCATCTATTGAGATGAGATGACTTTAGTGATGTATTATCCACAATTACAGACACAGGAAGATACAGACAAAGGCAGTATGACAATAAATTCTTTTAAACTTCATGAAGGAGACGTGACTCTGTGCATTATCACTGCCGGCTTCAAGAAGACAGCTGATGTGGGATCCAAGGCAGAGCTGGGAATTTGGCCTGTTTTGATCCAAATCATATTTTCATCAATCCCAGAAATGTATAGTTGTTATAATAATCACTGAACTTCTTACTAATCATTTCTTAATGCAGTGCTGTATTAAAGCATTGCAGTTGATTTTCATTGAGGTTATTAAATGGTTTCAATCTTTAGGCTGGCATTGCTGGACTTCGCGTAATGATGTGTCATGCCTATCTTTGCCTCTAGATTTGTGTATAATTTAGATTCACTGAGATAATAGCTGTCGCCTGAGTTGAAAATATACTACAATATGCAAAATGTACAAAGCTAGTAACAGTATGAGCAATTGATTCCTGTTTTCTTTTTGCACTATCTCTGTGTAATGTCTCACATGAAATGGCTTCCTCCTTGAAGTTGACTGACATCAGGACAAGAGTCAGGAGATTGCAGTAATTCACAAAGCAATGTTGGCTCACAGCCTAAAAGGAGGGCACCGTTAGCTATGGAGTACCTTCGAAGCACAGGAAAACTGTTCGGGATATTCCAGAGATCAAACAGCTGATTCTGCCTTTCTCAGCTCGGCTTTTTTTTCCTTTTAGTGTGTTGCCTGCTGTTCTGCACAATGAATGAGATATTGGATCAGGGAGAGCTCGTTCTTTGGATTGGAAACAGCTGTTTCTCTATCCACTATATTTAAGGAAAAGCTCATAGTGATTCCAGATTCCTTAAATTTAATCTGTGCATCATCTCCTAGTCCAGTTAATAAAGTAAATGATTCTGAATTTTAGTTTCATTGCTTTGATATCTGCTATAGATGTTCCTTAGAAGTTTAAAATATTTCATTAAGATTAGCTTTAATATCAGAATTTCAGATAATTAGTTTTGACAACTTAATGAAGATAATTTAGATATTAGTGAATATAGGAGTTCTTTAGCTTTTACAAGGACCAATTGGCAGCTTTAGTCATGTAGAATTTCTCAGAACAGATTCTGTTAATGTAGAATTTCACTGCACTATCACGTTGGTGCAAAATTTTTTTGGTTGCTCATCAGTGAGAAAAATAGAAAGACCTCTTAAACTGACACTCGAGCACAGAAAAGCAAAGTAGATTGAGATCCCATCCAAAATGCATTAAACAGTGCATTGTACTACCTGCGGTTTAACCCCAGTCCAGTTTGAAGTTAAGGTATTTTAAAAGTGGAATTAAGAAAGCAAATCAAATGTTGCAAATACACAACAGGTGAACCAATATGGGTAAAAAAAAAATGAGAGAGAGGTTAGCACTTGGAGTGCCTGAACAATCCAAGATCTCGTGTGGGAACTTTCAAAACCTGAGTGCCTGCTCCAAGCACACAAGTACAGAGCTCTGTTGTCATGGCATCTCAGTGCAGTTTAAAACTTGGGATAGTCTGTCGTATTAAAAGTTGATAGTTTGGGTTGGTGACCAATCATTCAGACAGACGCCAGTCTCTGATCAGTAACCACAGTATAAATGTAGCCTAAATTATTGCATTTAAAAAAAAAGTTAAAACATTTGCATTTTTGATTGAATTGCATACATGTTGAACTGTAAACTGTATGAGAGTTATCTCAACTTCCTGAAGATCTGAGCAGTTTTGTTAAAATGTGTCTGGTGTAATCAAAAATGCTGGTTACATTAAAGTGGGGTCCTGGAGTATTTTTCCCCTGATTTCACTGGGTACGAAATTATGTGCCTGACGAGAAATGATCACACTGGGAATTGAGTAAAATGTAGCATTGCAGCTTAAGAGGGCTCCTCCAGTGAAGTGACCTCTCTGTTAGTGGCCGACCATCTGAACAGTTTCAGCTACCAGATCAAAAGCATTAGCTGTATTAGCATCTCATGACTTTGGCTTTTTAAGAACAGGTTCAATAGCACTGTGTTTTTAATTTGTTACGATTTATTACCCTGAGATGGTGTGAAATGGAGCACAAGTCACTGCGATAGATCCTGAAAATTGAATGCTCAATCTTGAAGGTTTTTTTCTCCTGTGAGACAGACATTGTCATATTTTGCATGTATGATCAGACTTGAATGGAATCTTTGTAGGAATTTGGAACTTTCTTATTAAAGAAAAAGAGTGCTATCTTCTGTCTTTTCAACATAAAGGGTGAAACTGAAGAGAGGGAGCTCTTTGTCACATTGCTGCTGCTACCTAATTTATAATTTCAGTTCCAAATGTGAATGGCCTCCTTTCTCCTCTAGTCCCTTCCTTAGATCAAAGTGGTAGCTGTCTTATTTGCTAACTTCCTTTTGTATCTTTCATTACATTGTTCTGACAATGCATTTGTTTTTTTTTTAAATGACCCAGAATCCTGTACAGATGAGAATAACATCACATTAAGATGCTGTTTAATGATCCGAGACGTTTGACACTAGGAACTGTGTGTCTTGCTAATGGCCTGAGAAACTGCAGTCTGAAAAATAACAGACACATCTGCTAGGGCTGGATTACTTCAATTTTTTTTTTAGATACATTGCTGCATTAGTATGGACAAAATATAAATCTTATCAATGTTTCAGGAAATTTTTCCTTATGATGTGATTATGCCAAGCTACCAGAAACACATGCAGATTTTTCTTATCACTGTAACATGTTACAATGCATTTCACAAAATCTTTATTTTTGTACGCATATATAATACGTTTATTTATGTTTAAACACTTAGATGCTACATAAGCCTTAACTATTGTGTTCAATCAATGTATGTTAATTTACCAACAATATATTGGCCAGAGTTAATGTAGTACGATATGTCAGTAATTAATGTATCACAGCAAGTCTAATGCCTGATCACTATCAATGCCTGTACTGACGTCATATAGTTGTGAAGAGTTATTAATGTTTTTTAGAAAATTCAAATGCATGTAATGTAAGAATATGTTTATGAAAGCAAAGCACTTTAGTCCCATAAAGGACTGGAACACAGAAACCTGGATAGCCAGAACTAAGGTAGGCCTGTGTAAATCATCACTGCAATTTTTCAGTTGCACGAACACATGGGCCCTGATATTGACAGGGGCAGGTTTTCCGAGCTCCTTGGGAGGAAGGGAGGGGATGGCGGCATGCTGTGGAGTTTTAACTCCATAGTATGCACTTTGTTTGACAGAATCCTTGCCTGGAAGTCAGCCTGATCGACAGACTTGGCTTCCAGTCAGGCAGCGAGCACTGGAGCAGGCTGCAGGTAAGAAGCTTGCTGCTGCTGCTGGGAGTGTATGGAGGATTCGATCTCCAACCTCAAGGGAGGTCAAATCCCAGGGAAGCAAGTATGTTTGGGAGCTGGGAGGAAGTGCTGCTGCACTTCCTAGCCCACAAGCAGTGCTTTAAAAAGGTACTTACCTTTTCCCTGAAGCTGTCCTCGCATCCCTTGAGCTGCCAGATTTCTCAAGGCCAAAGAAACCCTGCCAGGCAAGGTTAAGCCTGTAGGTGGAGTTAAATGTGAGGCTCCCGGCCTCATTATAATAATTAAGTACACAGCTCCCGAGAGCGGGTTGGCTTCCTGCCTCCTGTCCCACCTCCGTTAAACCCAGAAGTTAGCAGGGGTTAGGGTCTGGTCTGACATTGTTACATCTCACCTGATCCCAACCAACCCTTTTTTTTTGGAGGTCAAAATTCACCCCATTGTCTTTGTTACAAGAATGTGTAGGCAATTGCAGTTGGTACTTCATTATTCAACTCTTTAATGACAAGAAATAATGCAAGTAAAGAAGAATCGACTTGCATTTATATAGCACCTTTCACAACCTCAGCACATCCCAACATGTATTACTGCCAATGAAGTACTTTTGAAGTGGAGTTACTGTTGTAATGTAGCATGGCATGTAGTAATGTTCAGCAGTAATCAGGGAATGTTTAGGTTGAGAACAGTTCCCAGATACTGTGGCTTAGTGCAAATGCATTCATAGGAACATAGGAGCAGGAGTAGGCCATTCAGCCCATTGAGCCTGCTCCACTATTCAATACAATCATGACTAATCATCCACTTAAATGCCTTTTTCCCACACTATCCTCATTTCCCCTTATGTCATTTGTATTTCGAAATCTGTCAATCTCTGCTTTAAACATACTCAATGACTGAGCTTCCACAGCCCTCTGGGGTAGAGAATTCCAAAGATTCACAACCCTCAGAGTAAAGAAATTTCTCCTCATCTCTGTCCTAAGTGGCTTCCCCCTCATTTTGAAATTGTGTCCCCTGGTTCTAGACTCCCCAACCAGGGGAAACATCTTACCCTGTCTATCCCTTTAAGTATTTTGCAGGTTTCAATGAGATCACCTCTTAGTCTTTGAAACTCTAGAGAATACAGGCCCAGTTTCCCTAATCTCTCTTCATAAGACAGGCCCGCCATCCTAGGAACAAGTCTGGTGAACCTTCATTGCACTCCCTCTATGGCAATAATATCCTTCCTAAGGTAAGGGGACCAAAACTGCACACAGTACTCCAAGTGCGGTCTAACCAAGGTTCTATGCAATTGAAGCAAGACTTCACTACTCCTATACTCAAATCCTCTTGCGATAAAGGCTAACAACCATTACCCTTCTTAATTAAAACAAAAAGTGCTGGAAATACTCAGCAGGTCTGGCAGCATCTGTGGAAAGAGAATCAGAATTAACGTTAACTCTACTTCTCTCTCCACAGATGCTGCCAGACCTGCTGAGTATTTCCAGCATTATTTTGGTTTTTATTTCAGATTTCCAGCATCTGCAGTATTCTGCTTTTATTTTAGCCTCCTTAATTGCTTGCTGCACCTGCATGTTAGCTTTCAGTGACTTATTGACAAGGACACCCAGGTCCCTTTGTACATCTACACTTTCTAATCTCTTACCATTTAAGAAATACTCTGCACACCTGTTTGTCCTACCAAAGTGGATAACCTCACATTTTTCCACATTATATTCCATCTGCCATGTTCTTGCCCACTCACTAAGTCTGTCCAAATCCCCTTGAAGCCGCTTTGCATCTTCTTCACAACTCGCATTCCCACCTAGTTTTGTTTCATCAACAAACTTGGAAATACTACATTTGGTCCCCACATTCAGATCATTGACATATATATTGTGAACAGCTGGGGCCCAAGCACTGATCCCTGCGGTACCCCATTAGTCACAGCCTGCCAACGCGAGAATGACCCTTTTATTCCTACTCTCTGTTTTCTGCCTGTTAACCAATCTTTAATCCATGCCAGTATGTTATCTCCTATCCCATGGTGCATTAATTTTCCTAACCAACCTCTTTGGGGGACTTTATCAAAGGCCTTTTGAAAATCCATGTATACCATGTCCACCGACTCCCCTTTATCAATTCTGTTAGTAACATCCTCAAAAAACTCCAACAGGTTTGTCAAACATGATTTCCCTTTCATAAATCCATGTTGACTATGTCCAATCAGATCATTATTATCGAAGTGTCCATTTACCACATCATTTAGAATAGAGTCTAGCATTTTCCCAATGACTGATGTAAGGCTAATAGGTCTGTAATTCCCTGTTTTCTCTCTCCCTCCCTTCTTAAATAGTGGGGTGACATTTGCGACATTCCAATCTGCAGGAACTGCTCCAGAATCTGTAGAAATTTGGAAGATGATCACCAATGCATCCACTATCTCCATGGCTACCTCTTTCAACACTCTGGGCTGTAGAGTATCAGGTCCTGGGGACATATCTATCTTCAGCCCCATTAATTTCCCCAATACAACCTTCTTAATAATACTAATTTCCTTCAATGGTGTGAATGTGTAATTTGCAGAATGATTCCAGTGGACAATTTCAAATTTTGCTATTTGTTCTCGGGTGTGAGGTCATCTGCATGAAATATTCCTAAAAAGAAGTTCCATTATGATGTTTTCGGATATGCTTTCTTAAAACAGCACCTGAAGTGTTTAATGCATCTCCAATTCATGAATCTGCCATTTTGGTGAATTAGCTAAAATGCATGTCCTATTGAGTACCGCCTCAGACCATTGGCAAGAAAACAAGCCACCATCTCCCACACCGGTACGCTCAGTACAAGAGACTTTTTTATGTAAAGTGAAAAGTTTGAAAGTTTTGGTTTCAGTTTTGCTAGAAATATCATTAGTTTCTTAGAGGAAGATCAATGGATTATAGTTCAGATTTGTTTTGATAGAGCTATTTAAAATTTTTGGGACCTCATTTGCAGTTGGAAAAAAACCTATGAAAGGGCATATTTCATTCCAGTTGAAAAAATGCTAGCAAGTCAAGTGCAGTGGGCCGCAGTGACTTTCTTCCGTGTTGTAATTTCTATGATGAGTAACCTTGTTTTCTGTTATGCACCAGCAGATCTCCCAAGGCATTGTTGACAAAGTTTGATGAAGAGAGTGTCATTGTATGGTGTAATATCTTATGCATTCTGCTGATAAGGTGGAGTGCCACTTGTAAACTGCTTTGTCCCTTTGAGGTCACTAGGTCTTCTGACCACACGTAGCCTGTAAATAACCTCATCATATGCATATTTAGAGCATAGAGTCATTTATGGCACAGAATGGCCTCCTTCTGTGCCGTAAATGACTCTTTGCTCTAAATATGCACATGCTGAGGTTATTTACAGGCTACGTGTGGTCAGACACACAGCAATCAATTAGGGGATAATGACTATCCCATCTCTTAAGTATGGCACATAAATGTGCAGGTGTAATAAAATGTGATAGACACATCTCACTAGCTATAACTGAAAACAGATATTGAATTGACAGATTTTTTGTGTCTTTGGGATCTTATGTCGGCTTTAGCTTCCCTTCAACTTTCAGTGAGGCGAGTACACTTTTAATTTCAAACACGGAATTTGTTAATGTTGTAAACAAAAGTAGCAAAACTGGTGGTTGTATTGTTTTTTTTTTGTTTGAAGGAAAAGCTGTTCTCCAACTCTTGACATTGTCAGCTGTGTTCCTGTGCCAGACTGACCAGCAGACTCCAGACCTAATCCTCAGTGTGTGCTGAGATCTGTTGCAGTGATATCAAAGGTGCTAAAATTGGTCTGCGTACCCCAGGCTAGGGAGGGAAATAGAACCAATCATGTTTAATACTCTTGATTACTATCCAAATCCTCTACTAGAAAGTACACATGTCTTGAGTGAGGGTTAAATTGGCCTGAACTATGATGGCCTCTATGGTTCAGTTGACTTCCAACACTCTTGTCTTTCCTCACATACAAGAATAATTTTTTGCCTGGACTCATCCCCTTTCCTCATGACAAGGACTTTTGGATAACTAGTTCTAAGGATGTCAGCCTCTGATTCTTAGCCTAAGTTGGATGAATGATTTCCAGAACCAGCATTATCCGTTTTCACAGTGAGATAGTTTGTTGTGTGTTCAAAAGAGAAAGGAGTGAAAATAAGTGGGAGAATTCTGTTTCTGGCAAGTTTTCAAAAAGAAGCGAGTTAACAGCAATTAAGTATGTGAACAATCATTTAGGTACGTATCCAGAGAAATAAATTGGGAGAAAATTCATTTGAGAGAGAAATGAATCAACTGCAAGTCCTAATATTAAAAACTGGCAAAGGTGGTTCTGTAAAAGATTCAGGTCATTTCGGCACGGCCTGAGAGGGCTGCTGACATCCGCGGAACAGTATCACATCAAAAGTGAATGTTTTGATCGGAGAAAAGGGGAGAAAATTGGAGGAGGAAATGTTTTACTTTAGAAACATCAAGTTGCATACCAGGCTTGGAATTAAGTCAAGATTACTGGGGTTCTTTGTATAGTACAGAAACTGCTTTTGCTCATTAAAAAAAAAATCATTCCTATTCCTTTGAGACACACTGAAAGATATTCCATTCCTTCTGAGACATTTTCTTGGAGCACAGTTATATTTCTTCCAGTCCTATCTGAAATATTTATCACAAATGTACTGTATCATCCAAATGTGTAGTTATTAAAATCACATAGCAGCAATTAATATCCTTATAATTAATTGTTTTGAAATTCTGGCTTATCCTGTGGTGCTCATAAGTGCACATGAGACAGTAATAAAGCTTAAAATCTTCCATCCTGAACATTTTGTCAAGAACTGACGGGTATCATCAGAAAACATCCTTGTACCAGATTATAGAGGTTGAAAATCTGCTGCATATAAATAGCATTCTGGTTTGATTATCACTCTTGTTCCCAGTTAGAAACATTTATAAAGTAAGTCATGTATAACAAATTAAAATTTTCCAAAGAATAAAACTGAGAATGGAACTGAAAACTGTAAGATACATCAAACATGTACACTTAAAACTGTAGATCTGGATTTTATTGTCAGTTGTTTAATGTGCTTGTTTTCAAACAAGTGTTCTGACATCTTGACATTATTCCCCAAGTAGTTATCTGATATATAGAGGTGTTTTATTTTGGTCTTTGCAATTGATATGTTCGGTAAGCATCTGTTAACCTGAACAGCATTTATGGCTCTATCAGAATGGAATACACTTTGAGTGCAGTTTATGGGATGCACTTGTACAAATTGAATTGCCCTGCTAATAGTGTTTCATAGCTGGCTGAGTTTTGCCATTGTTTTTGAAAAGGAAAGCACAAAAAACTTCATTTGATAACCCACCAGCTCTGTTTATGCCATGCAATAATGCAGCTGTCGAGTTTGAATTTGGGTCTTTAGTAATAATATCTAAAGTATAAATGGACAAACAATTTGAGAAGATTTCTAAAAATTTCAAGAATGGTAATCAAAATTATGACGAAATATGACTGTCCAAATATTAAAAGATATTTTTTCCACAATGATTCCTTGGCTAAAAAGCACCCAGTGTTTAATAATCATATGTTTGGTAATTTAGGAAAATAACTTGTGTAGCAATTATTCTAGCATTGAGTTAGTGAAATACGATAACCGTTATGATGATTCTGGTACTTGTATAGTAAACTCATACCTTTATATAATTGTTGGCTTCAGGCTCAGCAATCACTAAATCATAACAATGAAAAATAGGCTAGTGTTGCTGTTACTGGTCCATGAGTGGATTTTCATTTAGTACATCCTTCTGATAAAACCCCAGGGTTTGGAGATAGGACTCTGTGAAGACATGAAAAAAAATTATAACTTCATAGCAATACAGCAGAATAAATGTCCATTTCCTGCTGCTTTATTGAAGTTTGCTAATTAGGTCAGAGCGCTGGAAGGAAATGACAGCACAGTTTCATTTCATCTGCACTTAATTAGCCAGTGGAGAAAAATTCACTTTGGCAGTTGGTTTGGGTGAGAGTGGAGGGGGATGCGTGAATTTTTGATAACTGATCAAGAGGATGTCTGTACAGAAGAAAAGAATTTATGTAACATAAATGAATCTGTATTTGTTTGTGAAGCTTTAAAATTAGTTTCCACATTTGTAAAATAATGATCATAAAGCTTTCACTCCTTTGATATTTTACTACAGTTTGCAAGCATTGAAATGTCTTTTTGTTATTTTTTAAAGAATTAATTCACAACAGCACCTGAAGTAATTTAATAGCCATCCTGGTTGTGACATTATGTAATTGTTTAGCTCTGTAACCTCTTGCATAATTCGTTGCCATTAGGGTGGTTTAAAGGGCTACTTAAAATTGCTTTTTTAAAAAAAAGAAAATTGACCACATTTGTTTGCATATAACATTTGATATCTAGCATCTGGAATTCTGTTTTTCAGTATTTTACTTGATCTCTGTGGCTTGTTGCTAGGTTCTAGCATCTGTTGCTACGTGACATTAGCAGTACCACGTCTATATATGGAGCAGGTTTGTGGAAAAATGGGGACCAATTTTTTAATTTTGCTGCAAAGCAGAAAGGTTTGGTGTAATAAAAGGGTTTTGCTTGTTTTTAAAAAATTCTCGCAGTATTCCTGACTATTACAATAAAAATATGCATTCAAAAATAAAGAATTATATTAATTTTGAACAATGAATCTTTCGTGCTTTATAATAATAACTACTTGTATTTATATGGTACCTTTAATGTAACAAAATGTCCCAACGCGCTTCACAGGGACATTATAAAACAAAATTTGGCACTGAGCCACATAAGGAGGTGTGAGGGCCGATGACCTAAAGCTTGGTCAAAGAGGTAGGCTTTCAGGAAGGAAAGAAGGAAAGCAAGTTATAGAGTCGTAGAGGCTTGTGCCCAGGAAGCTGAAAGCTCAGCCGCCAGTGGTGGAGCAGTTAAAATTAGAGATGCTCAAGAGGCCAGTATTAGAGAAGCACAACTATCTCGGAGGGTTGCATTATTTTAAAATGTGCCAGGATGCTGGGCAGTACAGTTATTTAATATGACTCCACAGGCTGCACTGCCACCAGCCTCCAAAACA
Source organism: Heterodontus francisci (assembly GCF_036365525.1). Taxonomy (NCBI): domain Eukaryota; kingdom Metazoa; phylum Chordata; class Chondrichthyes; order Heterodontiformes; family Heterodontidae; genus Heterodontus; species Heterodontus francisci. Next base: position 183,466,103 of record NC_090372.1, on the reverse strand, counting down.
AGCAAGCTGGTTATTTGGTTAAAATTGAGCAGAGCGCATACAATCAGTTCTTTCCATCCTGGTTTGACATTTTTGAGAGGAATGAGTGGAAATAAGTGAGCAAATTATGTTTCTGGCAAATTTTCAGAGTGAGTTAACAGTAAGTGTATGAAAAAGAACTTTTAGGTTTGCTTCTAGAGAAATGCATGAGAGCATGATCTCTTTGACCTCTTTTTAGAAACCGGTGAGTAGCCTGTCAATCCTGATGTGAATCGTAATAAAGATGGTACTTGAAATTATTCAGAGGAGGTGATAATTTCAAACCAAGTATGTGCAGCCACGTATGATGTCTTTTCATAAACAAAAAGAGCCTTTTTATTAAACTAAGAGTACCACAGTGTGATTTGGCACATTTATTGTTGCTTGTTTTGTGATTATTGCAATGTGGTAACCAACGCATGCTTTATTATAGGATGACTAGATACAGTTTCGTATCTGGTTCTCTGTACTTTGGCCATGCCATGGGAGGGATGAAGGGAAGGTGAGGTGCAATTATCATTGAGCTGAGTTTCTGGGGATACAGGTACACTGTCACTTGGATGTTAACACAGTTGTATCTGCCGTTCATTGTGCAAGCTGCAACATAATTCTGGATTCAGTTCCTAATCTAACTCAGGAGTGCAGTGGTATGATAGTCTTTGGAGATGCTGTCTGATGTTATTGTGTTTGACACCTTAGGTACAACTCCAGGGCAGTGTTAAATTGGATTTAAAGAATGCTCAGGTTTCGACTCTTGGGCAGTTTATAAACTTAGTTAAGAGTTTTCACCATTCTAAGAAAACAAATGCTGCTGCTCAAGCTTGCAAATATGCGAAATATACAGTTCAAGAACAGGGCTGTGCAAGTGAGTGCAAAGATCTCCTCTGGTGGCTAATGTGTGGTTTTCACCCAATGTAACCGGATTAAAAACACAAAATGCTGCAAACACTCAGCAAGTCGGGCAGTGTCTGTGGAGTCAGAACCAGAGGTCAATGACCTTTCATCAGACGTGCAAGAAGTGAGAGATTTAATAGTTTCTAAGTAAATACAGAGGTGGGGAAAAGAGCAGGGAGGAAAGAACAACAGGGAAAGCCTGTGATAGGGGAGGACAGGACTCATTAAATGACAAAAGGGATGACGGTGTCAGGAAAGAAGGGATGGTAATGGGGCAAGTAAAGAAACAAAAAACGTGTCCAGAGGAGGTATAAATTGTTACAGCAGAACCATTACCAGCATCCGTCTGCAAAAATGGGAGCAGTGGTTTATGGCATAAAGCTGTTGAATTCAGTGTTGAGGCCAAAAGGCTGTAAAGTATTGTTGTCCTTCTCTGAGCAAAAAGCATATGAAAACATTGTTGTGGCAGGTCATTTTTGTAAAGCACGGATGGGAAATATCTTCTGTTTAAATTGCATTTGAAAGACAGCATTGTTACCTTACCAAATGACACCATCCCAAAGAAAAGCTGAAAAATTCACGGAAGGAGTAAAGCTGCTGTGGATGATATCACTTCCGATTTCAAAAGTTGTCCAACTAATTTATTTTTTAACTCAAAGTTCACAGTTTTTTAAAAAAACTTTTAATCTTTTCAGTTATTGCAGTTACTAATTTTAATTGTTTCATTGTTTTGTACTGACTTCTTAAAATAATACTTATATAGGTTTCAAAATATGGGAAAAGTTTCTAAACCGCTTACAGTAAATAAATAAGATTGGGTTCCAGTGATTACTAAAGCATTCCCTGTACCAGATAAGTAGACTGTTTCCTGTAACTGAATGTCATAAAGAAACTATTTTTGTTATTTATTGAACAGCTATGGAACAGTCCTCAATTTGGTGTTTATTATTCTTATTAAAAAAAAAAGAATTTTAATAACCCTTGCATGAATTTTTTTTCTCCACACTTTAGATGGAGTTGCAGTTTCTAGGTTGTTTATCTCCCATTCTCCAGCTGCATGCTGCCCTTGTGTTAGCAACTTGCAGAAACTTTTGTAGCCAGGATTTTGCAATAGAAATAATGGTAAGGCTATCAGTGCTCACCCGTTATTATGAAATAAATCAGACAGCAACTTCTGGTGGTGTACATGTGTAGTTCGCTATGCCAGCATCCAAATGTGTAGAAAGGCGTGAATTTGAGTACTTGCGTGACAGATACTGTTATGACTGAGGAGGGAGGAGTGCACTGTTTATTCTAGTTCCACTTCTCCTCGGGTCACAACATATATTTAAATTTTTTTCCCCACTTAGCGATACGGTCAATCATAGACTCTATGTTTATCCCAGAATAAAACACACCGACCAGGTTTATTTAATAAACAGCAAAATTATCAGTTTATTATAAAACAAGTCTTAACCAGTAATGAAGTAAAGCATAATCACACAGATTGAAATATTAAAGTTTCCTTTTTACCTTGGCCCCTCACACTCGCACACACACATGTATCAGCTAACTGGAAAAATAAATGGATTTTTGTTTTCAGAGCTCTATTACAGACAAAAAAAACCACTTGGGCTGAATACTTGCTCATTCTTTAAGAAACAGCAGGTGAGATGTGTTGTGTTCCAAAACTGGCATTAAGTCTGGCCTCTGAGTACACGTAGACGGGTCACTGGGATCTTTTAGAACAGTCTTTTCAGGTGGCATTGAGAATTAATTTAGCAGGCTTTTCTTTAAAGACAGGAGACAAGATGAGTTGACACAGTGGACTTCTCAGGGTCTTTTAGAGAGGTGCTGGAAAGCTGAACTGGGTTGTGGTCTTCTATCCTTCCTTGGACGTTCTCTTCTCTCCTTGGAAGTTCTCCATTTTTATACAGTTCAACCCCAACTCAAAACAATTCAAAAGCAAAACCGACAACAGGAGGCCAACCTTTTGACCTCCATCAATCTTGACCTGTCACTTCTTTGTAGAAAACTTCTCCAGGTATACAAAGTTCTTTGTTTATTGAGCTGGAAGTCAGGTGATTTCCTGGAAAGGCTTCTTGTTGCTGGAAGTCAGGTAGTTTCCCGGGCAGGCTCGCTTTCCTCACAAGACCTCTCAGTGACCCTTTTTAAAGAAAAAAATTTCCTGGGACTCTTTTTCAAAGTCAAGTGGCCTTTACATGACTCCCTTTGAAAACCCCAAAGTTTAACATTTCTTCAAGCTTTCAAAAATTAATCCTCAAAAAATATATTTAACAAAATACAGAAGCACTTTCAAACAATACCCACTAAACATGCTAGAAAAAGTTAGATAATAAAAGCAAAATGTTAGAGCTTGTCCATTCAAATGTAAGTGAACTTTTAGCAGCTTAATTACTGCATGCAACCTCTCTGGCACTGAAAATTTACTTTTAAAAGTGTGCAATCTTCATATTTCCTTCAGATTTTAATTATTGTGGGAGATTTGAATTTTTAAAGCTTTTTCCTGTCTCTCATCTCTCTCTCTCAATCCCATCTTCTCTTCTTTTGACTTCGGTACGTGATTTTGGAGTTGAAATAAATATCTTAACTTGCGCTTCTTGGTTTAGACTCTGCAAGTCTCAGTAAGGTCTCTTCAATCTGATTGGTTAAGGAGACACCTCGTTGCTTTCCCTGTTCACACAAGTCCCAAATCCCCTGTAGAGGACACCGCGCTGTTTTGACACTCTACCGCAAGTCGCAGTGCAAAAGTCAACAAAGTCTGTGGTCAAGTGTAAGTGTACTGAACGACAAACATCATTGGTTTGCTGCTGACTGAGAAATCAGCTTTACAATGTATGTTCTGTAAAACATGCAAAAAATTAGTGTGTGTGAATATATGATGTGCATCGATTTTGCGTATTTAAAATGACTCAGAATCACAGCTCTATTTATTGCACAATGAAACTGTAAAACTGTCATAAATCAAAACTGTAAAAATGAAATACTCCAGAAGGGAAGCCCTTTAAAGTGCATTTATCATACCATTGGAACAATTTTCCTTTTAAATTGTTGAAAGAAAATTGCCCAGAATATGATCGTAAGTTAACTTTGAATTACATTATTATATAATGACCTTTTTTTTAAGATTAAATAAGATATAATGCATAAAGCATGTATTGAAAAATTGAAGGCTTTTAAGTTGTAAGATCAGATGTGTAATGGGCATTAGTTTAGTTTCGTAATGCATATTAACTGTACTGTTTTGGCTAAAATTGATATATAGTAACAACTTCCAACATTTCTAAGATATTTGTGTTGATGCAGCAATCACTAACAATCTGCCATACTTTATGGCAACCCTTAGTCAATAAATTAATGATTATTAAATGTAATTGGAAGGGTAACCTGTACCGTAAGCTGCATAGCTGTATGTTACTATTAGAATGAGCAAAGATGTGTGACTCCCTCCTCAGCTACTCTCTGCAGAAGTGATTTAGAACTTGCAGGAGTTGCATTGCTGCATAATTTTTCATTTACCATAGGTCAGACATGATGGGAAGCAATTTGGTTAGTAGTTTCTTTTCTGCTTTATTTATGAAGGGGCTAATATATCAGAATTAACAAATTCTGTACGTAACAATCATCCTGTATGTCTTGGGTGGTACTGAGAGAATGGACAAGATGCTTTTATTGAATATTTTATAAATGTTGCTTTCTACAGATGTTAATTATTAACAAGATTGATCACCTGACAGATTTTAAGCACACACATTCCCTAATGAAGTTGTAGTGCATTACAATTGCTTTGTTTTTAATATTTGACCATGTTTGTAAATTAATGAAAATCTTTTGCTATGACTGTATATATGAACTGACCAACATTTTTCCAGAGGAAAAAAGTGAATCTTCAGAGGAAAACAAAATGACCTCCTTTCTGTAACCAAACTCTTCATATCACTCCCCAATGTCTTTGAAGAAACGTCGAGAGAAACAGGCTTACCATCTCCAAAACAAAGGAGATTTCTTTCACACAAGAGCACATGACATTCCCTACCATATTTATGAGATCTACCCTTTTGTGTAGTCAGAATCTGGTGGCAAATATGTTGGATTAACTTGAATTCCTAAATTTAGTGTACAAAAACAAATCAAATCTTTCCCACCGCAAAACACTTCCGCTAAGGTAACTGTCACTCTTGACCACAAAACAATACTTTCCATCCCCCACACATATCCAGATGGCCCCCAAGAATGCCAAAATGAAGCTGCGTGCTGGCAATGTCAGCCTAGTGCTCCACAAAAGACGATAGCTGAATCGTACAAGGTTCATCAACATATTTGCAAACTCTTTGATAACCCCCAGCCCAGCCAAATCCCAGGGAATATCATCGAACTACTCTACTGTCCAAATAGTGCACTGTTCACAGGTGTGTCTACAACTTACTATCACAGTGGTCTAAGGTATAGTTCTCTAAGAACCATGTGTCAAACTGTACAGTGATGACATATAACTGAGACTGCACAGCAGGTCTATGCCTATTTGAATAAAAGGAACAGTTAACAATTTAGGTGGGATCCAGACTGCATCCTTCAATTACTTGAGGAATTTAGTGCCATTTATCTAATGAGGATAGTGCTTTATCATTTTAACGTTTACTTGAAGAATCTATTAATCATTCTACAATATAGATCATCGGAAATTTATAACTTATACAGGTAAGGAAGTAAATACATATTTTTAGAAGTTGAATGTTATTGAGAACTCAAAGGATGAATCCAGGTCCTGACGACTTATTACATTGACTGTATCCTTATGTTTTATGGAAAATCTGAACTGGGGAGTGTTGATACTTGAAGCAGGAAACTGTTGGGAGCAGTTACTGTCTAGAAATGAATCTTTAGTTAAGTATGAAGAGAACTACTTGAAATGCAGAAAGACTGCTTTGTTCACAAAAAAGATGTGTAATATTTTTTAATCGATCCACAACATCCAAAAAATTGAAAGCTGTAACCTTGGAGAGAAGAAAGCGACCCAGTGCTATAATGAATTGGAATGATTGTGGAAACGTGGCCAATTCATCCCGATTTTTGAATCATACTTCGTGGTGAAGCCTTTCTAGTGACCTAAAATCCAGCAGTGCCACATACCATATCACTCATGATAGCTTATTATTGATCTCTTCATTTGGATCCTTTTGATTCTTGTTTAATAGGTTTAGCGAGGGAGGGAGGAATGGGTAAGTGGATTAAAGATATCGCACGTGCATCTTTGAAACATGCAGCTCTGGGATCAGATCGCCATGAAGCAGTAAACTGTGACATCTCTGAAAACATGAGTGTTTATCCCCATTGTTGTCACACACATAGGGCTGGATTCTGTTCCCAGCCCGACGTTGATTACCCTGGTGGGGGTGGGGGGCATAAAATCGGAGTGGCAGCTGCCGCCATGGAACCCGACACTGGGATTGTCAGGCCCGATCTTCCCAGTGGCAGGGAAGCTCCATGGCGTCCCCTCCACCACTCTGCAACGGGACCCGACGTAGCATATTTAAATAACACATTTGCATGAATTAAAATATTAACCACAGCGATCTTACCTTCAGTTCCTGATCCTCAGCACGAGTGGCACTCACGTGCCTTCACTTTCCTGTCCAGGGAAAGCTGGCGGCACCAAGGTGGGGAAGGGGTGAACTGCACTCTGATTGGTGGTTGTGTGGGGGGGGTGGTGGTGGAGGAAGGGAACAAGTCTACACTTTGTGTATAGGGAAGGGGGTGATGTCTGCACTTTGTGTGTAGAAAAGGGGGTAAAGTCTGCACTGTGAATACGGTAGGGGATGAAGTCTACACTTTGTCTATAGGGAAGGGGATGAAGGCTGCACTTTGTCTATAGGGAAGGGGGTGAAGGCTGCACTTTGTCGATAGGGCAGGGGGTGAAGGCTGCACTTTGTCTATAGGGAAGGGGGTGAAGGCTGCACTCTGAACTGTTTGCAGCTCTGGCGGCCTTTTAAAAATGGTGCATATCAGTGACGTCGTGAGTGGCGTCGCTAAAGCTGCCCCCGCCACGTGATTGTGGGGGGGGGTGGGCGGCGTGGCCGCCTGCTGTAGCAGTGTGGGCCCCGTGGGGGATGGCCGCCATTTTCTGCGCCATCCAGCCCTTAGTTATCTTCTGTGGGAGAGGTTTGCTGGTGCTGAGCTATGAGTCACTCAATCAAGTACCCATCTATAGTGGAGTGCTTCGCATGGGGGCATCAAGGCAGAGATCTGTCCGTTCCATAGAGTACACAGACGACAGTCATTTATGGAATAGCAATGATTTGCAGATCACCCAGTTCATCATCTGTCCTGTCTCTTCTCCTCCTACACACAAATCCAAGAGCAAGCAAGCAGAGAAAGTAGTTATAATTTGTACGATTACAAAAGAGACTTTTGTAGCAAATATTCTAAGCACACATTGCAGCAGGATTGATGCTTGCCTTCAGATGCAGAAAGATCCAGGCTGTAATGCATTACATATATGTAATAACTAACCATTACATTATTCTGGTAGCCATTGCTATTTCTGGAACATGAACTCAGCAGTCAGTAACCTTCTATGTGCCTGTCAGGGTCAGTGCTTGTAAAAGGTGTTTTATAACGATGTCTTTATTTTGTTCCTTGCTGTGTATTTTGAGAAGTAATTGCTCTGACCTCAGAAGGTTATTATTGCAGTTTGCACCATTGTGATAGTCATGACGAATCTGACAATAGGATGGCTCTTTGTGCAATCTCATTCTGACCCAGCACTAATGTATTTCTGTTGGATTCAAAAAAATTCCTTTTTATTCACCTGGATAAGTGGGCTGTGAAATGACAACAAATCATACTGATGTACTCTTGCAGCATGCTCTTAAACATTATGGCATTAGATGTTGATCGAGTTAGTAATAAGAGCCACCATCTTGCCATTTTCAATTACTTGAACTGAACTAACTTCAAAAGTTGTGGATAGTATGAAAAGGTTACATCTTGAAAGGTATTTTATGTCCATGCTATATTTAATGGTTTTGAAATAAAGTTATTACGGATTGACTTAGGAAGTAAATTGCTGCAAGCCAATTTTTAAAATATTGGTTTGTGGAATGTGTGAGACACAGGCAAGTTGATATTTATTGCCCACCCCTTGTTGTCCTGAGAAGCTACTGGTGGGCCTTCTCCTTGAACCACAGTTGTCCATGTGGTGAAGGTGTTTTCACAATGTTCTTAAGCTACAGAGTTCCAGGATTTTGACCCGGGGAATGGAGGAACCTCAAGATATGTCCAAGACAGGAAGATATGTGACTTGGAGCTGGTAATGTTCCCATGAAACTGTTGCCTTCTACTACTACGGTGTGGAAATCTTGGATTTTGAAGGAGCTGCTGACAAAGCATTGATGAATTGCTGCGGTACCTAATGCAGCTGCAATACGTTCATGGTGCAGGGGCAAATGTTTAGGATAGTGGCCGAGGTGTCGATCAAACTTCTTTATTCGGAGAGTGGTGAGAATGCGGAACTTACTACCATGTGAAGAGGTTGAGATGAATAGCATAGATGCATTTAAGGGGAAGCAGGATAATTACATGAAGGAGAAAAGAATAGAAGGGTACGTTGATAAGGTGGGAGGAGGATAAACAGCAGCATAGACCAGTTGGGCCAATTGGCCTGTTTCTGTGTTGTAAGTTCTATGTAATGCCATGAACATGGTCATCTGGCTTGATGGTGATGGAGGAATATGCTATGCCATGAGGTTACACATTTTAGTGATTATAAACATCTGCTTCTGTTGATGGCCCACAGCACTTCGTAAATGCCCAGATTTAACTTGATTCAGTGGTGAGGATGCTTTGCATCAGATATCTGATTGAGATTGTAAAGGCCAGCGGCATAGATTTGCTCCCAATGGCATACTGTTAGGGGTGCATGTACAGCACAAAGGTAGGTGCAGGTGAGAAGTGCCATTCTGTCTTCGAGCTCCGCCCTTCAGAGAAACCTGACTCCCCCCTGCTGTCGCATTTAACTTCCTTTTTGAACGATTACTGAGTTTTTGCCTTCATTACCTTACCCGGAAGATCATTATGTACAGAAGAAGTGCTTCGGACTTCAGTCCTGATCTTGTGTTTTTCCAGCTTAGCTTCTCATCTCTTGTCTTGCAGACAATGTCTAACTTAAAAGAGTGCTCCAATTGTTATTTGCTTTTATTCTGCTTAGTATCATGTATCTCTATTAGGCCCCCCTTATGTTTTTGTTCTTAAGTCTTAAGACTTTTCTTTTACCCAATCTCAGAAGTCAGTACTGAATCTGGCTGGGATTGAGCTTCCTAGGCCTTCTCTGCACTCCTGTTGACACTTGGATTTTCCTCTTGTGTGTTGTTGACCAGAACCGAACATAATCTTCAACATAATGGCATGACCAGAGAATCTATAATGAAGGGTAGGTAGTTAGTTTGATCTTAGAGTAGGTTAAAGGTTCGGCACAACATCGTGGGCCGAAGGGCCTGTACTGTTCTATGTTCTATGTTCTAGAACTGCATAATTTCATCACAATTGTCTTGAGCTCCAATCTGTTAACTTTATTGATTGATGCTTTAGAATGACGGGACCTGCTAGGTGACGAGTCTGTTATTACTTACAGATCTCTTTCAGCTTCACCCTTAGTTTGTGTGCCCTCTTCTTCTTCCGATGTGTAATATTTGAATTTAATTTGCTGTAGTTCTGCCTCATAAAATATTACTGCTTCGTATCATCTGTGAATTTTACATTTTGTGCTGAATCCAAGTCATCATCCACATAAGGAGCAGTGGGGGTCCCAGCACGACCACTGCAGCTCTCCGCTCAGTGCATTTCCCCAACTTGACATCACTGAAGAGAGCAAGATGATTCCTCCCTTTCAGCTCATTACTTATCCACGATGTGTGGCTGCCTTTCTCTTGTCAGGGAGAGCACTTTGCTCCTCTTGGGGGTAGACCAGCTGAGATCAGGAGCTCACCTTGTGAGCAGTTTAATGTGCAAAGTTGAATATTGCCACTATATGCTGCAGTGTGGTAGTACAACAAACTAGTTAGCCAACATGCTGTGTAAATGACTTAGAATTGGCTTTCACATGTAATTAGTATCTGCTGTTCAACCTTCTTCCTTCATAAGCAATTTTTCAGAGCCACAGATCAAACAACAACAATTTATTATTGCCTATGGAACAAATGTATGATTAGATGTTTCATTTACTGTCCAAAATTGTTCTCAATGTAAATTACCATGTCAAACTATTATACTGCATTGTGTAAACCACGTTAGATCCCAGACCATTTATGTTTGGAATATTCAAGTCAAAATGGAGAATTTGTTTCGTAAGAGAAAGCTCTAACTATAAATATGTGGCTGGCAGAGGTTTTGTAATATTCAAAAATCTCTTTAATCTGCACTAATTACATTTCTAAATTTATGATGGGGCAGGTTTGGCAAGTTGCTGCTTGCTGTCAGAGTAGGTCTTGTAAACACTGATAAGACCTCCTTCAGTCTAAGTTGTACCATTAGTCAGATGCTAAAAGCTCTTTTAAAATTAAATTGCTGCATTGTCCTTTTAAAAATTACTTCAGAAAAGCTTTTATATTTGTTGTCTTTGATCTGTAGGTTAATGCAGCATGGGTCTAAAAATGTTTTAGACTTTGATAAATATTTAATTCATGTTGCCTGCATTTACAGTTTTCCGATATTGGATTAATTTGCACTTCTTATAAAGGGATTAAATCGTTGTATCTGTTTGCAGTTGACTTCGAGCTGCTTCTTTGCATGATTTAGTTTGTGTAGCTATGGTCACCAGTTTACCATGAATAGTTAGGAAGACTGACTGTTCTGGTGAAAGTAGCATCTACCTTTGATCAGTAGGTAAGCAGATATGCACAAAAGGCATTTTTATATTTAGCATAAAGCAATCAGGAACAAGCACTGATCAGAGCTTTGAAGGGTATTGCTGCTAAAAATGTTTGAACTGGCTGCGTATCGAAGGAATATAGGAGGTAGAGAGTAGATAGAGAAAAAAGGTTGTTTGAGTTGTTTTCCTATGAAGCGTTAAAATGCATTTTAATGCCCTGTGAGCACACAGTTAGAGGCAATCCAAACAGGCTGGAGACTGGGCACGTAAGCACTAGGGAGGTGTGTAATCTCGCATTCCAGTAGGTAACCATGGAATTAATTTTCCTTGAATAAAGATTTTACTATACTGTTGCCTTTTGCAATTAACCTTTTGAGGTTTGTATAATGTTATGCCAAATCTAAAAAGCCAATGTTGAATCTTAAAAAAAGAAAGGTAGCGAGATTGATATAACTGTTTACCCCATCCTCAAGCTTTCCAATAGTGGATAAGCATCCCTATCATTTCTTAACACTGGGTTTATTTTATTTTGTAGTTTTTAAAATTCTTGTTAGTCAGAAATGTCATATGTTTAGATTGAAATTCATGCAATATATAATTGTGCAGTGTCAGGCAAGCTGTAAATAGTATTTCCAAAACATCATAAATAAACATATCAGCCCTCCTTTGGTCACCAACCATCATCAGAGCAAAGCCGACATGACATGCTGCTGTTACTGTTAAACTCTAATTTTTAAACTAGGAGCCAATGCCTTTTGGCACCTATCAGTCCTGTAAGTCTGCATTTCTGTAAAGAAAAAGACCCTTCACTCAATGAAAAGAGCAACTACCCAGTGTGGTGAACCCACTAGTTGTTCCTGTTTTACAGTATTTTTACTAAGTCTTGCCTGTTTAAAGCTTACTGTGTTTCCACATTTTATTTGCTGAGGTTTCCTGTTTGAACTCTTGACTGTTTTGCTCCTGTTTTCCATTGAGCATTCTTCCTTTCTTCCCAACCCCAGCTTCCTTTCTAACATTCTTATATCCTAATGTCATGTCCATCCGACCTGAATTGTTATTGTAGAGCAGAAATGCTAGAGATGCATAGCATCTGAGAAAAAACAGTTGGTCAGCAGTTTGGGTGTGACCTTCATCAGGAGTCTTGATAGAGTTCCACCCAAAATTTTAAGCTCGATTTTTATTTTTCTATAAATCTGATCAGTCTGCCTTGTATTCCAGATATTTTTTAATATTTATAGAGCAGCTCTGAATTAAATAGCAACATAAATGGGAGGTTTGAAACATTTTTTTTTGCACATGAAGGTCATTAGAAGGTTGAATGTATTACTGTGAGAAAGTATTGACTCCACATCATTAATCATGGCATTTGTATGGGAATTAAACTTTGGAACAAGGACTATGAAAGGGTAGGAGCAGGGAAGTGGGATTAGAGCAGTTAAATTAAAGCCTCACTCCAGGATTTGACACTTTAATCCAGGCTGACACTTCAGTACAGTACTAAACAAGTGCTGCATTGTTGGAGGTGCCCCCAAAATCAGACAACCTTTCAATTATTCTGATTTCTAATTTTGTATTTTTTGCCTATGTATCTGTAGAGCTGTATTTGCCATTCACTTCACTGAGAACTAGCATTGAATCCAAATGACTTTTCCAAACCTTTCGTACACTCTGAATTTACTTATTCAGAAGCCAGAGCATGTCTGCTGTGATGAACAATACACCCATATGAAACCAAAAAGCAGCCACATTTTAAAATCAGCACTCCCCGTTTGACAGGTAAAGACTGGGAAATGGTGCCTTGCTAAACTGCGTGGGAGGCTGACAGCAGTAGCACTTCAAAGATTAGTTTCACATCGTGTAAGGATCACTGTTTACTGAGACATGTTTGCTATTAATAACAGATAGATACTTAATACAAGTCTGTAATTTTTCCAAGTGTAACCCATTTATTTAATTAAATGAATAATACAATGAATATATTATCCTATGATCGCATGCTCTGGGGGTCAAGAATATGGTTGTGATGTTTAGCTGCTACTTGGCTTATCTTTTTATGCCTTTTTAAAGAATACTTTTGTTGCTTTGCATTCTGAAATTTTGAATGTGATGGCGTTCTCAAAACTTATATTTTATTGATAGAAAATGTAGAGGTAACTTTCTGATCTCTTCAAGTGCAGTTTTCCCACTTGGAGCACAGAATCCTTATATATTTTAGCAATTTACACCAGTAAAGTTTTCAGATGATGGTTAGTAGCAGATATAGGAAATGTCAGAATGTGAAAAATTTATACTAGTTTGCATCCAAAGTTCATTATTTTCATTCAAAATATGGATTCCACTTAAAGGTCAGTATCAATTGGGCTTTTTTCCCTTATGCTTTGCCATGGTCTGGTCAGATATGGGTCCGTGAGATCGTCTGAGATTTGTGTAATGGTGAAGAAGGAAACATCATTATGGAATGTTATTGTGCAGAGGCAGGGCCTTTGGAAGAAAGAAAGAATGGCTTGCATTTATAAAGCACCTTTCACGACCACCAGAAGTCCCAAAGCACTTTATAGCCAATTAAATACTTTGGAAGGCCTATCGGCTCTTTGCACTGTTTTCCTCCTTATTAAGCCTTCTGGCCTAAACACAGTCCTGCTTCCTTTCCATACCCTTTAACTATTTCTCTTTTTCGAACAACTATGTAATTTCCTTATCAAAGAAATTATGGACTTTGCTTCAACAGCACTTTTCCTTTTCACGTATTTTGTGATTATTGGAAAATACGAGACCTGGCCCTCTTGGAATACACAAATCACGACTTATATCTCTCAACTTATTTTCCTGCCAAGTGCCTGCAACTCCCTCTTAAAATTACTGATATCATTTTGCATCATTTCCCAGGGCAGTCCATTCCAAACATTCATTACCCTCTGTTAAATAGTTAGAACTGATCTGTCCATTCATACCACTCAAAGATTGAGGAGACTGAGCCTGTATTCTCTAGAGTTTAGAAGAATGAGAGGTGATCTCATTGAAGCATACAGAATTCTTACAGGGCTCGACAGGGTCGATGCAGCAAGGATGTTTCCCCTGTCTGGTGAGTCTAGAACTTGGGGACACAGTCTCAGCATAAGAGGTAGACCACTTAGGACTGAGATGAGGAGGAATTTTTTCACTCAGAGTGTGGTGAATTTGTGGAATTCTTTACCCCAGAAGGCTTTAGAGACTCAGTCATTGAGGATATTCAAGACAGAGATTGACAGATTTCTAGATATTGAAGATATCAAGGAATGTGGGTATAGTGTGGGAAATTGGCATTGAGGTAGAAGATTAGCCATGATCGAATTGAATGGTGGTGCAAGCTCGAGGGGCCGAATGGCCTACTCCTGATCCTTGTTTCTATGTTCACTGTCATTCTCAGAGCCATGATTAGCAGTTTTCCAGGGACACACTTGTCAATATTCTTAACAATCTGGAATGCCCCAATAAGATCCCTGCTCAACTTCCCCCAATCTAATGAAAACAAACATAGATTTTGCGGTCTCTTAAATTTGTGCCCTCCTGCTGCCATGTCATTGATCAGTGAAATCTGCAATTAGCAGCATAACCCTCTTGTATAACTTACCATAGTTTCTATTCCAACAACTCCACTTGGAATCGCCCAATTTTATCACCCTAAAATTTAAAGCTGTATATTCTATATAGTACTTGAATCCTGTGCATGACAGAAGAATATTCCTGGATCCCAGTTTCTTAAACAACTTCATAAAGATTCTGACAACCTAGCCACCAAAAGCCAATCTTTCTTCCTGCTCAGTTATTTTCAGCACATTGTAGCTAGCATATTAAATAGCATTCTCACATTGTCTACCCAAACCTCATGCTGTTACATTCATCTGTACTGAGCTGTACCACTACTTTGTCTATTGACTTCACCTTGTATTATTGGCCAATTGTACCCAATATAATGTATTGAACAAAACTTTAATTGTTCAAGTTTCTTTTCATAAGCATAACCCCATGTCCCTGACAACAGGCTAGTGAATCTATGCTGTATTTCCTCCCTTGCTTTTACATCTTGCCTAAAATGAGGTGGCTTCTTTTATTATTATCTGCCCTGTAAGCTACGTTTAGTTTCAAATTTGATCCTGATTGCGTCTCTTTCTTGCTCACTAGAATATACTTTGCAGGGTCTGTCAACCCAAGGTGCTCTTGCACATCTAGTGGGTGACAAAGTATAGTGGGCACAGAGCCCTGTGAATATGTTATAAAAATAGAAAATGCTGGAAATACTCAGCAGGTCTGGCAGCATCTGTCGAGAGAGAAGCGCAAGTTAACATTTCATGTCGGTGACCTTTCATCAGAACCTTATGAATATGTTGCCTGCCGGCTCCTTTTATCTGAAAATGTCATGTAGATTAGGAGAGAAACTAAAGAAGGAGAAAAATAATACTTGAGCTGTTAGGAGTGAGGAACTACAGTGTAAGTAGTTCACAGAAGATGCAGTTGTTACAGGGTCACCTTGATGCAGACTGACTCTCCTACTCACTACCTTTATGAGGATGAATTTTATCTGATAGAATAGCCAGTAACATCCAGCCTGAAGAAGCAAGGGAACTTACACTAAAGCATTTATTCTTGATTTTGAAAGTATGCTTACTGCTGATTGGGCCACTGAAGAAAACTGGCATGGGTACCCATGAAAGGAGCCTCTGACCTTGTTTAAACCAGCTTGAGGAGGATCGTGTGGAACACAGGATAAGGAGTAGGCTATTCAGCCCCTCAAACCTGTTCCACTTTTCAATTAGGTCATGTCTGATCAGTGTTTGATGAATAGCTACAAAGAAAATCAGTAAAATTGAAGTGTACACTGATCACTATCAATTATTTGAAATTTTGAGCATCTATTTTATGCTGCGCGTAATAAGTGAAAACTATTGGTTGTGATTATTTTAAAAGTACTTTTCCTTTAAAAATTAGTAACCTTATATTCACTTAGACTTTGAATATTTTATTTCTTTCATTTTGTGTCTCTTTACCTGTGCATTTTGTTTTATTGATTCGGTAATTAGCTTTAAAATCTGAAGTGATTGATGACTCAGTTAAAATTGATTAACTAATTGCTTTCTTGATTTTCATGGGACGTCATATACAAAGGCCCTTTTAAAAGGAACAGATAGACTTTACAAGTGAAGCAGAGGACAGCTTGTTTCCAAATGCAAATTAAAATTGGTCACATTTGTTTCCTGTAGAGAATTCTTCCTTCCAGTTGAAACTCACTGGTGATGAGGTTACCTCATTTTGCAATAAAAATATATCGAATTATGCATATGCAAATATATCTGAGTGGTTGATTTCCCTTCCAGTGTTGGTGATTTCCCCAGCATGAATCTGTGAATTTGATAGCTGGAAAGAAGCAAATGTTAACAACCGCCCCTTGCCAGCTGGTTCTCTCATCACTTTGCCTGATTTACACACCAGTAAATTAAAAGTGAAGTCAACGCTACCAGTTTTGTCAACCTTGAGGTGAATTATATTAGCTCTGCTTAATGCACTGTGTTGCTTCGTGTATTTCAGTTTTTTTTTACCCTTCCTTTTCCATTCTAGTAACAGACTTGCTCCCAGTAACCACGATCGGATACAGAAGCTAAGAAACGAGTTCCAGCAAGCAAAACAAGAGGAGCTAGAGGACCGGAGGCGTACATACAGTTTTGAACAGCCTTGGGTGAGTGTTTAGACTGTCCAGATGGGGACGGAGGGCAATGAACTTTGACTAATAGCAGCATCTGCAAACGCTGATCCTTGGGCCTGTATGCAGTAAAAGCAGTGAGGAGTCGCATGCCTTTTGACCTGTTAACTTCTAACCCCTTATCTACATCTGTGGTGCATCATTGATAATTTCATCTTGTGCAATATCAACCCATCATTGCTTGAGCAGCTTCAGTCTGTATGGAGAAACCTGATGCTATCCTGATTAACTGGACTAACCCATTCTTCTTTGGGGACAACCAATGTTTGAAAGAAGTAATGAAGTTCACTCCAGACTGGGTATTTTATTTTCCATTGGTGTTGCATAGTTTTCAAAGCAACTGTGCTCAGAGTGGATGGTGACTGGAGGAGTCCAGCAGACGGTGGACTTTCATAGTGAACTTTGCTCATGCAGACATTTATGAAAGGACTTAAGAAAAAAATGTTGCACATGCAAATATTGATTTTCAGAGGAAAGTTGAAGTGGCTTCTGCGACATGTAGTGAGTGGAGTTTTTATTTTAACACAGGCCTATCCAGTGGGATTGATAAACATGACTGTTTGTTTGTACAAAACCATTGTGTGTAAAATATAAAGCCATGTTTATTTATAGCTTAGGGTGCATTGATTTAAGTTTACTGTCATCTTATCATGACTAATACTTCAATGTTGGCGTCAGAATTAATAATAATTACTGCATGTTTACTGCTTACTTCTCATGCTGCCTCCTGCCAACTATCTTCCTTTCTGATGAGATCTTCAGTTTTAGTTAGTGAGTTGGTGATGTCTGCTGACAGGGAAAATGGAACAGCAAATGAAGTGGCAGCATATATGCAAATGGATGGTTCTGGTAACTGATTGCCTCATGTTTGTGATACCAAGGGCTGAATTCTTCCAGCTTCAAAAACGACCTGGCGCGTGCACGATATGTCCACCGTGGAGCCGCTGCGATATTTAGCACGGTGGCTCATTTACATGACGGGGCAGTCCGACCACCCCCGATGGCGTAGAGGGGGCAGGCGTTCCGTCCCCGGAAACGGCATCCGGCGCAACTGCACAGGCGCTGCTGCCATTTTTAAATGGCTTTAGGCCCTTCTGAATCATTAACATTTTTAAAGTTGTAGGGGAGAGAAAATTACAGTTAAAAGTTTATTCAAAATTGCCATCCCCTCTCCCACCCCCCATGACTAATCAGTTTATTAATTGCCCTCTCCCCCCCAAAAAACTAATCTCGCGATCCCAACCTTCCTCCGCACCCCCAAAGTTTAAAACCTTTAACCTTCAACCCCTTCCCACCATCCCCTCCACCAATCGCTTTAGTTTTTCCTGTTTTCCCCCCTCACCCATCCTTGAAAAATTAGCTGCTTCCCCCCAATCACTGTTCTGCCTCGGATCTCCGAACGGAGATCCAAAGGCGCGGGAGTTGCGGCAACCGGCCAGAATATTGCAACAGCGATCCCACTGCAACGAGGTAAATATTTATTCCTTTATTGAAATAAATTAAAATATTTTAATTAGGCTCCAGTCGCCGAGCGGTGAGGGGGCTGCCATGAGGCCTCACTGCCGCCAGTAATATGGGGCGGGGCCTTCCTTGCTTCGAGGCCCGTGGCGGGCCTGTCCCAGAGGTATTTTCCAAGCCCTCCCCGCCATGACCACCGACATCGGGGGGGGCTAGTAAAATCCAGCCCCAAGTGTGGAGTGTGCTCATTCATTTTCATGGAATACAATGACCAGACCTTTATACAACATGCACTGATCCCACGGTGGGCCATGTCGGGCATGCAATCCTAAAAAATGGGTATCTGGGGAAATTGTGCAAAATTGTATGCTTTTACATATTCTTTAAAATGGGATCAATGGAAGCCATGGGGTTATTCTTTCTTGAAATATTACTAGGAACTGCATGTCGTTGTTATCTTGAGAAATTGGGATTCAGAAACATCACTGTGTTTGAGTTTAAGTGTAAGATTCTTATTGTTCTAATACTGGATCAAGTGATTGATCAATTTTTACATCAAGTCACATTGCTAGCTTCAGATTTTTAAAATTGTTGATTGTAATGTAAGCGCCAATATTCCACTTTTATTTAAATCGCATTAAAGATAAAATCTGTGTTTTATTGTTATAGTCTGGGTTTTTGTTTCCATTGCAAAACAAAATTGTTTCTCTCTGTGGAAATGCGTGCCACTTTCCATTGTGCACCATTATTTTGTTAGCAGGTTTCCGTTTTGTGGACTATCGCTTATCTTAGGGGTGAAGGGGAGGAGGAGGAACATGTGCTTTGGGAACTAGGACTGTGAGAAAAGGTTGGACTCTAGAAGACTTGGAACTTAACTACTGTAGGTCAAAGGGCAAACTGTTGTGTATTTTAATTTCATAACAGTTTTAAACAGACTATTTTAACCTCAGTTTATAGTTTCCTGTAACGAACAGAGGGGATTCCTAAGGGGCACAATTATCTTCAGGAATAGAATGATTTCCTAAATAGCAAGTTCAGTACATGAGTTTAAATCAGTTGCTGAAATGCAGCTTGTGATCAAATCTGAATTTATTGGAACCACAAATATATATATATATATATTTTAAATGGAACTGTTCTCAGTTTCCCATTAAAAAGAATGGTTTCTGAGCTGAGTCAAGAATCAGAGTTTGCAAAACCTATGTATTCTAAACATTACTGCATTTCTCACCACAAGCCAAGTATTTCCTTTGCTTAATGATTGTATGGAAAGAATAGTTTTTTTCATGTTTCTATTAACCAAGATACATGGCTATTTCATTCATCATCCATATTGTTGACATTTTCCTGTTATTTTGGTAGCTCTCCTCCCTTACCCCCATCACCCCACTGGTGTTTAATTTTTTTCAGTCTGTGAAAACTCGTTAAGCATAAATCATACTCTAAGGGAATGAGCTGGCACACTGGTTTTATCTTTAGATCTCAGTTTTGAACCCAGAAATAAAGTCTGCTTTCTTCCATGTAGAGGGACCCTTTATAAGTTTGGCAAGTTTCTGCTCAGCTCCTGGCAAGTACCACAATACAATAGTTTACATAATTCATCACAAATGGACTAAACTAAATTAAATTTGCAGTCGTGCTCAGGCAAGGCCATAAGGAAAATTGATACAGCACGTGGAAATATTTATGTTGGTGTATTAAAGCGTGCTATTCTGGAGCTGAAAGGTGGGGCACAATCTTGAGGCAAAGTAGAGGGAACTTTGTTCAGTGTCTCTATGCAATATTTGATCTGGAAGCCTACTGGTCTCTTCCAGCCATTCTAATTTTTAAGTGCCATGTGCAGTTATAAACTTCCAATATGATTGATCAATACAGAATTTATCAAAGTAAATATACAAAGAAAGCAACACGTGGAAGATATTTGTAAATCTTATGGTAACTGATCACCCTTTGTGCAGAGTATTCATCTAGCTTTCTCATTTAATCATCAGGTCAAGGCTATCACAAAGATTCATTGAAAAATTACATTGACTTGGCGTAGAAAGCTGGCAAATATATCAACCTTATGATACAATCCGTCTATAAATGCTTAAGCTTGTAAATATATAATTTAATACTTGAATGTGAATATGTACACCGTGGCATCCTACAAATGGCAACTTGTTTTCATGAGAGCTGTACAATCCTCAGGGTTATCTTGAGTACTAATACCTAATTATGGTATGTAATAGATTCAGTGTATGTAACAACATTTTGAATTTTTACGCAGCTTCGGCCACAGTGTTATGAGTGCTTCCATTTTTACATTTTGAGGATTTGTGTGTTAAAACTGAAAAAAGATCCCATAGATGCTGGAATTTTTTTTTAAAAAGAGGTCATCAAAAGGTCTTTTCGACTGATCTTGAAAACAATTACTGGAAGAATCAAGGACTGTTAAAAATAAGCCTTTACTGAAAGGCACCTGTCTTCAAATAATTACCCAGCAGGGGTTTTTTGACTTGGGAAAGATGTTTACAAAGAAGTGACAGATCAGGTTTTATAGGGGTCAGGAGGCTTGATTCTTGTGACATTGTTTTTGGTTTCGTTTTGGACAGTGAGCTGGAGGTGTGGACAGTGTTACAAAAGTCAATTAGAGAAAACTTGCCAAGGGAGCACAACCCCAACTCAGTCTGTTCTAGCTCTTTTGAAAAGCCTGCCAGTTTTGCATCTCTTGAGAAGCTGAGAAGCTAGTGTAAGAAACTGCCTGAAATCCCTGTTGCTGCATTTTTCCTGGAAAGCCTGCCCAAACTGATCTTCAACGTCACCTGACAAGAACTGTTCTAGAAAGATCCCAGTGACAGTCAACTACACGTATTTGGGATGCCAAACCAAAAAGGACATCTGACATCTTTTCACATCTTTTTTTTCTTCAAGAATTAGCAAGTATTTTGGCCAACGTATTGTTTTTTGGGTTTTTTTTGTAATAGTGCTCGAAAGAGTAAATCTCTTTATTTTTTCAGTTAACCGGTGTATATGTGTGTGTGTGGCTGAGGTAAAAAGGAAATTCTAATATTTCAATCTGTGTTAATATTTTGCTTCATTACTGGTTAAGACTCGTAATATAATAAACTGATCATTTTGTTGTTTATTAAAGAAACATGGTTGGTGTATTTTATTGTGGGATAAAAATAGAGGGATGAATTTTACCAGCCCCCCAACATCAGGGGTCGTGGTGGGGGTGCCCGGAAAATACTTCCAGGAGAGGCCAGCCATGGGCCTTGATGCCTGAAAGGTCCTGCCCCATTTTACCGGCGGCGGTGAGGCCTTGGGGCGGCCACACCCCGCCGCATGGCGGTGGCGGAGCCTTGATTTAAATATTTAAATAAATTATTCTTTCTTTTGGGCCTCCTTATCTCGAGAGACAATGGATACGCGCCTGGAGGTGGTCAGTGGTTTGTGAAGCAGCGCCTGGAGTGGCTATAAAGGCCAATTCTGGAGTGACAGGCTCTTCCACAGGTGCTGCAGAGAAATTTGTTTGTTGGGGCTGTTGCACAGTTGGCTCTCCCCTTGCGCCTCTGTCTTTTTTCCTGCCAACTACTAAGTCTCTTCGACTCGCCACAATTTAGCCCTGTCTTTATGGCTGCCCGCCAGCTCTGGCGAATGCTGGCAACTGACTCCCACGACTTGTGATCAATGTCACACGATTTCATGTCACGTTTGCAGACGTCTTTATAACGGAGACATGGACGGCCGGTGGGTCTGATACCAGTGGCGAGCTCGCTGTACAATGTGTCTTTGGGGATCCTGCCATCTTCCATGCGGCTCACATGGCCAAGCCATCTCAAGCGCCGCTGACTCAGTAGTGTGTATAAGCTGGGGGTGTTGGCCGCTTCAAGGACTTCTGTGTTGGAGATACGATCCTGCCACCTGATGCCAAGTATTCTCCGAAGGCAGCGAAGATGGAATGAATTGAGACGTCGCTCTTGGCTGGCATACGTTGTCCAGGCCTCGCTGCCGTAGAGCAAGGTACTGAGGACACAGGCCTGATACACTCGGACTTTTGTGTTCCGTGTCAGTGCGCCATTTTCCCACACTCTCTTGGCCAGTCTGGACATAGCAGTGGAAGCCTTACCCATGTGCTTGTTGATTTCTGCATCTAGAGACAGGTTACTGGTGATAGTTGAGCCTAGGTAGGTGAACTCTTGAACCACTTCCAGAGCGTGGTCGCCAATATTGATGGATGGAGCATTTCTGACATCCTGCCCCATGATGTTCGTTTTCTTGAGGCTGATGGTTAGGCCAAATTCATTGCAGGCAGATGCAAACCTGTCGATGAGACTCTGCAGGCATTCTTCAGTGTGAGATGTTAAAGCAGCATCGTCAGCAAAGAGGAGTTCTCTGATGAGGACTTTCCGTACTTTGGACTTCGCTCTTAGACGGGCAAGGTTGAACAACCTGCCCCCTGATCTTGTGTGGAGGAAAATTCCTTCTTCAGAGGATTTGAACGCATGTGAAAGCAGCAGGGAGAAGAAAATCCCAAAAAGTGTGGGTGCGAGAACACAGCCCTGTTTCACACCACTCAGGATAGGAAAGGGCTCTGATGAGGAGCCACCATGTTGAATTGTGCCTTTCATATTGTCATGGAATGAGGTGATGATACTTAGTAGCTTTGGTGGACATCCGATCTTTTCTAGTAGTCTGAAGAGACCACGTCTGCTGACGAGGTCAAAGGCTTTGGTGAGATCAATGAAAGCAATGTAGAGGGGCATCTGTTGTTCACGGCATTTCTCCTGTATCTGACGAAGGGAGAACAGCATGTCAATAGTCGATCTCTCTGCACGAAAGCCACACTGTGCCTTTATAAATAAATTATAATGAATGCATAAACACTTAGCTTGTCCCAACAGCTATCCCACGCCAATATTCCAGCCGGTGGCCGGAATTCCCGCAACTTTGGATCTCCGATTGGAGATCGAGGCGTAACACTGGTGATGGGTAGGGGATGGGGTGGGGTGAACTTTTTGAGGTGCGGAGAGCGGGGAAAACTCCTACAATTTTTAAAAAATTCATTCATGGGATGTGGGCATCACTGGCCAGGCCAGCATTTATTGCCCATCCCTAATTTCCCTTGAGAAGGTGGTGGTGGGCTGCCTTCTTGAACCGCTGCAGTCCATGTGGGGTAGGTACATCCACAGTGCTGTTAGGAAGGGAGTTCCAGGACTTTGACCCAGCGACAGTGAAGGAACGGCGATATAGTTCCAGGTCAGGATGGTGTGTGACTTGGAGGGGAACATGCAGGTGATGGTGTTCCCATGCATTTGCTGCCCTTGTCGGTAGAGGTCGCGTATTGGAAGGTGCTGTCTAAGGAGCCTTGGTGCATTGCTGCAGTGCATCTTGTAGATGGTACACACTGCTGCCACTGTGCGTTGGTGGTGTAGGGAGTGAATGTTTGTAGATAGGGTGCCAATCAAGCGGGTTGCTTTTTCCTGGATGGTGTCAAGCTTCTTGAGTGTTGTTGGAGATGCACCCATCCAGGCAAGTGGAGAGTATTCCATCACACTCCTGACTTGTGCCTTGTAGATGGTGGACAGGCTTTGGGGAGTCAGGAGTGAGTTACTCGCCGCAGGATTCCTAGCCTCTGACCTGCTCTTGTAGCCACGGTATTTATATGGCTACTCCAATTCAGTTTCTGGTCAATGGTAGGATGTTGATAGTGGGGGATTCAGCAATGGTAATGCCATTGAATGCCAAGGGGAGATGGTTAGATTCTCTCTTGCTGGAGATGGTCATTGCCTGGCACTTGTGTGGCACAAATGTTACTTGCCACTTATCAGCCCAAGCCTGGATATTGTCCAGGTCTTGCTGCATTTCTACATGGACTGCTTCAGTATCTGAGGAGTCACGAATGGTGCTGAACATTGTGCAATCATCAGCGAACATCCCCACTTCTGACCTTATGATTGAAGGAAGGTCATTGATGAACTAGCTGAAGATGTTTGGGCCTAGGACACTACCTTGAGGAACTCCTGCAGTGATGTCCTGGAGCTCAGATGATTGACCTCTAACAGACACAACCATCTTCCTTTGCGCTAGGTATGACTTCAGCCAACAGAGTGTTTTCCCCCTGATTCCCATTGACCTTAGTTTTGCCAGGGCTCCTTGATGCCATACTCGGTCAAATGCTGCCTTGATGTCAAGAGCGGTCACTCTCACCTCACCTCTTCAGTTCAGCTCTTTTGTCCATGTTTGAACCAAGGCTGTAATGAGATCAGGAGCTGAGTGGCCCTGGCAGAACCCAAACTGAGCGTCACTGAGCAAGTTATTGCTAAGCAAGTGTCGCTTGATGGCACTGTTGATGACACCTTCCATCACTTTACTGATGATTGAGAGTAGGCTGATAGGGCGGTAATTGGCCGGGTTGGACTTGTCCTGCTTTTTGTGTATAGGACATAGCTGGGCAATTTTCCACATTGCAGGGTAGATGCCAGTGTTGTAGCTGTACTGGAACAGCTTGGCTAGGGGCGCGGAAGTTCTGGAGCGCAGGTCTTCAGTACTATTGCCGGAATATTCTCAGGGCCCGTAGCCTTTGCAGTATCCAGTGCCTTCAGTTGTTTCTTGATATCACGCGGAGTGATTCGAATTGGCTGAAGTCTGGCATCTGTGATGCTGGGGACTTCAGGAGGAGGCCGAGATGGGTCATCAACTTGGCACTTCTCTCTGAAGATTGTTGCAAATGCTTCTGCCTTATCTTTCGCACTGATGTGCTGGGCTCTCCCATCATTGAGGATAGGGATATTTGTGGAGCCACCTCCTCCAGTTAGTTGTTTAATGATCCACCACCATTCACGGCTGGATGTGGCAGGACTGCAGAGCTAAAATCTGATCAATTGGTTATGGGATCGCTTAGCTCTGTCTATCGCATGCTGCTTACGCAGTTTGTCACGCAGATAGTCCTGTGTTGTAGCTTCACCAGGTTGACACCTCATTTTGAGGTATGCCTGGTGCTGCTCTTGGCATGCCCTCCTGCACTCTTCATTGTACCAGGGTTGGTCTGCTGGCTTGATGGTAATGGTAGAGTGGGGGATATACCGGGCCATGATGTTACAGATTGTGGTTGAGTACAATTCTGCTGCTGCTGATGGCCCACAGCGCCTCATGGATGCCCAGTTTTGCATTGCTAGATCTGTTCGAAATCTATCCCATTTAGCACGGTGGTAACGCCACACAACATGATGGACGGTATCCTCAATTTGAAGGCGGGACTTCATCTCCACAAGGACTGTGCGGTGGTCACTCCTACCAATACTGTCATGGACAGATGCATCTGCGGCAGGCAGATTGGTGAGGAAGAGGTCAAGTATGTTTTCCCCTCATGTTGGTTCTCTCACCACCTGCCGCATACCCAGTCTGGCAGATACGTCCTTTAGGACTCGGCCAGCCCGGTCAGTAGCAGTGCTACCGAGCCACTCTTGGTGATGGACGTTCAAGTCCCCCACCCAGAGTACATTCAGTGCCCTCGCCACCCTCAGTGCTTCCTCCGAGTGCTGTTCAACATGGAGGAGTACTGAGTCATCAGCTGAGGGAGGGTGGTAGGTGGTAATCAGCAGGACGTTTCCTTGTCCATGTTTGATCTGATGCCATGAGACTTCATGGGGTCCAGAGTCGATGTTGAGGACTCCCAGGGCAACTCCCTCCCTACTGTGTACCACTGTGCCGCTACCTCTGGTGGGTCTGTCCTGTCAGTGGGACAGGACATACCCGGGGATGGTGATGGCAGCGTCTGGGAAATTGTCTGTCAGGTATGATTCCGTGACTACGACTATGTCAGGCTGTTGCTTGACTAGTCTGTGGGACAGCTCTCCCAACTTAGGCACAAGCCCCCAGATGTTAGTAAGGAGGATTTTGCAGGGTCGACAGGGCTGGGTTTGCCATTGTTGTTTCTGGTGCCTAGGTCGATGCCGGGTGGTCCGTCCGGTTTCATTCTTTTTTATTGACTTCGTAGCGGTTAGATACACCTGAGTGGCTTGCTAGGCCATTTCAGAGGGCATGTAAGAGTCAACCACATTGCTGTGGGTCTGGAGTCACATGTAGGCCAGACCAGGTAAGGACAGCAGATTTCCTTCCCTAATTGGCTGAGGGGATGATGGGAAGTGGTTGAATGCAAAGGTATTGAAGTTCAAGATGGGTAGAATATTTTTGTGTGGAAAAGGCAGTAAATGAAGTGTTTGGTCATGGTGGGGGGTTGTGTGAGAGGGGCATCAATCTTTTATTAAAATTACAAATGTAAATGTTCCCTCCATTTCTGTTTTAAAATGCAAATTACTTGTAAGGCCTTGCAGCCCTTGAAAATGGCGCCGGCACCTGTGCGGTGGCGCCAGACCCCATGGCCGGGGACGAAGCAGCTGCCCCCTCTACTTCACCGGGGATGGGCATTCTGCCTCCTCCATGTAAATGAGCCGCCGCGCAAAATCTGGCGGCACACATCTCATGTGCACTACGTCTGTTTTGAAGCTTGCTGCCGAGATTGGCGGCGAGCTTTAAAAATTCAGCCCAGAGTCTATGATGGACCATATCGGTAAATGGCACAGAATTTGTATATATATTGTGGCCTTTGGAGAAGTGGAAGTAGATTAAACAGTGCTCTTTTCCCGCCTCCGTCATAAAAAATAATTGGGGGCTCTTTGCAGGATAACCCAACGCCAGCGATGTACAATTGTAAGTGGGGTAATAATAATTGAAAAGTGAAAAAAAAAAGTTTACTCTACCGAAGTGTCTTTAACAGTTGCTGCAATCTTTCTGGGGAAGGAGGATGTATCCCTGAGTGATTTGAGAAACTTAACCAAGGTTAAACTGGAGGACTTGGCAGAACTGTTGGCAGTGGAGTTAAAACCAGCAGTTAAGAAAGCAGACATAATTGAAGCAATAGCACAGCATTTGAAATTGGAAGGAGGAGGCAAACCAGAGGGTAGTGCAATTGAATTAGCAACACTTGAGTTCAAGATGAAGCAGCTTGAAATGGACAAAGAAAAAGAAATGGAAAAACTTAAGCGTTAACAGGAAAAAGAAAAAGCAATAGTATTGAAAAAACTTGAGCTGCTTTGAGGATTGACTATGAAGAAGCTTGAATTTGAAAAAGAGGAAAGGGAAAAAGAGAGAGCATTTCAAAGAGAAAGAGAAGGAAGGGAATTTGAAGTTAAAAAGATGGAACTAAGACAAAGGGGTGGTCTTGACCCAGTGAAAGTTCCGGTGAGGAAAGATCTGGCTCCAGCCCAGGACCCAGTGGAGAGCTGTTTAAATTTGTGCAAGCCCTCCCTAAATTTGAGGAAAGGGACGTAGAGGCATTTTTATTTCTTTTGAAAAGATAGGCAGGCAGATGAAATGGATGAAGGAAAGATGGACACTGCTTATGCAAAGCAAGTTGATGGGCAGAGCTCATGAAGTTTATGCCATGGAACTAAGGAGACTTCTGCAGATTGTGAGATGGCAAAAAAGACTATTCTCGCTGCGTATGAGTTGGTCCATGAAGCTTACCAGCAGAAATTTCAGATCCTCCGGAGACTGTCGAGGCCAACTTATATAGAATTTGAGAGGGTAAAGTAAATAAATTTTGATCGTTGGATGTGGGCGTTAAAGGTAGAGGCCACGTATGAGAACCTGAGGGATCTAATTCTCCTGGTAGAACTTCAAAGTTCACTCCCTCCATTAGTAAGAACCCATGTAGAGAACCAGAAGATTTCAATGGCCAGACAGGCAGCAGAAATTGCTGATGAGTACAAGCTTGTTTATAACCTCAAACCCTTTGTCCGTCACCCCCAAGAACCTGAGAAGGATAGAAGGTGGGAGCGTGAAAGGAAGGCAAGTAGCCGGTGACAAGAAAGGACAGCTGGGAACGCCCCGGGATCTTCTGCTCAGGCCAGAAAGGAAGAAGCTGAGGGTGAAATTAAGGTCCACAAGCTTAAGTGTTACCATTGTCACAAGGTGGGACACCTGCATGCAGAATGCTGGAAGTTGTGGGGTAAACCCACGGGATTCATTGGGGTACACAAAGCCATTGCAGAGAAAGGGGCCCTGACTGAGTACAGCAGATCAGGCTGTAGCTCTGACTGCCGCTGTGAGACTAAATACAAAAACCACTGAGAGTGCAGGGATTGTGAATAAGATATCTGAAGGTTATGGGGAATTCTTGTCAAAAGGTAAAGTAACCCCTTATCCAAGTGAGGCAGGTAAACCTATAGTTATACTTAGGGATACAGGAGCCACCCAAACTCTCTTGCTGGGGAAAGGCATCACATTTCCACCTGAGAGCGCACTGAATGCCAAGGTTTTAGTGAATGGTATTGGCGGGGAGTATATACCCGTATCTTTGTTTCGGGTGCACCTAGAGTGTGTCCTAAT
Organism: Heterodontus francisci; assembly: GCF_036365525.1. Lineage (NCBI taxonomy): Eukaryota > Metazoa > Chordata > Chondrichthyes > Heterodontiformes > Heterodontidae > Heterodontus > Heterodontus francisci. The sequence continues at coordinate 183,437,760 of NC_090372.1, read as the reverse complement.
GTCCAGAACGGTAACTATCGATAGTTAGCCAGTAGACGGAGTTGACCTGCTGCTGAGGAATGATTTGGCCGGAACTAAGATAGTTGCTTCTCCAGTAGTCACAGAGAAACCAAGTGACGTTAAAGAGACAGAACAGTTGCAGGAAAAGGTTCCAGGAATTTTTCCTTCATGTGTCATAACCCGAGTAATGGCTAAACAAGTTCCATTGTCGGAGGTAAAATTGGCATCAAAGTCAGATAGTCAAATATCTGAAACTTTCTTTGGGGATTTGGATAATCTGAAGGAAATGTTTAATAAGTCTTCTGTGATCACAGCTCAGCAAGCTGATCCAGAGTTAAATAAAGTGGCACAATCAGTTCGAACTGAAGCTGAGGCAAAAGGAGTTCCAGAAAGTTACTATGCTAAAAATGGGATTCTGACGAGGAAGTGGAGACCTCCTCACAGACCTGTGGACAAAGAATGGACAGTTGTTCACCAGATAGTGGTAAAGTATCGCTGGGAACTACTAAGGACAGCACATGAAATTCCTGTAGCGGGACATGTGGGGATCCGGAAGACCCAATCACGTACAAGTTGATATTTTTACTGGCTAGGTCTTTCCAAGGAGGTAGCGCAGTTTTGTAAAACATGTCATATGTGCCAGATTGTGGGAAAACCGCAACCTGCCATAAAACCGGCACCTCTAATTCCCATACCAGTTTTTGGGCAACCATTTAGTGGGGTGTTGGTAGACTCTGTAGGACCCTTACCGAAAAGAAAAGCAGGACACTAATATATACTCATCTATCATGGATATGGCTACTCGGTTCCCAGAGGCCATTCTTTCGAGTACATTTTTTGCTAGGAGAGAGAAGTTAACCCAGTTCTTCACTAGATATGGATTACCAATTGAGATTCAGTCATATCAAAGTTTCAATTTTATGTCTAACATTTTTCATCAAATTATGGGTAATTTGGGTATAAGACAGTTAAAGTCTTCAGCATACCACCCACAGACACAAGGAGCTTTAGAAAGGTGCCATCAGACCCTCAAAACGATGATCAGAGCATACTGTCATGAATATCCCCATGATTGGGATAAAGGGCTAGAATTTCTTTTGTTTGCCACTTAAGATTTACCTAATAAATCTACCAGTTTTAGGCCTTTTGAATTAGTTTATCGACATGAAATAACTGGTCCTCTAAAACTAATTAAATAAACGTTTTCAGGACAGAGAGACGAATCTTCTGTGCTAGATTATCTATCTGTGTTCCGGGAACAGCTCATGAAAGCTTGCAAACTGGCTCAGGAATACCTTAAAGCTTCCCAAACAACCATGAAGAAATGAGCAGACAAGCTTACCAAGACCTGAACATACCAATCAGGAGATGAGGTGTTCGTACAGGGTGAACCACTGAAAGCATGGTTCAGTGGTCCATATAAAGTGGTAAAGTTAATTATTTGAGTTAAACCCCGGATCGCCGGATAAAGGATCGGCTGTGTCATATCAATATCATCGCTGGGAGGAGGATAAGCAAGCATAGCTATGTCAGGTAGAAGGGACAGTGAAGGATGAAAGGGATAGTGAGGATGAGGCAGAAAGAAGGCGAGACAATTCTCAAATTGAACTTCCTACTATCCGGTTAGATAATACTGAATTGTTTGGGAGATTGGACACCATTATTTCATATTTAGATGCAGAACTAGAAGACCTAACAAGGATACTTACAGCATTTAAAAGAGTCTGTAGGGAAAAGCCAGAATGTACAACATTAGCCACACATGATGTGGATGCACAGGAATCCTTTCCTGTAAAACAGCATCCTTATTGCTTAAGTCCAGAGAAACATGCCCAGGTAAAATCAGAAATCAATGCATGTTGGAAAGCCACCTAATTGAACCCAGTCAAAGCAGCTGGAGTACCCCAGTCATGTTAGTGCCTAAACCTTTTGGTTCAACTAGGCTCTGCATAGACCAAGGTGGAAGGTTATCGGGAGCAGGTGGAAATGTGGAGTAATCAATTCAGCCATGAACACTTGAATGGCAGAGCAGGCTCGAAGGGCTGAGTAGCCTAATCCTGCTCCTAATTCGTATGTTCGTACAGAAAGGTTAATGCAGTAACAGAGGCAGACTCCTACCCAATTCTTCATTTGGAAGGCTGTATTAACAGAGTGGGCAGTGCCATGTTTCTTACAAAAATAGATTTGTTAAAGGGATACTGGCAAGTTCCTTTAACACCCAGAGCTAAAGAAATAGCGGTCTTTGTCATGCCAGATGGTCTTTTCCAATGCCAAGTGATGCCATTCAGGCTTAAAAAAAATGCCCAGCAACTTTTCAGAGACGAATGAAACAAGTGGTAGCCAGTGTTCCTAACTGTGTAGTTTACCTTGATGACATGCTGGTATATAGTGACACTTGGAAGGACCACATGAAACAACTAGAAGCTATGTTTGGAAAGTTACAATCAGCTGATTTGGTAATAAACCTTGCCAAAAGTGAATTTGCAAAAGCGAGAATAATCTACCTAGGGCATATAGTAGGACAAGTGTTGCCAAGAACAGCAAAAGTACAAGCATTGATGGAGTTCCCTACCCCTAAGACTAAGTGAGAAATCATGAGGTTTTGGGGGATGTGTGGTTTCTACAGACAGTTTGTACCAAAGTTTAGTGCTATAGCTGCTCCACTGACAGATTTGCCACAGAAAAAGAAAACCAAGGTAGTGTGGTCAGGGGAGTGCCAAGCATCTTTTGAGAGGCTGATAGCCATTTTCATAATGAACTGGAGTTGGTTGCTCAAATTTCACTAAGCCCTTCAAGGTAGTGATTGATGCTAGTGACCTGGAGGTCAGTGCAGTCCTGTTACAAGACAATGAATCAGGTATAAAAAGGCCAATGGGATACTTTTTCCAAAAAGCTAAATCAACATCAAAAAAGATATTTGACAGTGGAAAAAGAAACTCTCGGTTTATTATTAGCTCTTAAGCATTTTGAAGGATATGTCTGCCACGACTACAGAGAGACACTGGTATATACTGATCATAACCCCCTAGCCTTTGTGGAAAAATTTAAAAACCAGAATGCCAGACTATTCCGATGGAATTTGCTATGCAACCTTATCACTTAAAGATTATCCACATTTCAGGCAAAAATAATGTAATTGCAGATGCTTTAGAACAAAGAACAAAGAACAGCACAGAAACAGGCCATTCGGCCCTCCAAGCCTGCGCCGATCTTGATGCCTGCCAAAACTAACACCTTCTGCACTTCCGGGGCCCATATCCCTCTATTTCCTTCCTATTCATATATTTGTCAAGATGTCTCTTAAACGTCGCTATCGTATCTGCTTCCACCACCTCCCCTGGCAGCAAGTTCCAGGCACTCACCACCCTCTGAGTAAAAAACTTGCCTCGCACATCTCCTCTAAACTTTGCCCCTCGCACCTTAAACCTATGTCCCCTAGTAACTGACTCTTCCACCCTGGGAAAAAGCTTCTGACTATCCACTCTGTCCATGCCGCTCATAACTTTGTACACCTCTTTCATGTCGCCCCTCCACCTCCGTCGTTCCAGTGAAAACAATCCGAGTTTTTCCAACCTCTCCTCATAGCTAATGCCCTCCAGACCAGGCAACATCCTGGTAAACCTCCTCTGTACCCTCTCCAAAGCCTCCACGTGCTTCTGGTAGTGTGGCAACCAGAATTGCACGCAATATTCCAAGTGTGGCCTAACTAAGGTTCTGTACAGCAAATTTAAAAACCAGAATGCCAGACTATTCTGATGGAATTTACTGTGCAACCTTATCACTTAAAGATTATCCACATTTCGGGCAAAAATAATGTAATTGCAGATGCTTTAGAACAAAGAACAGTACAGCACAGGAACAGGCCATTCGGCCCTCCAAGCCTGCGCTGATCTTGATGCCTGCCAAAACTAACACCTTCTGCACTTCCGGGGCCCATATCCCTCTATTCCCTTCCTATTCATATATTTGTCAAGATGTCTCTTAAACGTCGCTATCGTATCTGCTTCCACCACCTCCCCTGGCAGCAAGTGTATCTAGAATCTAACTTTGTTTTGAGTTATCTGAATGCAAAGATGGTACAAAGCAGAACTGTATCAACTGCAGGTAAAGAGTGAATGGCTATGACTGTGTAAATGTGTTTTAAAATATTTTCATCTATTTTTTCTACACTTTGTAATGAAACTCATTTAAAAATGGTGTTTCATTCCTCCAAGGGTGGAGGTGTTAGAAGTGCTTCCATTTATTAAATCTTGAGTGTTAAAACTGAAAAAGGATCCCATAGATGCTGGATTTTTTTTAAAAAGAGGGCATCAGAAGGTCTTTTGGACCGAATTTGAAAACAGTTACTGGAAGAATCAAGGAGTGCTAAAAACAAGCCCTTACTGGAAGGCACCTACCTGTCTTCAAATAATTACCCAGCAGGGGTTTTTTGACTTGAGGAAAGATGTTTACAAAGAAGTGACAGATTAAGTTTTATAGGGTCAGGAGACTTGATTCTTGTGACTTTGTTTTTGGTTTTGCTTTGGATAGTGAGTGAGCTGGGGGTGTGGACAGTATTACAAAAGTCAATTGGAGAAAATTTGCCAAGGAAGCAAAACCCCCAACTCAGTCTGTTCCAGCTCTTTTGAAAAGCCTGCCAGTTTTCCATCTCTCAAGAAGCTAGTATAAGAAACTGCCTGAAACCCCTGTTGCTGCATTTTTCCTGGAAAGCCTACCCAAACTGAACTTCAATGTCGCCTGACAGGAACTGTTCAAGGAAAATTCCAGTGACAGTCATTTACATGTATTTGGGACGCCAAACCAAAAAGGATATCTGACATCTTTTCATATCTTCTCTTTTTTTCTTCAAGAATTAGCAAGTATTTTGGCCAACATATTCTTTTTTGGGTTTTTTTCTAATAGAGCTCCAAAGATTAAGGCCAGAATTTTTTGCATGGTGGACAGAAGCTGTTCACCAGTCAATGGCGATCCAGCTCCACCGGGCTTGGGTATCCAGTCTGGATTTTAAGGGCCCCAGGCCTTTAATTGGTCTTAGGCGGGACTTCCTGCCTCAATGAGATGCAAGTCCCGCCTAATGGAGCTGCCGGCCAATCAGCAGGCAGGCAGCTCTTAATCCCAGCAGTGCCAGTGTGTGTGAGGAGCTACGGTAAAAATTTTAATATTTCAATCTGTGTGTTAATACTTTGCTTTATTACTGGTTAAGACTTGTTTTATAATAAACTGATAATTTCGTTATTTATTAAAGAAACCTGGTTGGTGTACTTTATTCTGGGATTAAAATAGAGTCCATGATTGACCGTATTGGTAAGTGGGGGAAACAATTCAATGTATGTTGTGACCCGAGGAGAAGTTGAACGAGAATAAACAGCACATTCCTCCCTCCTCAGTCATAACAGGGTGGCACAGTGGTTAGCACCGCAACCTCACAGCTCCAGCGACCCGGGTTCGGTTCTGGGTACTGCCTGTGTGGAGTTTGCAAGTTCTCCCTTTGACTGCGTGGGTTTCCTCCGGGTGCTCCGGTTTCCTCCCATGTGCCAAAGACTTGCGGGTTGATAAGTAAATTGGCCATTGTAAATTGCCTTAGTGTAGGTAAGTGGTAGGAGAATTTGAGGGAAGGTGGGGATGGGAGAGGGAAATGGGATAAATGTAGAATTAGTATAAATGGGTGGTTGATGATCGGCGCGGACTCGGTGGGCCAAAGGGCCTGTTTCGGTGCTGTATCTCTCTATGACTCTATAACAACAGTTGAACTATTGCTTGAAATTCTAGTCAACCCATTATAACCCTTAGAATACTCGAGCTGTGGAAATAGTATAGCAAAGATTCAGTAGAATGACACTAGTAAGAAGAGTGCCTCTGTATGAAGAAAGGTTCAAAACTGGGATTTTGTTACTAGAACAAAAAAGGTTAATGGGGGATTTAATAGAAGATTTCAGAATTATGACGTTTTGATATGTTCAAACCGAGAAGTATGGTTTTAGAAATATTGTTTTCACTGGTTGTGGTTTAGTAACAAGGGAGCATAAACTCAGGATTATCAATACAGCAACAAGAACGAAGGGGAAGTTATTTTCAGATGGAGGGGTTATTGGATGATGGAATGCTTTAACACAAGTGACTTTTGAGGCAGGGACTATAACATTATTGAAAAGGGAATTGGATAAGTACTTGCAAAGGAAGAATATAAAAATGAATGTGGCTAAGGCAGGGAAATGGGATTAGAGTAGGTGGTTTCAGTAAAAGAGTTAACACTGGTGCACACACAATCAGCTGAATGACCTCCTGTGCTGTAATTTTTAATGATTCAAACTTAGAATGAATGGATTCAATTAATTACATACTAAAATGTACATTTAGGTTTACATGAAACTGGTCAATGGTTCTATCCTGACTAAAATAAATAAAGGCTTGTACCATATCTCTTCTTGTTCTTGGTTTTACTGATTTGATTGTATTCCAATTTTTCTAACATCTGCTTATCAAGGTCAAGACGATTTCTAGTGCAAGCATTTTCATGTGTGGTTTTAGAGTTAATACATGTTCCTCCTAACTGGGCGGCACAGTGGCGCAGTGGTTAGCACCGCAGCCTCACAGCTCCAGCGACCTGGGTTCAATTCTGGGTACTGCCTGTGTGGAGTTTGCAAGTTCTCCCTGTGTCTGCGTGGGTTTCCTCCAGGTGCTCCGGTTTCCTCCCACATGCCAAAGACTTGCAGGTTGTTGGGTAAATTGGCCATTAGCAATTGCCCCTAGTATAGGTAGGTGGTAGGGAAATATAGGGACAGGTGGGGATGTGGTAGGAATATGGAGTTAGTGTAGGATTAGTATAAATGGGTGGTTGATGGTCGGCACAGACTCGGTGGGCCGAAGGGCCTGTTTCAGTGCTGTATCTCTAAACTAAACTAATGCATAGGGATACAAGTGGCCTTCCAGATTCATCTCTTCCCTACTCCCTCCATTCCTGGGCCTTGCTTCTTCCTGGTTAAGCCTGAGAAAGCTACATTTCATTCTAGTAACACCGTATTCATGTCCTTGACCTTTTAATTTCTAGGGTCTTGACAGTCTCACGCATTCATGTTCGCCATCCCAGGATTATTTGTGTTTTAGAATGCAGTGCTATTTCCAAGTGTGCCTTGGAGTTCTTTGTAGCTGGAAATGATTTTCATAATTATGCTTTGCTTGTGTAGTACAATGTTTGTGCAGATGTTTATGCTCTTCTGAGGAATGTGTCACAAAACAGGGGAAAAAAGATTTGCTTGCTGAATGTTTATAAAGCAAATTGTGTTCAGTTGTGTTTCCAAAAACTATTACTTAGCTTCAGCGAATAATACCTTCTGATCCAGAATAGTCAACCTCAATATATATTCATATTTCATTTCATAGAATATTTGCAAAGTGTGTTTAAAGTTGTGGTGTTCCCTTTGTGAGTCTTATAAGTTTAGTATTAACCAATAAAAATTGAGAAGTGACCTAATTAGCAAGCCCACAATTGTAATAAAGCACGCAACTTAAATAGATATTTGCGGAAATAATTACAGAAATTGAAGTATTGGATGATTACACATACATATCAATGTAAGTCCACGAAATGGGTGTTAAACATATATCAGGTGTTATCTCAGGTTCAACAACTTGACCTGACATAATGTCAGAAAAATGGAAATTACTTTTCCATTGTTGTTATCTGACAATTAAAAGCAAATTTTCAGGAAGGACTGTTGTAACCTTTTGACTAGCTGCTTATATTTATACTCTGAAAACCTCAGTTCTGAAGGTGAGTGCTGCCTTTATAGAACTTTAGCTGGCCTATTGGTCTGCCACTGCTGAAAGACCTCTCCAAAATCTTTTAATTGACTTGTTTTACAATTGCTTTTTAGCCCAACTCTGGTCCTTACACTCAAAGTGGTCGACACTCTGTGTCTGTAGAGGTTCAGCTGCAACGCCAGAGACAAGAAGAAAGGGAGAGCTTCCAGCAGGCACAGCGACAGTATAGCTCATTGCCACGGTAAGAACACCAAGGCCATGTGGTATGGCTTTATTAAGCCAAGATTGTTCATTTTATTTATACCTGAAGCCATAAAAGTAATTGGCATACAAATCTACATATAAGGTTTACATATTAACCGTTTTGAATAATGAATATAGCTTGCGGTACATAAGCATGTTTTCTCATTGCCCTGCATGCACTGTAAATCTGCAGTGGTTGGCAAAATTAAAATTCTGAATGTCGTAAAGGGAAAATAAAGTGAACCAGTTAAAGGTCACTTCTTTAATATAGTTTTGCCAGCAATGCAAATCTAACTTTAAATAGTTTTTTTTTAAAATGGTACAATTACACTACTGCAATATTCTGAGTGGCAAAGTCAACAAAAAACATTAGCTGGATAGCATATTGCTATGAATTTGGCAACAGCTGTTTCCTAGTATGTCTAAATTAACCCGACAATACACACAAGGATTAAAATGTGTTGAAAAAAAGACGGCTATTCAGGGGCTTTCTGCCATATGTCTGTCTTCAGGCTGGTTTGTTGGCAGTAGTCTTATATAATGTTGATAATTCATCTATTCCAGTTTAAACAACTTCCAGTTGTTTTAATGGGACAGAAAGATTATTGGGGAACTATTTGAGACATTCTGTATGGAAAAAAAAATAAAGGTTGCATAAAAGGTTATTAAACAAGGAAATAATACGGTGGAATCTACTTAATGTGAACTCAAATATTGTGACATTTTACCAAAAGAAAAGGGCCTGTATTTAGTGCAAAAATCTATCACTCAAAAAAACTTGCATTGCTTACATTAGAGCTTACTTCATTTGGTGAACTTGTGCCACATGCTAGATTAAACTTTCTCCCATGCAAAGCCTACATCTAAGAACTGGGCTGAAGCAGTCCAAAATTGGCAACTTTAAGTCACCTAAGTGAGGAGATTTTATTCACTCAGGGGATGTGGGCATGGCTGGCAAGGCCAGCAATTATTGCCCATCCTTAATTGCCCTTGCAAGGTTGTGGTGAACTGCCTTCTTGAACCACTGCAGTCTGTGTGGTGAAGGTATTCCCACTGTGCTGTTAGGGAGTGATTTCCAGGATTTTGACCCGGGGGGGTGATGAAGGAACGGCAGTATATTTCCAAGTCAGGATGGTGTGTAACTTGTAGGTGGAGGAAGTGAATTTTTAAGGTGATGGATGGGATGCCAGTCAAGCAGGCTGCTTTGACCTGGATAGTGTCATACTTCTTGAGTGTTGTTGGAGCTGCGCTTATGTGGATGGACGAAGGACTTTGGAGATTCATGAGATGAATCACTCGCTGCAGAATACCCAGCCTCTGAACTGCTCTTGTCGCCTCAGTATTTATGTGGCTGGTCTAGTCAAGGTTCCGGCAATGGTGACCACCATCCCACCCCGAAACCCCCAGATGTTGATGGTGGGGAATTTGATGATTGAGATGTCATTGAATGTCAAAGGGAGGAGGTCAGACTCTGTTGTTGGAGCTAGTCATTGTCTGGCACTTGTATGGCGTGAACATTACTTCCCACTTACCAGCCCAAGCCTGAATGTTGCCCAGGTTTTGCTGCAAGTAGACATGGGCTGCAAGAGTTGTGAATAGAACTGAACACTGCAATCATCATCAAACATTCCCACTTCTGAATTTATGATGGAAGGAAGGTAATTGACAAAGCAGCTGAAGATGGTTGGGCCTAGGACATTGCCCTTAGGAACTCCTGCAGCGATGTCCTGGGGCTGAGATGATTGGCCTCCAACAACCAAAACCATCTTGCTTTGTGCTAGGTGTGACTCCAGTCAGCAGGGAGTTTTCCCCCTAATTCCCATTGACTTCAATTTTGCTAGTGTTTCTTAATCCACACTTGGTTAATTGCTGCCTTGATGCCAAGGGCTCTTTTGTCCATCTTTGGATCAAGACTGCAATGAGGTATTGAGCCGAGTGGGCCTGGCAGAACGCAAATTGTTGCCATTGGTGAGTAAGAACTGCTTGATAACACTGTCGATGCCATGTTCCATCACTTCACCAATGATTGAGAGAGGACTGATGGACTGGTAATTGGCCTGATTGGATTTGTCCTGTTTTTGAGAATGCATTTTATCATTCTGGGTTTGATGTATAACCAAGACCCTAAAATGCTCTAACTCACTGCCATTTTTTCCTTTTCGTAATTAAAAAAAAATCAATTCTCTTAACCTCCTTAGTAGATATTTCCACCCATATGCTGAATATCAAGGAGAACATCTTCTCCCAGGTCTCTGCCGATGGAACGAGGCGTGAAAATGGCTGTCATGATAGGAAAGTTACTGGGCATTTCCTCCTGACTGGGAGATTAAGAACAGAAGTTTACCCTATTGTGGAGAATTGTGAGCGTGAATTTGTATCCCTATGTTCTTTGATACCGTATTCTGCTTTCCCAGTCCACTGCAAAAACTGCACAATGGCATTTCTCCACATCTTCACAATAGCAATAATGGATCTGATACTATGGTGTGATACTATTTCATGATAGCCAGTGAGCCACTGACATTCTGGTTGCATTTTGTTTCCTAACAGGGTAGATGACAGACTTGTCAATTATCTGACTCTATCAGTATCCATCAACTATCCTCTACAGCAAATGCCCAAACCTCTTTGTACAAATATTGTTCTGTAATGCAAGAGTACAGACTGTAAAGCATTTAATTACAGACACAATGCCAAGATTATGATTTATTAGGTGATATCATGCAAAGACATCATAATTGCATTTATCAATAATGTATACATAATTTATGAAAGAAAATAATTATGAATAATATTGTCTTGGTAATTTAGTATTTTCCCATTTGGCATTTAATGTATTGCATACTCCCATTAAGAGGCAAAAAGAAAATCAAATTTCTGACTGCAATTTTTTCTTCTTTTTACTTTCTGCAGGCAAAGTAAAAAGAATTCCAGTTCCATGACGCAGGAAGCATGGGATAAAGGCTATGCCCCTGGTGATGGTTTCCAGAGTGCAAAGGACAATCCCAGATACTCCAGTTATCAGGGCTCTCGGAATGGCTATCTAGGACATGGCGTCAATGCACGGGTTTTGATGGAAACACAGGAACTGCTGCGCCAAGAGGAACAGCGGCAGAAAGATCAGCCAATGGTTAATCAGCCCACGGAAGGGCGTAATAATTACGACTCTTACAAAACCGATCCCAACTACAGCCTTCCGAAAGGTCCTTACAGGCACGACGTCCCTCCATCCCCTTCTCAGGTAGCCCGGCTGTCCAGATTACAAATGCAGGACAAGGGACGGCCCTTCTATCCCTGAAGCTGCAGTAAGAACTTCGACATACAAGGCAATAAGTCACTTTTTAAAAAAAAAGTTAGGGTTTGTTCCTCTGAATATCAAAGGAGAAGGACTTCAAATCTGTAGCAGGTTTTTTTGCGATGATTTCTATTCCAGTGCCTTCAGTAATTTGAGAAAAGACTCACTGGCATTAATCTGCCTCCTTCTGTTTGTCATATTCATCAGTCAATAACACAAAGACTTTCTCACAGTTTGACAATCAGGTGGAAGCAGAAGAACAAGTGTGGTGTCATGAGGATCTAATCATGTGATTCTTCTCCATACTGTGTGACTGATTTTTAGCAAATCGTAGCTGGATTTATTTTGCTGCCTTCACAATGCTCTTCTGTTACTGTATTTGTGAGAGATCATGGCCCCTATTTCCCCCAAATGTATACAGATGCTAAGCTTGGCATAAAATGATGCATACAGCAATTCTGCTACATTAGTCCCAAGGGGACAATTTCAAATGTGAAATTCACTTAAATATTGACTAGAAAATGTTCTGTGGTTCATTGTCCTCAATTGTAATATTCCTTTCTTGGAGAAACGTTGTCTGTGTCTTTGAATGGAATAAGTCACACTTCAAAACTGAATTAATCTCAGTGTGCTTTTAGATTATGTAATGTTTTAAATCTGACTGAGAAGTCCTGTGGAAATTGTGGAACATGATAAATTGTACAGCATACCACACCACTGATGGAGAAGAGGAATAACTGCCAATTTTATCATTTCAGGGAAGAGAAAGTGGATCCACGGCTACTTACATTTTAAATGCTAATTCTTCCATATTTCAGTTCTGTTTACAGCCAATAACCTACACAGAGGAAGTGTTGTCCCAAAATGAAAGATATGCTTTGATGCATGAATGTCCTGGCTACTGCAGGCCCTTAGGGCAACAAGCAGAACAATGCTTCTCATATCAGGCTATTGGGAAATGTGGGGCAAAATAAAGAAGGGAAACACAAGATTGGTTTTCGTGCAAGTCTGTATCACTGCAAATCTGTTTGGTGAAGTAGGAGACCATGTTTAATGCTCCCAGTGCTCCTTATATCTTTGTATTGTACCAGATGTGAGTGGTTATATAGTATACAATGATGTCTGTGCAAGTTCGAGAAAGGAAAAAAAAATGTTTTATATATATATAAAAAAAGACATACAAATAAGTGACTTACGTTTTATTATTGCTTTTACTGTGATACTCTAGTGTACATTCGGGAATTTTGGAAAATTTTCCTTTAAACAATTGTTTTAAGAGCTTGATGTTCCATAAATTGTGTGGAATACAGAGGTTGGAACAATTAAGTGCCTACAGTTCCAGATGAGAGAGAGAATGAATTTAGGTCAGTTGTCTCACACTAACCATAGTGTGCACTGCGTGAATCTGGAAGACCATGCCTATTTCTGTTTGGCACAATTTTTTTTGTTGTTGAGCTGTTTTTGGAGTAAATTAAACCTCTGCACAATTGTTGATGTCCTGTTTGCCTGTCTGTTGTTGCCTTTATTACAATTTTACTATAATGTTTTAAACAAAGTTGTAAGCACAGTGCAATCAGTTTTTAATGGCTCTTTTACACAGTGTATAAAACAATGTAAGACAACTTCCTTGTACATATCACTTTAGAATAAAATACTGTTTCATCTTGTTTGCAACGCAGCCTGTGATGTTGCTGGTTCATTTACCAAGTCTATAAAGAAAATTTTTCACAAATGGGTGAATAATTGTACTCTGAGAAAGTGATTAAAGTGCATTTGTTATAAATAGTTAAGATAAGCACGGTGTTGACTTAGAGTATGCCATTCCTCGATAAATTTTTACTTTGATCAGCAATTGCAACACTTTGACAATCAGTTTCAGTGAATTTTGCAGCCCAGTTGTGTAAGGAAGCCACGGCTGTCATGCAGAATTAATTTTAATTGCACTGATGGTCTTTCGGACAGAGAATGGCACCAACCTGATTCCTTACACGTAAAAGCCTGACTGTTCCTATAAGAAAGACTGCATGGTGCTATCAAGTATTCACAAAGATGGAACATTTTGCCACAGTCTGTGGAGCTGTCAGACAAGTGTATGGAAAGAATTGCAAGAGTAAAATCTTGTTTCAGTGTGTGCATTTGCTAGTCTAAATTCTTATCCATTACATTCCTATTATGATTATGCTGCTTACTGAGGTGATGAGAAACAGAGCTCTTTTTTTGCAAATTAACTCTGCACGTTTGCTATTGGATTTTTTTTTTGTTTTATACAGCTTCTTACTCATTCCTCTGGATGAGAAATGTATAATAATTATCGAATACCAATGAGAACAGCAGCAGTTTTGTTGGCACCAAAACAAAACACATCCAGTTCATTTGTTACCCTTCATGTTTCATGGATGAGGTAAGCCAGGAAAATCATAGTTATACCTGTCCGTTTAATAGAGTTTTACCTAGAATTCTAGGTATTCTAGAATACCTATCTATTTGCCTTTGCCCTATAATGGTCACTGTTAATGTGGTTGCCTTCCATTCTAATCCCCACCATGAAATTGGTGTAGCATTCTTTCTGCTAGTGATAGGGAAGTCGTCCTCTATAGCATCTCATCCCAATTACTTGAGAATTTTTGCTGTGGTGGTTCAATTTCCTTTTTTTTAATAAACTACATTCTACATTTTGCAAAAGTTTTCAGAGAATTGGTGTTAGCTGGGGCCCTAAGGAAACATAATTTGCATCCTGTCTGCAATCCCAAAAATTCATCCCAGTGATTCCAATTCAATGCTGTGGAAAACTATGACCACAGCTTGCCTTTATTCAGAGACTTTAATATAGAAAAATATTCAGAAGTGCTTCACAGAGGCGTGAGAAAAAGATCCGTATCGAACAAAAGGAGGATTGGCCAAATGTCTATTCAAAGAGGTTGGCTTTAAAGACAGTCTTAAAGAAAGTGGGGAAGGTAGAGAGGTGGAGGGATTAAAGGGGAGAATTCCAAAGTGTAAGGCCCAGGCAGCTGAAGGAATAGCTGTCAGTATTGGGACATTGCACAAGAGACTGGAGTCAGGAACGAAGAGTGGAAGAGGTCATACAGATAGGGAGGGGTGAAATCGTTGAGGAATTTAACCATGAAGATGATAATTTTAAATTAGAGGCTTAAGAGACTGGAAACCAATGCAAATTTGGTGCAGGATAGGATATAGGCTGCAGAGTTTTGGATGAGCTGAAGTTTAGAGAGGGTGAAAGGAGGCCAGCCAGGAGAGCATTGGAGTAATCAACTCTGGTGGTGGCATAGGCATAGTTAGGAGCTTTAGTGACAACTGGGCTGAGGCAAGGGCAGAAGTCTCTGATGCTACGGAGATGGAAGTCAATGGTCTTTGTGATGGAGAGGATATTTGGTCAGAAGCTCAGCTCAATGTCAAACAGGATCTTGATATTGAGCAGTCTGGTTCAACCTGAGGCAATGGTTAGGAAGGGTGCTGGAGTTGGTGCTGACTGCAGAGGTTGTGGTGGGTACCAAAGATAATGTTAAACTGGAGCAAATTGCAGCTCTTCCAAGAGAAAAAAGGCACTGAAGGGGTTGAGAGAGTGGTGGAGAATTGGAGTTGGGTGTCAACAGGGGCACATGTAGAATCTGACCCGAGGTCTGTGGATAATGATGTTGAAAGGAAACGTGGATGAGGAAAAGGAGGAGCCAAAGGATGAGTTGTTGGGGCATTCCTGAGGTGCTGGTGCCAGGGATAGGAAGACCAAGTGTTAACAGAGATGCTGTGGCTACAATTGGATAGTATGATTGGAGCCCCTCATCCCATGGAGAATCACAGCGCTACCCCACTTCAGTGAGTTTCCTTACTTGACTTAAACAAAAAAGCTCTACATCTTATCCTACAGTCCCTGGCAGAACCCCCTCTCCGTACTGTCTCCTGTCTTCCACTGAGCTTTCCATTTGCTGCTCAAAGTATTCTGTTCTGAAAACACACCTCCACTGCCAGATTTTTAGCGAAACTGACATCCCACCCTGCTCCCCTAGTGCAATTCACAAGCTTTAACTTAGTCGTATCTGAAACCTTATTTAAAACTGCCAGCCATGCTGTCCTGTGAAATCAGCCCTTTAAGATCTAAATTTAGCTCAGTGGTAGCATTTTTAACATATTGCACCAAGTCTCCCTGTAATGGCATTAACTGAAAGGCAGAAATGTGACAGAGGAATTCAGATGGAGCTGTGAGAGATAGATGGGCATGGATCTTAGAGATGAAACAAGAGGTTTAGAGAGGAAAGGGAGGTTGGAGATGAGTGGTGGTTAATGAGGGGTTCAATGGTGAGTTTGCTTGAGGCCAGTCGTTTTCAAAGGGCCAAGAGTGCCTGAGAGGTGGCACTGACATTGTCAGCTAGCGAGAACCAGGAATTGAGTTTGGGTGGTCAAATGCTGAATTGGGGATAGGGTTGAGGGAACTCAGAAAAGTCATAGGAACAGAAGTAGGCCATTCTGCCAATCAGTTAGATTATGGCTGATGTGTATCTTAACTCCATTTACCCATCTTGGCTCCTTATCCCATAAAACCCTTGACTAGCAAAAATCTTTCGATCTCAGTTTTGAATTTTTCTATTGACCTAGCCACAAAAGCTTTTGGGGGGACAGAGTTCCAGATTTTAACTAACCTTTGTGTGAAGAAGCGCTTTCTGATATCACCCCTGAATGGCCTAGCTCTAACTTAAGGTTATGCACCCTTGTTCTGGACTCCTCCACCAGAGGAAATAATTTCTGTCTCTCCAACAATACAAGATTAGACTTTGCAACCTGTCATCATAAATTTTAACTCTGGTATCATTCTGATGAATCTGTGCTGCACCCCCTCCAAGGCCGATATATCCTTCCTGAGGTGCTGTGCTCAGAACTGAGTGCAGTACTCCAGTCTTCATCTAACCAGAGCTTTGCACTTGAATATAGATAAATATGAGGTAGTACATTTTGGTAGGGAGAGTAAGGAAGTTAATAAGGCCATAAAAAAACAAAGCACTGGTGTTCATTTATAGAGGGATAGAACTGAAACCCATGGAAGTTATGTTAAACTTGCATAGAACCTTGGTTAGGTTGGAGTACTGTGAAAAGTTCTGGTCATCTTATTGTGAAAAGGACATAGATGCACTGGAGAAAATACAAAAATACAGTTACCAGAATGATACCAGAACTGAAGTTATGCCCATCTAGAAAGATTGAATAGGCCTGTGGATCCCTTATCTAGAAAAAAGACTGAAGGATGACCTGATTATGAAAGGGTTTGATAGGGTGCACAGGTCTAGAGGCATTAATGAAAGTTAATAGTTTAAATAAGGTACTAACTAGATTCTAAAAGAGGGAATAGAGATTTTTTTAGATCACGGACAGGCAGCTGAAACCTGTTGCTTATTATTCCTGCGCCATGTGGAGATTTCTGAACACTTCTTGTGTCTTAGAGGAACCACATGAGTGCGAAGCGTCTTCAGCTGCTTGAGCTCTAGCTCAGGATTTCTGAGGGGCAGTTGGAATCACTGCTGAGCATCAGAGAGGATGAATGTTTTCTGGATCATACTTTCCAGGAGGTGGTCGCCCTACAGGTAGTATGAGTTCAGATAGTAAATGGGTGCCCATCCGGAAGAGTAGGAAGATGCAGGAAGTGCCTGAGTCTTCAGGGTGTGTGCCATCCTCAAACCAGTACTCAGCATTGGAGACTGCTGAGAGTGACAACACCTTGAAGGAGTGCAGTTTAGACAATGGCACCAATGAGAAAGGCACTGCACAGGAGGAAATAGCAAAGAGTAGAAATGTAGTCATTAAACAAGATTCCATAGTTAGGGGGACAGACTAGCATTTCTGTAACTGTCATCGTGGGTCCTGCCTGGGGTGTTGCCTCTCTGGTGTAAAGGATATGACAGAGAGGGTGCAGAATATTCCTCCGAGGGAAGGGAGTGAGCCAGAAGTTATGGTATATGTCTGTACCAACGACATAGTGAGGGAAGGTATTGATGTCCTACAGTCAGATTGTCAGGAGCTAGGGAGGAAGTTAAAAAGTAGGACTTTGAAGGTAGTAATCTCTGGATTGCTCTCAGTGCAGCATGCTAGCGAGTGTAGAAATAGGAAGATAGGAAAGATCAATATGTGGCTTGAGATGGTGCATGAGGGAGGATTTCAGATTCTTGGGGCATTAGAATCAGTTTTGGGGCAGGAGGCATGTCAACAGGACTGGGACCAATGTCCTCACTGGGAGGTTCACTAGTACGGTTGGGGAGTGTTAAACTAAATAGGCAGGGGGATGGGTACCAGCATATGGAAGGAACGAAGAGGAATAAAGCACATAAAGTGAGAGTGTTGGATAGTACTAGAGAAGGAAGCAGTGCTACATTTGATAGGACTAAACTAAGAAAGACCACAAGGACTACAAAGACAGGTTTGTATTCCTGTATGTAAACACACAAAGTGTGGTGAATAAGTTGGTGAGCTATAAGCGCAAATAGCTGTGTGGGAATATGATGTAATCGCAATAACAGAAACGTGGCTTAAAATTGTTGCGGACTGGGCACTTAGTACTCAAAGATATCTTCTTCTTTGGCCTCCTTGTCTCAGGAGACAATGGGTAAGTGCCTGGAGGTGGTCAGTGGTTTGTGGAGCAGTGCCTGGAGCGGCTATAAAGGCCAATACTAAAGTGACAGACTCTTCCACAGGTGCTGCAGAAAAAATTGGTTGTCGGGGCTGTTACACAGTTGGCTCTCCCCTTGCGCTTCTGTCTTTTTTTCTGCCAACTGCTAAGTCTCTTCGACTCACCACACTTTAGCCCCGCCTTTATGGCTGCCCGCCAGCTCTGGCGATCACTGGCAACTGACTCCCACGAATTGTCATCAATGTTACAGGACTTCATGTCGCGTTTGCAGACGTCTTTAAAGCGGAGACATGGACGGCCGGTAGGTCTGATACCAGTGGCAAGCTCGCTGTACAATGTGGCCTTGGGGATCCTGCCATTTTCCATGCGGCTCACATGGCCAAGCCATCTCCAGCGCCGCTGACTCAGTAGTGTGTATAAGCTGGGGATGTTGGCCGCCTCGAGGACTACTGCCACCTGATGCCAAGAATTCTCTGGAGGCAGCGAAGATGGAATGAATTGAGACGTCGCTCTTGGCTGACATACGTCGTCCAGGCCTCGCTGCCGTAGAGCAAGGTACTGAGGACACAGGCTTGATACACGCCGACCTTTGTGCTCCGTGTCAGTGCGCCATTTTCCCACACTCTCTTGACCAGTCTGGACATAGCAGTGGAAGCCTTTCCCATGCGCTTGTTGATTTCTGCAGCGAGAGACAGGTTACTGGTGATAGTTGAGCCTAGGTAGGTGAACTCTTGAACCACTTCCAGAGCGTGGTCGCCGATATAAAGTGTTCAGAAAGGATAGGGAAGGAGAAAAGGGAGGTAGGGTTGCAGTATTGATTAGAGAAGACCTTGTAATGTTGGAAAGACATTCCAGTGGTGGAAAGAGAGGATGTCCTTGAGTGACAAGAACAGAATCCATTTGGTTAGTGTTGAGAAGCTAGAAAGGTATGACCACGCTACTGGAGGTATTCTATGGGCTTCGAAATATTGAGAGAGATAGAGAAGCTAGAGAACCATAGAGTGGTGATATTGGGGGACTTTAATTACCCAAATTTTAGATTAGATTAGAGATACAGCACTGAAACAGGCCCTTCGGCCCACCGAGTCTGTGCCGAACATCAACCACCCATTTATACTAATCCTACACTAATCCCGTATTCCTACCAAACATCCCCACCTGTCCCTATATTTCCCTACCACCTACCTATACTAGTGACAATTTATAATGGCCAATTTACCTATCAACCTGCAAGTCTTCTGGCTTGTGGGAGGAAACCAGAGCACCCGGAGAAAACCCACGCAGACACAGGGAGAACTTGCAAACTCCACACAGGCAGTACCCGGAATCGAACCCGGGTCCCTGGAGCTATGAGACTGCGGTGATGACCACTGCGCCACTGTGCCGCCCTCGATTGGAATAATGTTAGAACAAAGGGAAAGGAGAGGGAGGAATTTCTGAAATGTGCTCAGGAGAAATTCCTTGACCAGTATTTTCTTGGTCCAACGAGGAAGGAGGCATTGCTGGATCTAGTGCTTGGAAATGAGGTGGGACAAGTGAGGGTGATGAGATAGGGGTCATCACCATATGATAAGATTTAGATTACGAATGGAGAAGAGCTAGGAACATAAAAATAGAAGCAGGAGTAGGTCATTCGGCTCCTCGAGCCTGCTCTGCCATTCAATAAAATAATGGCTGATCGGATTGTGGCCTCAATTCTGCTTTCCTGCCTGCCCCCCAATAACCCTTGACTCTGTTGTAGATCAAAAATCTAACTCAGCCTTGAATATATTCAATGACCTAGCCTCCACTGCTCTCTGGGGTAGAGAATTCCAAAGATTAGCAACCCTCAGAGGGAGCAAATTCCTTCTCATTTCCTTCTTAATTGGGAGACCCTTATTCTGAAACTTGGACCATAGTTCGAGATTCCCTCTCAAGGGCAAACATCGTCTCAGCATCTACCCTTCAAGACTCCTCAGAATATTGTATATTTCAATAAGATCATCTCCCATTCTTCTAATCTCCAATGAGTACAGACCCAACCTGCTCAACCTTTTCTCATAAGACAACTCCTTCATCCCAGGAATCAACCGAATGAACCTACTCTGAACTGTCTCCAATGCAGGTATATCCTGCCTTAAATAAGGAGACCAAAACTGTATGCAGTACTCTTGGTGTGGTCTCACCAATGCCCTGTACAGTTAAAGCAAGACTTTCCCTACTTTTATACTTCATCCCTCTTGCGATAAAGGTCATTTGCCACTTTACAACTTCTAAATTTGAAGAGGGTTGACTTCAATGGGATGAGAGGGGATTTAGCCAGGGTAAAATGGAACCAAAAACTGACAGGAAAAAGTGTAACAGAACAATGGGTGTTCTTTCAGGTGGAGATGTTTCAGGTACAGGCTAGGCACATTCCAACAAGAGGGAAAGGCAGGGGAACCATAACCAGGGCTCCTTGGATGACGAGGGAAATAGAGAATATGATGAAACCAAAAAAAGAGGGTGTGTGTCAGGTGAATTCTTCAAGCAAGAACCAAGCCAAATACAATAAGTGAAAGAGGAAGGGAAGAGGAAAATTAGACTGGTAAAGGGTGAATACAAGAATAGAATGGCAATTAACATAAAAAGGAACCCAAAAATCATCTACCAGCATATAAATAGCAAGTGGGTAGTAAGAGACAGAGTGGGTCCTAATAGGGACAAAGAGGGTGATATATGATTAGAGGCCCAGGGCAAGGCTAGGATACATAATGAGCACTTTGTATCAGTGTTTACTGATGAAGTGGATGCTGACAAATTATTGGTAGAAGTAGAGACGGTAGAGGTAATAGATGGGGTGGAAATTGAGAGCTAGGCTGGCTATGCTTAGAGTGGATAAGTCACCTGGTCCAGATAGCTTGCATCCCAGGTTGCTAAAGGAAGTGGGCGTGGAGTTAGCAGAAGGGCTTGCCATAATCTTCCAATAGTCCCTAGATATGGGGGAGATGCCATAGGATTGGAGAGTGGCAAATGTGACACCCTCATTCAAGAAAGGGTGTAAGGACAGTCCTAGTAACCACAGGCTGGTCAGTTTAACATCAGTGGTGGATAAGGTTTCAGAAACTATAATCAGCACAAAAATCAACAAGCACTTGGAGAGGTTTGAGTTAGTTAGGAGAGCCAGCACAGATCTGTAAAAGGCAGATTGTGCTTGACTAATGTAATTGAATTTTTTGATGAAGTAACAGAGAAGGTTAATGAAGGGAATGCAATGGATGTATATATGGATTTTAAAGCATTTGACAAAGTACCACAAAAAAGGCTGGTTGTGGCAAACAGTGAGGATGATACCAATTGACTAAAACAGGACATAGGCTTGCAGAGTGGGGAGAGAGGTGGCAGATGGAATTTAATACAGATAAGTGTGAGGTGATGCATTTTTGGCAGAAGGGCTAGGGAGAGGCAATATATACTTAATAGCACAGTTCTAAAAAGTGTGCAGGAACAGAGAAACTTGGAGGTTCATGTGTATAGATCTTTGAAGGCAGCAGACATATTGCAAGAATAGAATGGCAGTTAACATAAAAAGGAACCCAAAAATCATCTACCAGCATATAAATAGTAAGTGGGGAGTAAGAGACAGAGTGTGTCCTAATAGGGACAAAGAGAGTGATATATGATTATATATATGATTATACATATGATTATATATGAGCAGACTCGGAGGGCGGAGTTCCAGAGCGGTGAGTATATAAAAAAACATACCTCGGGGATTCTCGGAGCAGACTCGGAGGGCAGAGTTCCAGAGCGGTGAGTATATAAAAAAACATACCTCGGGGATTCTCGGAGCAGACTCGGAGGGCAGAGTTCCACAGCGGTGAGCATATAAAAAAATTTACCTCGGGGATTCTCGGAGCAGGATCGGAGGGCGGAGTTCCGGAGCGGTGAGTGTATAAAAAAAACTTACCTCGGGGAATCTCGGAGCAGACTCGGAGGGCGGAGTTCCGGAGAGGTGAGTATAAAAAAACTTATCTTGGGGATTCTCGGAGCAGACTCGGAGGGCGGAGTTCTGGAGCGGTGAGTATATAAAAAAACTTACCTCGGGGATTCTCGGAGCAGACTCGGAGGGCAGAGTTCCAGAGCGGTGAGCAGATAAAAAAATTTACCTCGGGGATTCTCGGAGCAGGATCGGAGGGCGGAGTTCCGGAGCGGTGAGTGTATAAAAAAAACTTACCTCGGGGATTCTCGGAGCAGACTTGGAGGGCGGAGTTCCGGAGTGGTGAGTGTATAAAAAAAACTTACCTCGGGGATTCTCGGAGCAGAATCGGAGGGCGGAGTTCCGGAGAGGTGAGTTTACAGAGTAAGTTACCTCGGGTGGGGAAAAAAAAATGAAAAAGTGACGTCACATGAAAGCTGTGACCTGATGAAAGAGAAGCAGAGTTAACGTTTCGGGTCAGTGACCCTTCTTTGAGTTCCGAAGAAGGGTCACTGACCCGAAACGTTAACTCTGCTTCTCTTTCCACAGATGCTGCCAGACCAGCTGAGTGAATCCAGCATTTCTTGTTTTTGTTTCAGATTTCCAGCATCCGCAGTATTTTGCTTTTATATTATTAAGCTGACACTTGATTGGCTGGTAGGGAATCTGTACCGAATTTGAAAATAAAACCGATAAAAATTGATTAAAACCCTAATTAACGAATTAATAAGTAGAGTAACTAAACCAGAGGGAGGAGATTACTGTATTTAGACAGCATTTAATATTTATTGTAGAAATCTAGCACTAGGGACCACATAGTGAAGTGTATCATAATTTAGTAAGGATTTAATAAGTATTTATTTATTTTATATCAATTAACTAATTAGTGATAGAAATGACAGTTAGAGGGGTGAAGTGCTTCACCTGTGAGATGTGGTAAGTCCGTGACGCTTCCAGCGTTCCGGGCGACTACATCTGCAGGAAGTGTACCCAGTTGCAGCTCCTCACAGACCGCATGGATCGGTTGGAGCAGCAACTGGATGCACTGAGGAGCATGCAGGTGGCGGAAAGCGTCATAGACAGGAGTTTTAGAGAAGTGGTTACACCCAAGGTGCAGGCAGATAGATGGGTGACCGCTAGAAGGGGCAGGCAGTCAGTGCAGGAATCCCCTGTGGCTCTCCCCCTCTCTAACAAGTATACCATTTTGGATACTGTTCGGGGGGATGGCCTATCAGGGGAAAACAGCAACTGCCAGAGCAGTGGCACCACGGCTGGCACTGTTGTTCAGCAGGGAGGGACAAAGTGCAGAACAGCAATAGTTATAGGGGACTCTATAGTCAGGGGCACAGATAGGCGCTTCTGTGGACGTGAAAGAGACTCCAGGATGGTATGTTGCCTCCCTGGTGCCAGGGTCAAGGATGTCTCTGAACGGACAGAGGGCATTCTGAAGGGGGAGGGTGAACAGCCAGAGGTTGTGGTACACATCAGTACCAACGACATAGGCAGGAAGAGTGATGAGGTCCTGCAGGGGGAGTTTAGGGAGTTAGGTAGTAAGTTAAAAAACAGGACCTCTAGGGTTGTAATCTCTGGATTACTCCCTGTGCCACGTGCCAGTGAGGCTAGAAACAGGAAGATAGTGCAGCTAAACACGTGGCTGAGCAGCTGGTGGAGAAGGGAGGGTTTCAGATATCTGGACCATTGGGCTCTCTTCAGGGACAGATGGGACCTGTACAAGAAGGACGGGTTGCATCTAAACTGGAAGGGTACTAATATCCTGGCTGCGAGGTTTGCTAGCGTCACTCGGGAGGGTTTAAACTAGTGTGGCAGGGGGGTGAGAACCAGAGCAGTAGGACAGCTAGTGAAGTAAATGAGGAGGACATAGTAAATAAGTCCAGTAGGACTAAGAGGAAGAGCAGGCAAGGAGATGTTGCTGAGCACAGCGGGACTGGTGATCTGAAGTGCATTTGTTTCAATGCGAGAAGTATAACAGGTAAGGCAGATGAACTTAGAGCTTGGATTAGTACTTGGAAATATGATGTTGTTGCTATTACAGAGACTTGGTTGAGGGAAGGGCAGGATTGGCAGCTAAATGTTCCAGGCTTTAGAAGCTTCAGGTGGGATAGAGGGGGATGTAAAAGGGGTGGGGGAGTTGCATTACTGGTTAAGGAGAATATCACAGCTGTACTGCGGGAGGACACCTCAGAGAGGTCATGCAGCGAGGCAATATGGGTGGAGCTCAGGAATAGGAAGGGTGCAGTCACGATGTTGGGGGTTTACTACAGGCCTCCCAACAGCCAGCGGGAGGTAGAGGAGCAGATATGTAGACAGATTTTGGAAAGATGTAAAGGTAACAGGGTTGTAGTGGTGGGTGATTTTAACTTCCCCAATATTGACTGGGACTCACTTAGTGCTAGGGGCTTGGTTGGGGCAGAATTTGTGAGGAGCATCCAGGAGGGCCTCTTGAAACAGTATGTAGATAGTCCAACTAGGGATGGGGCCATTCTGGACCTGGTATTGGGGAATGAGCCCGGCCAGGTGGTCGAAGCTTCAGTAGGGGAGCATTTCGGGAGCAGTGACCATAATTCCATATGTTTTAAGGTACTTGTGGATAAGGATAAGAGTAGTCCTCGGGTGAAGGTGCTAAATTGGGGGAAGGCTAATTATTACAATATGAGGCAGGAACTGAAGAATTTAGATTGGGGGCGGCTGTTTGAGGGTAAATCAACATCTGACATGTGGGAGTCTTTCAAACATCAGGTGATTAGAATCCAGGACCAGCATGTTCCTGTGAGGAAGAAAGACAAGTTTGGCAAGTTTCGGGAAGCTTGGATAACACGGGTTATTGTGAGCCTAGTCAAAAAGAAAAAGGAAGCATTTGTAAGGGCTGGAAGGCTAGGAACAGATGAAGCACTTGAGGAATATAAAAGACAGTAGGAAGGAACTTAAGCAAGGAGTTAGGAGGGCTAAAAGGGGTCATGAAAAGTCATTGGCAAACAGGATTAAGGAAAATCCCAAGGCTTTTTATACATATATAAAGAGCAAGAGGGTAACCAGGGAAAGGGTTGGCCCACTCAAGGACAGAGATGGGAATCTATGCGTGGAGCCAGAGGAAATGGGTGAGGTGCTAAATGAGTACTTTGCATCAGTATTCACCAAGGAGAAGGACTTTGTGGATGATGAGCCTGGGGAAGGGAGTGCAGATAGTCTCAGTCATCTCATTATCAAAAAGGAGGAGGTGTTGGGTGTCTTGCAAAGCATTAAGGTAGATAAGTCCCCAGGGCCTCATGGGATCTACCCTAGAATACTGAGGGAGGCAAGGGAAGAAATTGCTGGGGCCTTGACAGAAATCTTTGCATCCTCATTGGCTACAGGTGAGGTCCCAGAGGACTGGAGAATAGCCAATGTTGTTCCTTTGTTTAAGAAGGGTGGTAAGGATAATCCAGGAAATTATAGGCCGTTGAGCCTTACGTCAGTGGTAGGGAAATTATTAGAGAGGATTCTTCGGGACAGGATTTACTCCCATTTGGAAACAAATGAACTTATTAGCGAGAGACAGCATGGTTTTGTGAAGGGAGGTCGTGTCTTACTAATTTGATTGAGTTTTTTGAGGAAGTGACGAAGATGATTGATGAGGGAAGGGCCGTGGATGTTGTCTATATGGACTTTAGTAAAGCCTTTGACAAGGTCCCGCATGGCAGACTGGTGAAAAAGGTGAAGTCACACGGGATCAGAGGTGAGCTGGCAAGATGGATACAGAACTGGCTTAGTCACAGAAGACAGGGTAACAGTGGATGGGTGTTTTTCTGAATGGAGGGATGTGACTAGTGGTGTTCCGCAGGGATCAGTGCTGGGACCTTTGCTGTTTGTAGTATCTATAAATGATTTGGAGGAAAATGTAGCTGGTCTGATTACTAAGTTTGCGGACGACACAAAGGTTGGCGGAGTTGCGGATAATGATGAGGATTGTCAGAGGATACAGCAGGATATAGATCGGTTGGAGACTTGGGCGGAGAAATGGCAGATGGAGTTTAATCCGGACAAATGTGAGGTAATGCATTTTGGAAGGTCTAATGTCGGTGGGAAGTATATTAGGGTAGTTGAAATCCCCAACTATTATTGCCCTTTCGTTTTTGCACTGAGAACTTTGCCTACATATTTGTTCTTCTATCTCCCTCTCATTATTTGGGGATCTATATTACACTCCTCCTAGTGTGGCTGCCCCTTTTTTATTTCTGAGCTCAACCTATATGGGTTCAATTGATGATTCATTTAGCATATCATCCCTCCTCACAGCTGTTACTGATTTCTTAACCAATAATGCGACACCCCCTCCTTTTTTGTCCCTCTCTCTACCCTGCCTGAAAACTCTACATCCAGGGATGCCATTCTTGCCCCTCTTTAAGCCAAAGCTGGGTGGGAGTGTGAGCTGTGAGGAGGATGCAGAAAAGCGCCAGTGTGATTTGGACAGGTTGAATGAGTGGGCAAATACATGGCAGATGCAGTATGATGTGGATAAATGTGAGGTTTGGTGGCAAAAACAAAAAGGCAGATTATTATCTGAACAGCGATAGATTGGAAAAGGGGGAGGTGCAGCGAGACCTGGGTGTCCTTGTGCACCAGTCGCTGAAAGTAAGCATGCAGGTGCAGCAGGCAGTTAAGAAGGCAAATGGTATGTTGGCCTTCATAGCGAGAGGATTTGAGTACAGGAGCAAGGATGTCTTGCTGCAATTAAACAAGGCCTTGGTGAGACCACATCTGGAGTATTGTGTGCAGTTTTGGTCTCCTCATCTGAGGAAGGATGTTCTTGCTATGGAGTGAGTGCAGCGAAGGTTCACCAGACTGATTCCTGGGATGGCAGGACTGACGTATGAAGAGAGATTGGGTCGATTAGGCTTGTATTCGCTAAAGTTGAGAAAAATGAGAGGGGATCTCATAGAAACCTAAAATATCCTAACAGAACTGGACAAACTAGATGCAGGAAGGCTGTTCCTGATTGCGGGGGAGTCCAGGAGCAGGGGTCACAGTCTAAGGATAAGGGGTAAGCCATATAGGACTAGGGTGAGGAGGGATTTTTTCACACAGAGAGTGGTGAACCTATGGAATTCTGTACCACAGAAAGCAGTTGAGGCCAAATCATTAAATATATTCAAGAAAGAGTTAGATATAGTTCTTAGGGCTAAAGGGATCAAGGGATACGGGGAGAAAGCGGGAACAGGGTACTGAGCTTGGATGATCAACCATGATTGTATTGAATGGTGCAGTCTCGAAGGGCCAAATGGCCTACTCCTATTTTTCTATGTTTTTATGTTTCTAAAATGGATTAAGTCATTTTATGACTATTTTATTTTATTCTATGTTCACCTTTCATGAGATATAGGCTGAAATTTTTATTATGGGGTTATATTCAATCCTAAACCAACACCCGGAACATTTCTGGGTCACTGGAACATAGGAAATAGCAGGAGTAGGCCAGTCGGCCCATCGAGCCTGCTCCGCTATTCAAACAGATCATGGCTGATCATCTACCTCTATGCCATTTTTCCCCATTATCCTCATACCCCTTGATTTCATTATATCCAGAAATCTATCAATTTCTGTCTTGAATACCCTTAATGATTGAGCTTCCACAGCCCTCTGGGGTAGAGAATTCCAAAGATTCACCACCCTCTGAGTAAAGATATTCCTATTCATCTCAGTTTTAAATGACTTACCCCTTATTCTGAGACTATGTCCCCTGGTTCTAGACTCACCAGCCAGGGGAAACGTCCTATCCACACCTACCCTGTCACCCACTGGAAGAATTTTGTAAGTTTCGATGAGATCACCTCTCATTCTTCGAAACTCTAGAGAATAGGTTCCTGGCCCTGCGCTGCGTCAGTGACAGTGACGCGATGCTATTTTGAAATTGAATCTTGTTAATTGGCCTGGGGGTGAATCCGCCCAATTAGAGGCGCCGGAAGCATCCTGGAGATGGGAACAGGTCACTGAGGGCAGTTTTAACAGACAAGCACCAGCCATGGCTGGGATTGCCATTGCCTTCAGTTATGCAGTACCTTGGAGATCAGAGGGCGAGTATGAGCATGCGTCCCCAGGCGGCACCACATTTCTCTGATGCCTCCCTGGAGGTGCTCGTTGATGCAGTGTCAGAGAGGAGAGAGCTGTCCTTCCTGGCCTCAGGAAGAGATATCCACCCAGCAAAACCAGGAGGGCATGGTTGGAGGTGGCCATGGAGGGCAGCAGCTGGGGACCAATGAGAAAGACCTGGATCCAGTGTGGAAAACGGTTCAATGACCTCTTGTAGTCTGGTAAGGTGAGTGGACAGTGGCACCCGGTTCAATGGGCACAACCCACTAAGACCCAGAATGCATGCAAGCTGACCTTGATGATATCCATTGTTCTCCCTAACATTGTCAGAGTAAGTGAACTGTCACTACACTGAGCTGCAGCCACCCTCACATATGGGACGACATTCAGATGAGGACACCACTGAAGGTAACATCAGCCCCCGAGTATGTCATGCTGTAAGATATGAGGGAGGGGAGCCTACTCATGAATCTTTCTCCCCTCATCCTGCAGGAGAAGAGGGCCCATAATATGCAGGAGAAGAGGCCAGAGCAGGAGGTGGAGTAGCCCAGCTCCACAGGCTGACAGCAGTGGAGGAGGTAACGCTGGAGATTATGAGGGTGCTGTTGACGCATTTGGTGGGGGATGGTGTGACGGGAGGCCATGAGCAACAGGGTCATTGGATAGTGCTTTCTTGAGGTGAAGGGCATGGAGGAGACTCATGCCCGGTGCATGCAATGGATCTCAGACTGCTATCATTTGAGGGGTTGGTTGTGCAGGGGCACTTGTTGAGTCAAACCAGTTCTCATTACCATTTTCTTGTGTCTCCCACAGGGCCAGAGCATGACCAAAGTGGATCTGCCGAATTGGTGCCACCATCTTCGCTGGGGGGAGCCCATGGAACCTGCACCGTCACATCATGCCTTGCCACCTTCCACCAGCATGGAGACACTCACCTCGGTTGGGCAACAGATTAGCGTAGAAAGGAGAGCACTGGGTGAACCTCACAGCAGGAAGAGGAGGGTGAGGCAGAGTCACATGTGAGCAGTCCCCCTCGGAGGACAGAGGGCAGATGAAATGATGCTTCACTAGGTGAAAATGTTGGGCCTTGGGTGTCACAGACAAGGAGGACCTTCCTCGAGAACCAGAGGCAGATAAGTTCCTGTCTGTCGGAGTTCCCTGAGGCCTTCAGGAGCCATGGGCAGGCAATGGAGGAGTCCATGCAGTGCACGTGCTCGGTCATGACTCAGGGAGTCGAGTGCATAAGCTCCTTATTGAGAAATTGGGCAACGTCGGAGAGCCATATGCAGCGCCACTCAGAGTGGGACTAGGAGCAGCGCACTGATAGGCACAGAAAGAGTGAAACTCTCTGTAGCATTGACCGCTCAGTGTCGCTGATGGCACAAAGGTGCTCGGAGTGGATGCCAGCTGCGTTCCAGTCGGTGGCCACTTCTAGCAACCAAGGGTGCCAGGAAAGGGCTGAGATGGTCCTAGCAGCAGTTGAAAGGGCCACTTCTCAGAGGGTGCAAGTATCGCCCCCTCCGACTTAGGAGCCATCTGTGTGTCAGGACCCTGTGACAGAGGCAGCCCCTGCCATGACACAGGTGTGGCAGCCTGTGGAGGAGCCCCCACTGGCACCTCCAAGACGAGGACAGAAGCCAAGGACACCTCAGCCAGTGGCAGAGAGTAGGGAGCAGGCTACCTTCACCTCATCCTCTGGCTCGGGGGAGTACCCCGCAGAAGTGTTAGGGAGAGGAAGGTGCCACACTGTTGATTTCACTTATTGGGTCACCTGGGTGCTATTGTCTACATCTGTCTTTTGCATCACAAAATAACTTCTTTATGTCATCACTCTGACAGGTGGTGTGTTATTGTCTCATCTGAAAAGGGGGAAACGTAGCATCGTGGAGCAGGTGGCAGGAACGTGGGGCCCTGAGAATGTTCTGTGCCCATGCCTTATGATGTTGGACAACATTGGTGGAGGAACTCTCAATCTGCAAGTTCCTGGCTATGTATAGCTGTCTGTGCTGGAAGGTGAGTTGTGGGATCTTCAGCCACAAGGGTTCGGGGATGATCAAGTGAAGCTCTGCTGAATCAGTGTGGCCCTTGCTGCCATGCCAGCCTGCAGTTCACCCTGAGGTCTGGGACATCTTTGGGGTATCCTCCATTGCCTGGGTGCCTGCTACCTCTGGAGCGATCCCTTTCTCCTCCTGCTCCCCTCTTCTTCCTCATCCGAGGTGGAATGGTGTTCCAGCTCTTCCTCATCCATCTCCAGGCCTCTTTACAGTGTCATGTTGTGCAGGGTGTAGCAGACGACCACGATATGGGAGACACCACCTGACAGGTCAAGACAATGGAAGGGCATCTTTAAGAGGCCAATGGTCTGTTCAATGCAATGTTAGGAGATGGCTTTGGTTGGAGCACCTCTTTCCATCTGTGTCTAAGTTTCGAATGGGTGTCAGGAGCCATCTCCTTAGGGGATAACCCTTATCGCCCAGTAGTCACCCACAGAGTCTGGATGTGGGCCTGAAGAGGTGCGGTACCTGGGACTTTTGCAAGATAAAAGAGTCATGACAGTTCCCGGGAGCTGGGCACAGACCTGCAAGATTGACTTCCTGTGGTCACAGACCAGCTGGACATTCAATAAGTGATGGCACTTTCTGTTCAGGAATCTGACTGGCTGGTTATTTGGTGCCTTGATGGTTATGTGGGTGCAATCGATGACCCCTGGACCTGAGGGAATCTATCGATGGCAGCAAAGCCCAAAGCCCTCTGTGCCTCCGCAGGCACATCTGTGTCAAAGTGGATGTAGTTCCCCATCCTCAGGAATATGGCATTCATGACCTGCCTGATAGCCTGATGAGCTGCCGACTGCAAGATGCCACCTAGATCCACAGCTGATCCCTGGAACGACCCAGTTGCATAGAAATTCAGGTGACAGCTCAGCATCCTGTAAACCTCTTGAACTGCTTTCTCAACCTGCACTGCCACCTTCAATGATTTGTGCATGTATACCACCAGGGCTCTCTGTTCCTGTATCCCCTTTAGTTTATATTGCTTCTCCTCATTCTTCCGAGCAAAATTTATCACTTTGCATTTCTCTCCAATAAATTGCATCTGCCACGTGTCAGTCCATTCCACCAGCCTGTTGATGCTGTCTTGAAATCTATCATCGTCCTCATAGATCACTCTACTTGCGTGTGTCATCTGCAAATTTTGAAATTTTGCTCTGCACATCCAAGTCTAAGTCATTAACATAAATCAAGAAAAGCAGGGGGCTCAGTACCAGCCCCTGGGGAACAACACTGAAAACCTTTCTCCAGTCCGAAAGACAACTATTCACTACTACTCTGTTTCTTCTATCGCCAGCTTCGTATCCATGTCATTGTCCCTTTTATTCCAAGGGCTTCAACTTTGCTGATAATCTATTACATGGCACGTTATCAAATGTCTTTTGGAAGTTCATATATATCACATCAACCACATTACCCTTATCCTCCCTCTGTTACCTCATCAAAAAACTCAATCAGGTTAGTTAAAGACGATTTGCCTTTAACAAATCTGCATTGCCTTTCCTTAATTAATCCACACTTGTCCAATTGACAGATAATTTTGTCCCGGATTACGCTTTCTAAAAGCTTTCCCACCGCCGAGGTTAAACTGACTAGTCTCTAGTTGTTGGATTTATTCTTACGATCGTTTTCAAACCAGGGTGTAACATTTACAATTTTCCTCTGGTACCACCTCCATATCTAAGGAGGATTGAAAGTTTCAGGCCAGTACCGCTGCAATTTCCATCTTTAATTCTCACAGCATCCTTGGATGCATTTCATCTGGTTCTGATGACTTATCAACATTAAATACAGCCAGCCTTTCTAGTTCCTCCACTTTATCAATCTTCAGCTTGTCTAGTGTCTCAGCCACCTCCTCTTTCACTATGATTTTGGTACCATCCTCTTCCTTGATAAAGACAGATACAAAGTACTCATATAGTACCTTAGCCATGCTCTCTGCCTCCATACATAGATCTCCTTTTTGCTCCCCAATTGGCCCCACTCATCCTCTTCCTAACTTTTACTATTTATGTGCCTATGGAAGACTTTTGTATTCCCTTTTATGTTACCTGCCAGTCTCTTCTCATACTCTCTCTTTGCCCCTCTTATTTCCTTTTCCACTTCCCCTCTGAACTCTCTATAATCAACCTGACATCTGTCATGTGCCTCTGTTTACTGCTTCATTTTACTTTCCCTCTCTCTTTTGTCATCCAGGGAGTTCTGGCTTTGGTTGCCCTATTTTTTCCCCTCGTGGTAATGTTAGTCGACTGCATCCAAGCCATCTCCACTGTTAAGAACAAAGAACAAAGAACAGTACAGCACAGGAACAGGCCATTCGGCCCTCCAAGCCTGCGCCGATCTTGATGCCTGCCTAAACTAAAACCTTCTGCACTTCCGGGGTCCATATCCCTCTATTCCCTTCCTATTCATGGATTTGTCAAGATGCCTCTTAGACGTCTCGATGGTACCTGCTTCCACCACCTCCCCTGGCAGCAAGATCCAGGCACTCACCACCCTCTGTGTAAAGAACTTGTCTCACACATCCACTCTAAACTTTGCCCCTCTCACCTTAAACCTATGTCCCCCAGTAACTGACTCTTCCACCCTGGGAAAAAGCTTCTGACTATCCACTCTGTCCATGCCGCTCATAACTTTGTAAACCTCTATTATGTCGCCCCTCCACCTCCGTCGTTCCAGTGAAAACAATTCGAGTTTATCCAACCTCTCCTCATAGCTAATGCCCTCCAGACCAGGCAACATCCTGGTAAACCTCTTCTGTACCCTCT
Source organism: Heterodontus francisci (assembly GCF_036365525.1). Classification (NCBI taxonomy): domain Eukaryota; kingdom Metazoa; phylum Chordata; class Chondrichthyes; order Heterodontiformes; family Heterodontidae; genus Heterodontus; species Heterodontus francisci. The sequence goes on along the minus strand of NC_090372.1, from coordinate 183,404,993 downwards.
CCAAAGCCTCCACGTCCTTCTTATAGTGTGGCGACCAGAATTGCACGCAATATTCTAAGTGTGGCCTAACTAAAGCTCTGTACAGCTGCAGCCTGACTTGCCAATTTTTATACTCTATGCCCCGACCGATGAAGGCAAGCATGCCGTATGCCTTCTTGACTACCTTATCCACCTGCGTTGCCACTTTCAGTGACCTGTGGACCTGTACGCCCAGATCTCTCTGCCTGTCAATACTCCTAAGGGTTCTGCCATTTACTGTATACTTCCCGCCTGCATTAGACCTTCCAAAAGGCATTACCTCACATTTGTCCGGATTAAACTCCATCTGCCATTTCTCCGCCCAAGTCTCCAACCGATCTATATCCTGCTGTATCCTCTGACAATCCTCATCACTGTCCGCAACTCCACCCACCTTTGTGTCGTCCGCAAACTTATGAATCAGACCAGCTATATTTTCCTCCAAATCATTTATATATACGACAAACAGTAAAGGTCCCAGCACTGATCCCTGCGGAATACCACTAGTCACATCCCTCCATTCAGAAAAGCACCCTTCCACTGCTACCCTCTGTTTTCTATGAGCGAGCCAGTTCTGTATCCATCTTGCCAGCTCACCTCTGATCCCGTGTGACTTCACCTTTGGTACCAGTCTGCCATGACGGACCTTGTCAAAGGCTTTACTGAAGTCCATATAGATAACATCCACTGCCCCTCCTTCATCAATCATCTTTGTCACTTCCTCAAAAAACTCAATCAAATTAGTGAGACACGACTTCTCCTTCACAAAACCATGCTGCCTGTTACTAATAAGTTTGTTTGTTTCCAAATGGGAGTAAATCCTGTCCCGAAGAATCCTCTCTAATAATTTCCCTACCACTGACGTAAGGCTCACCGGCCTATAATTTCCTGGATTATCCTTGCTACCCTTCTTAAACAAAGGAACAACATTGGCTATTCTCCAGTCCTCTGGGACCTCACCTGTAGTCAATGAGGATACAAAGATTTCTGTCAAGGCCCCAGCAATTTCTTCCCTTGCCTCCCTCAGTATTCTGGGGTAGATCCCATCAGGCCCTGGGGACTTATCTACCTTAATGCTTTGCAAGACACCCAACACCTCCTCCTTTTTGATAATGAGATGACTGAGACTATCTACACTCCCTTCCCCAGGCTCATCATCCACCAAGTCCTTCTCCTTGGTGAATACTGATGCAAAGTACTCATTTAGCACCTCACCCATTTCCTCTGGCTCCACGCATAGATTCCCTTCTCTGTCCTTGAGTGGACCAACCCTTTCCCCTGTTACCCTCTTGCTCTTTATATACGTATAAAAAGCCTTGGGATTTTCCTTAATCCTGTTTGCCAATGACTTTTCATAACCTCTTTTAGCCCTCCTGACGTCTTGCTTAAGTTCCTTCCTACTGTGTTTATATTCCTCAAGGGACTCGTCTGTTCCTAGCCTTCCAGCCCTTACAAATGCTTCCTTTTTCTTTTTGACGAGGCTCACAATATCCCGCGTTATTCAAGGTTCCCAAAACTTGCCAAACTTGTCCTTCTCCCTCACAGGAACATGCTGGTCCTGGATTCTAATCGACTGACGTTTGAAAGACTCCCACATGTCAGATGTTGATTTACTCTCAAACAGCCGCTCCCAATCTAAATTCTTCAGTTCCTGCCTAATATTGTTATAATTAGCCTTCCCCCAATTTAGCACCTTCACCCGAGGACTACTCTTATCCTTATCCACAAGTACCTTAAAACATATGGAATTATGGTCACTGTTCCCGAAATGCTCCCCTACTGAAACTTCGACCACCTGGCTGGGCTCATTCCCCAATACCAGGTCCAGTACGGCCCCATCTCTAGTTGGACTATCTATATACTGTTTCAAGAAGCCCTCCTGGATGCTCCTTACAAATTCTGCCCCATCCATGCCCCTAGCACTAAGTGAGTCCCAGTCAATATTGGGGAAGTTAAAATCACCCACCACTACAACCCTGTTACCTTTACATCTTTCCAAAATCTGTCTCCATATCTGCTCCTCTACCTCCCGCTGGCTGTTGGGAGGCCTGTAGAAAACCCCCAACATCGTGACTGCACCTTTCCTATTCCTGAGCTCCACCCATATTGCCTCGCTGCATGACCCCTCCGAGGTGTCCTCCCGCAGTACAGCTGTGGTATTCTCCTTAATCAGTAATGCAACTCCCCCACCCCTTTTACACCCCCCTCTATCCCGCCTCAAGCTTCTAAATCCTGGAACATTTACCTGCCAATCCTGTCCTTCCCTCAACCAAGTCTCCGTAATAGCAACAACATCATATTTCCAAGTACTAATCCAAGCTCTAAGTTCATCTGCCTTACCTGTTATATTTCTCGCATTGAAACAAATGTACTTCAGACCACCAGTCCCGCTGTGCTCAGCAACATCTCCCTGCCTGCTCTTCCTCTTAGTCTTACTGGCCTTATTTACTAGTTGCCCCTCATTTATTTCACTTGCTGTCCTACTGGTCTGGTTCCCACCCCCCTGCCACACTAGTTTAAACCCTGCCGAGTGACGCTATCAAACCTCGCAGCCAGGATATTTGTGCCCCTCCAGGTTAGATGCAACCCGTCCTTCTTGTACAGGTCCCATCTGTCCCTGAAGAGATCCCAATGGTCCAGATATCTGAAACCCTCCCTTCTACACCAGCTGTTCAGGCACGTGTTTAGCTGCACTATCTTCCTGTTTCTAGCCTCACTGGCACGTGGCACAGGGAGTAATCCAGAGATTACAGCCCTGGAGGTCCTGTCTTTTAACTTTCTACCTAACTCCCTGAACTCCCCCTGCAGGACCTCGTCACTCTTGCTGCCTATGTCGTTGGTACTGGTGTGTACCACAACCTCTGGCTGTTCACCCTCCCCCTTCAGAATGCCCTCTGTCTGTTCAGTGACATCCTTGACCCTGGCACCAGGGAGGCAACATACCATCCTGGAGTCTCTTTCACATCCACAGAAGCGCCTATCTGTGCCCCTGACTATCATGTCCCCTATAACTATTGCTCTTCTGCTGAACAACAGTGCCAGCCGTGGTGTCACTGCTCTGGCTGCTGCTGTTTTCCCCTGATAGGCCATCCCCCCCAACAGTATCCAAAACGGTATACTTGTTGGAGAGGGGGAGAGCCACAGGGGATTCCTGCACTGACTGCCTGCCTCTTCTAGCAGTCACCCATCTATCTGCCTGCACCTTGGGTGTAACCACTTCTCTAAAACTCCTGTCTATGACGCTTTCTGCCACCTGCATGCTCCTAAGTGCATCCAGTTGCTGCTCCGACTGATCCATGCGGTCTGTGAGGAGCTGCAACTGGGTACACTTCCTGCAGATGTAGTCGTCCGGAACGCTGGAAGCGTCACGGACATCCCACATCTCACAGGTGAAGCATTTCACCCCTCTAACTGACATTTCTAGCACTATTTAAGAAATAAAAATAAATAAATACTTATTAAATCCTTATTAAATTGTTATAATTAACTATATGGTCCCTCGTGCTAGATTCCTACTATAAATATTAAATGCTAACTAAATACAGTAATCTCCTCCCTCTGGTTTAGTTACTCTACTTATTAATTAGTTAATTAGGGTTTTAATCCATTGTTTGAATACAGTCTTGCCTGCCAATCTTTGATTCCAATTTATCTAGGACAGGTCTGTTCTCAACCCACTGAAATTGGCACTTCGATAATTAAGTATTTTTACTCTAGATTGCTCTTTATCCTTTTCCATAGCGAAACTGAACCTTATGATACTATGATCACTGTTCTGTAAATGGTCCCTTACTAACCCTTGATCCATTTGACCTACCTCATTCCCTAGTACAAGATCCAGCAATGCCTCCTTCCTTGTTGGGCCTGGCACATACTGCAATACATGGAAGAAAAGGTCATTGGGTCATCAAGTTTATTATTTCCATTGGACCTGTGCACTTTACCTCACCTTTGCTCTAACCAATCCAACCACTATCCTTGGGATATATTCTGCTTTGTTTCTCCTCTACCCTAAGGTAATGTATGGATAAAAAAAAAATCATTATCATCAAACCTGCTAAGAAGGGGGGTTCCCACTCAAAATAGTCCTTCTGTGCACAACCAACCAACCACACATCATGGTATTTTCTATAAAAGCAAAATACTGCGGATGCTGGAAATCTGAAATAAAAACAAGTAATGCTGGAAATACTCAGCAGGTGTGGCAGCATCTGTGGAGAGAGAAGCAGAGTTAACGTTTCAGGTCAGTGACCCTTCCTCAGAACTGGCAAATATTAGAAATGTGAAAGGTTATAAGCAAGTAAAGCGGGGGTAGGGCAAAAGATAACAAAGGAGAAGGTGTAGATAGGACAAGGTCACAGAATAGCTGACCAGAAGGTCATGGAGCAAAGCGAACAATATGTTAATGGTGTGTTGAAAGACAAAGCATTAGTACAGATAGGGTGTTAATGGACAGATGATGGGTGTGTCGTCAGCATCCAGTTATCACCTTCATTGGCAACAAGCCTACCTTTAGTTTTATTGCTCTCCTATTTATTATTCGTTAATATTTCACCCATTTGCTCTACTTGACTTTTCCCTGGCCTCTGCCAAAGCCACTCTGAGGTGGCAGCTGAGGAGCACTCTATCTCCAACTTTTTCTGTAGTCCTGAAGAAAGCCAACCAGGCTCTGCTCAGTGCTTCACACCTTAGTAAAGTGGTTGAGCTGAAGATCTCAGCACTGCATGTATAAAGCTGCATATATTGGCATGCACAAGTGCAAGGCAATGACCATCTCAAACAAAAGAGAATCTAGTCATCTCCCCTTGATGTTCAATGGCATTACCATCACTGAATCCCCCACTATCGACATCCTGGGGGGCATCATTGACCAGAAACTGAACTGAACCAGCCATATAAATGCTGTGGCTACAAGAGCAGGCCAGAGTCAGGGAATTTTGCGGCAAGCAACTCACTTCCTATCTCCCCAATGCCTGTGCACCATCTACAAGGCACAAGTCAGGAGTGTGATGGGATATTCTCCGCTTGCCTGGAGGGTGCAGCTCCAACAACACTCAAGATGCTTGACACCATCCAGGACAAAGCAACCCGTTTGATCGGCACCCCATCCAACACCTTCAACAGTCACTCCCTTCATCATCGACGCACAGTGGCAGCAGTGTGTACCATATGCAAGATGCACTGCAGCAACTCACCAAGGCTTCTTTGACAGCACCTTCCAAATCCACGACCTCTACTAACTAGAAGGATAAGGGCAGCAGATGCATGGAAACACCACCACCTGCAAGTTCCCCTCCAAGCCACACACCATCCTGACTTGGAACTATATCGCCGTTCCTTCATTGTCGCTGGGTCAAAATCCTGGAACTCCCTTCCGAACAGCACTGTTGGTGTACCTACACCCCAAGGACTGCAGCACCAGCTTCTCAAGGGCAATTAAGGATGGGCAATAAATGCTGTCCACGCCAACGATGCCCACATCCCCCAAACGAATATTAAAAAAAGGGAATCTAATGCCAAGTGCCACCTGATTACTCTTGTTTTCTTTAAATGTGTTTGATGTCAATAGCAGAGAGAGAAAACAAGCCATTCACCCACTGAATAGAATGACCAAGAGTTTCTGCTTTGAACATAGCTATCTTTTGAGGAGTGTTTTTTTTCCCTTCAAGTTTGCTCTCAAGCTTATTTGCATATCGCCTAACTCAAAATCTGCTACGAACCAGCACAATGAGACAGTGATATCTATAAAAAAAGTTTTTTAATTAAAAATATTCCTTGATTATATTTAAGAATGGTAACCAGCTACAGCTGAAAATGGATTTATCACAAAAAGTAAGCATTTTAACCACAGTGTCTTACCCACTTCCTACGAGTAACCCAATTTTAAGTAACTGAAAATTATTTTTAAAAAACTGTATTTACTAATTACATTGATTTTAAAGTAGCTAGTTTCTTAGCAAAGTAAAATAAAGATTTACAGGTTTTTTTTAAACATTCCTATTTGTATCCTTGCACTAAAACAAAGCAATTTAATTTTTAGAGACTTTTCAAAAGCTTGCAAATGAGCACAATGAGCAGAAACTCACCATGGTGATTAACTCAACCCCGGGGCAGGTTCACTTTTGTGGGTGGGGCTGGCTTCTCGCAGAATATTTTTTAAATTAACATAAATATCGATAGGCCCTGAATGCAAATTTGCACTTAAAATTCCATGATCTTTTGCACTGGTTTGGCCGATTTTGTGCAAATTGTGAAATTGTGCTGGAGAAACCAGCACAACCGGGTGAGCTCTGCCCAATATTTTTCCGATTTATAATGACTTTTACAATGTAATTAATTTTGCATTATTTGGTCATGCCTAACTGCTGTATAAATATATTTAAAGTGGCGCAGTGGTTAGCACCGCAGCCTCACAGCTCCAGCGACCTGGGTTCAATTCTGGGTACTGCCTGTGTGGAGTTTGCAAGTTCTCCCTGTGTCTGTGTGGGTTTTCTCCGGGTGCTCCGGTTTCCTCCCACAGCCAAAAGACTTGCAGGTTGATAGGTAAATTGGCCATTATAAATTGCCCCTAGTATAGGTGGGTGGTAGGGAAATATAGGGACAGGTGGGGATGTGGTAGGAATATGGGATTAGTGTAGGATTATTATAAAATGGGTGGTTGATGGTCGGCACAGACTCAGTGAGCCGAAGGGCCTGTTTCAGTGTATGTCTTAAATAAATTTTTTCTTTTTTTCTTTTGGGCCTCCTTATCTCGAGAGACAATGGATACGCGCCTGGAGGTGGTCAGTGGTTTGTGAAGCAGCGCCTGGAGTGGCTATAAAGGCCAATTCTGGAGTGACAGGCTCTTCCACAGGTGCTGCAGAGAAATTTGTTTGTTGGGGCTGTTGCACAGTTGGCTCTCCCCTTGCGCCTCTGTCTTTTTTCCTGCCAACTACTAAGTCTCTTCGACTCGCCACAATTTAGCCCTGTCTTTATGGCTGCCCGCCAGCTCTGGCGAATGCTGGCAACTGACTCCCACGACTTGTGATCAATGTCACACGATTTCATGTCGCGTTTGCAGACGTCTTTATAACGGAGACATGGACGGCCGGTGGGTCTGATACCAGTGGCGAGCTCGCTGTACAATGTGTCTTTGGGGATCCTGCCATCTTCCATGCGGCTCACATGGCCAAGCCATCTCAAGCGCCGCTGACTCAGTAGTGTGTATAAGCTGGGGATGTTGGCCGCTTCAAGGACTTCTGTGTTGGAGATATAGTCCTGCCACCTGATACCAAGTATTCTCCGAAGGCAGCGAAGATGGAATGAATTGAGACGTCGCTCTTGGCTGGCATACGTTGTCCAGGCCTCGCTGCAGTAGAGCAAGGTACTGAGGACACAGGCCTGATACACTCGGACTTTTGTGTTCCGTGTCAGTGCGCCATTTTCCCACACTCTCTTGGCCAGTCTGAACATAGCAGTGGAAGCCTTACCCATGCGCTTGTTGATTTCTGCATCTAGAGACATAAATTAACGTGTCATTTTTGCTAGGGCTCAGATGCAAACACTTATGGATAGTTAGGGCTCATTGAGAGTACTTTCAAAGTTGGAGAGTGGAATGTATATTTAATGTGCATCAACTGGTAACTGTCCCAGCAATCAACTTCCTCCAAAATTATCAGGGCACAGAGAGAGAGAGACAGAGCAGCATGGGATAGATGAGCTGAAGGCAACAATAAAGTTCTGTCAAATTAGTGAGAAATTAGGTAAATCCAGTTAAACAAAATTCACAGAAAATCATAGACTGTTACAGCACTGAAGGAGACCGGGCAGGCCATGTGCCTGTGCTGTCTATTTGATAAACCTAATCCATTTAGTCCTATTTCATTGACCTTTTCTTGTACACGCTTTACATTTTTCTTCTTCAGATGCTCACCCACTTCTTTATAAAAGCCATTAAGGATTCTGCTTCCATAATTTTTTTGGTGATATTCTTACATTTCTACCTTCTACTATTGACATCATTCAGCAGCACTGTTCACTTATTAAACCACTTTACAATTTGCATTTACCTCAACAAGCACCTCTTATGAGTTTGTACCTTAACCTTCTCTACTCTAATGGAAAAGCTACAATTGCTCTATTGTTTCTAAAGCCTCTCATCCCTGATATCATCTTAGTAAATCTCTTCTTTATCCATTCCATGGCCTAAAAAATCTTCCAAAAGTAGGATGCACATGATGGTCATAATGGCCTAGATTTCGCAGTCAGCGGTGAAGCAACCACACCTGCCATTGACCGTGAAGAAGACTGCCCATAAAGATCTATCGATCTCTGTGGCGTGGATTTTCCCTTTCCTGGTGTCAGTTTGAATTGTACCAAGTCAGGGGGATTTCCAGGTATTCAGCAGTATTGATATCATCAAACAAGATAAGCAGCCAATCATGTTGAAGTATTCTCACATACAGCAAACCAGGAAGTAAAATGCCCTGATTATCCTTCACTTTTAATTAAAATTTCACAGAGAGCAGAATAAATGATTGGGACATGCACATGAATTATGATAGAAGCTCAAATATCATAAACTCTTCTTCAAAAAATGGTGATTTTTCATCACAATGTAGAAATTTGACATTCTACATTCTTGAGCATAAGTGATTGAAGGTGGTAGGACAGGTTGAGAGAGCGGTCAATAAAGCATACAGTATCCTGGGCTTTATTAATAGGGGCATAGAGTACAAGAGCAAGGAAGTTATGTTGAACTTGTATAGGACACTAGTTCGGCCTCAGCTGGAGTATTGCATCCAGTTCTGGGCAGTGCACTTTAGGAAAGATGTGAGGGCATTGGAGAGAGTACAGAAAAGATTCATCAGAATAGTTCCAGACATGAGGAACTTCAGTTATGATGATAGATTGGAGAAGTTAGGACTGTTTTCCTTGGAGAAGAGAAGGCTGAGAGGTGACTTAATAGAGGTATTCAAAATCATGAGGGGTCTGGACAGAGTAAATAGAGAGAAACTGTTCCCACTCATGAAAGGATCGGAATGAGAGGGCACAGATTTAAAGTATTTGGTAAGAGAAGCAAAAATGACATGAGGAAAAACTTTTTCACAGAGTGAGTCGTTAAGATCTGGAATGTGCTGCCTGAGAACCTGGTAGGGACAGGTTAAATTAAAGCATTCAAAAGGGAATTAGACAGTTATATGAAAAGGAAGAATGTGCAGGGTTTTGGGGAGAAGGCAGGGGAATGGAACTGAGGGAATTAATTAATGATGATATTAGCACAATAGAGAGGGATGACCTAAGTTCAGGAGACCAGGATATAGAAGCAGTTTGGATAGTGGTGAGAAATCATAAAGGCAAGAAGTCACTTGTGGGAGTGGTGTACAGGCCACCTAACATTAACTACATTGTAGGACTGGGTATTACGGAAGAAATAATAGCAGCTTGTCAGAAAGGTACAGCAATAATTACAGGGGATTTTAACCTACATATAGACTGGAAAAATCAGATGGGCAGAGGTAGCCTAGATGAGGAGTACATAGACTGTTTTCGGGATAATTTCTTGGAACAATATGTTCTGGAGCCAACGTGAGAGCATGCTATACAAGACCTGGTATTGTGCAACGAGATAGGATTAATTAATGACCTCATAGTTAAGGCATCCCGAGGTAGCAGCGATCATAATATGATTGAATTTTACACAGTTTGAGGGAGAGAAGAGTGGGTGCAAGACTAGTATTTTAAACTTAAATAAGGGCAGTTATGAGGGCATGAAAGGTGAGCTAGCTAAAGTGAACTAGCAAATGTGGTTAAGGGATAGGTCAATAGAGAGGTAGTGGCAGACATTTAAGGGGATATTTCAGAATACACAGAATAGATACATTTCAACAAGAAAGAAAAATTCCAAGGGTGGGACCCACCGTCCGAGGTTAACTAAAGCAGTTAAAGATAGTATCAAACTTAAAGAAAAAGCCTATAATTGCGCAAAGATGGGAGGCAGGTCAGAAGATTGGACAAAATATGAAAAAACAACAAAAAAAATGACTCAAAGATTGATAAGGAAGGTAAAATTAGAGTACGTGAGAAAGCTGGCTAAAAATATGATAGCTAGTAAGAGTTTCTATAGATATTTGAAAAAGAAAAGTTAACAAAATGAGCATTGGTCCTATAGTAAGTGAGTCTGGGGAAGTAATAATGAATAATAAGGAGATGGCAGATGAACTGAACAGATATTTTGCATCAGTCTTCACTATTGAGGATACAAGTAACATCCCAGTATTAGCTGTAAGTCAGGAAATGGAAGGGAGGGAGGAACTCAAGAAAATTACAATCACCAGGGAAGTGGTACTGAACAAATTGTTGGAGCAGCGGCTAACAAGTCCCTGGGTCTTGATGGTCATCATCCTAGGGTGTTAAAAGAATTGGCTAGTGAGATAGTTGATGCGTTAGTTTTAATTTTCCAAAATTCCCTAGATTCGGGGAAGGTTCCGTTAGATTGGAAAATAGCGAATGTGACTCCTTTATTCAAAAAGGGAGGGAAACAGAAAACAGGAAACTACAGGCCAGTTAGCTTAACATCTGTCTTAGGGAAAATGTTAGAAGCTATTATTAAAGATGTTATAGCAGGGCATTTAGAAAAACTCAAGGTAATCGTGCAGAGTCAATATGGTTTAGTGAAAGGGAAATCATGTTTAACCAATTTTTTGGAGTTCTTTGAGGGAGTTACATGTGCTGTGGATAAAGGGGAACTGTTGGATGTATTGTACTTAGATTTCCAGAAGGCATTTGATAAGGTGCCACATCAAAGGTTATTGCAGAAAATAAAAGCTCATAGTGTAGGGGGTAACATATTGGCATGGATAGAAGATTGGCTAGTTAACAGGAAACAGAGATTAGGCATAAATGGGTCATTTTCTGGTTGGCAAGAGATCTGTGCTGGGGCCTCAGGCTTTTACAATTTATATAAATGACTTAGATGAAGGGGACAAAGGTATGGTTGCTAAATTTTCTGATGACGCAAAGATAGGTAGGAGAGTAACTTGTGAAGAGGACATAAGGGGGCTACAAAGGAGTATAGATAGGTTAAGTGAATGGGCAAAGACCTGGCAAATGGAGTATAATGTGGGGAAGTGTGAAATTGTCCACTTTGGCAGGAAGAATAAAAAAGAAGCATATTATCTAGATGGTGAGAAATTGCAGAGCTCTGAGATGCAGAGGGATCTGGGTGTCCTAGTGCATGAATCACAAAAGGTTAGTATGCAGGGGAATTGAATACAGAAGTAAGGAGGTTATGCTTCAGCTATACAGGGTATTGGTGAGACCACATCTGGAGTATTGTGTACAGTATTGGTCTCCTTATTTAAGGAAGGTGTAAATGCGTTGGAGGTAGTACAGAGAAGGTTTACTAGACTAATACCTGGAATGTGCGGGCTGTCTTATGAGGAAAGGTTGGACTGGCTCGGCTTGTATCTGTTGGAATTTAGAAGAATAAGAAACGACTTGATTGAAACATATAAGATCCTGAGGCGTCTTGACAGGGTGGATGTGGAAAGGATGTTTCCCTTTGTGGGAGAATCTAGAACTCGGGGTCACTGTTTAAAATAAGGGGTCACCCATTTAAGACAGAGATGAGGAGAAATTCTTTCTATCAGAGGGTCGTGAGTCTTTGGAATTCTCTTCCTCCTTGGAGGCACAGTGGCGCAGTAGTTAGCACCGCAGCCTCATAGCTCCAGCGACCCAGGTTCAATTCTGGGTACTGCCTGTGTGGAGTTTGCAAGTTCTCCCTGTGTCTGTGTGGGTTTTTGCCGGGTGCTCCGGTTTCCTCCCACTGCCAAAGACTTGCAGGTTGATAGGTAAATTGGCCATTATAAATTGCCCCTAGTATACCGTGGAATCTCCCTGCTCAGCATAGTGGGGAAAGTCTTTGCTTGAGTCGCTCTGAACAGGCTCCAGAAGCTGGCCGAGCGCGTCTACCCGGAGGCACAGTGTGGCTTTCGTGCAGAGAGATCGACCGTTGACATGCTGTTCTCCCTTCGTCAGATACAGGAGAAATGCCGTGAACAACAGATGCCCCTCTACATTGCTTTCATTGATCTCACCAAAGCCTTTGACCTTGTCAGCAGACGTGGTCTCTTCAGACTACTGGAAAAGATTGGATGCCCACCAAAGCTACTAAGTATCATCACCTCATTCCATGACAACATGAAAGGCACAATTCAACATGGTGGCTCCTCATCAGAGCCCTTTCCTATCCTGAGTGGCGTGAGCTCTCGCACCCACTCTTTTTGGGATTTTCTTCTCCCTGCTGCTTTCACATGCGTTCAAGTCCTCTGAAGAAGGAATTTTCCTCCACACAAGATCAGGGGGCAGGTTGTTCAACCTTGCCCGTCTAAGAGCGAAATCCAAAGTACGGAAAGTCCTCATCAGGGAACTCCTCTTTGCTGACGATGCTGCTTTAACATCTCACACTGAAGAGTGCCTGCAGAGTCTCATCGACAGGTTTGCGGCTGCCTGCAACGAATTTGGCCTAACCATCAGCCTCAAGAAAACGAACATCATGGGGCAGGACGTCAGAAATGCTCCATCCATCAATATTGGTGACCACGCTCTGGAAGTGGTTCAAGAGTTCACCTACCTAGGCTCAACTATCACCAGTAACCTGTCTCTAGATGCAGAAATCAACAAGCGCATGGGAAAGGCTTCCGCTGCTATGTCCAGACTGTCCAAGAGAGTGTGGGAAAATGGCGCACTGACACGGAACACAAAAGTCCGAGTGTATCAGGCCTGTGTCCTCAGTATCTTGTTCCATGGCAGCGAGGCCTGGACAACGTATGTCAGCCAAGAGCGACGTCTCAATTCATTCCATCTTCGCTGCCTCTGGAGAATACTTGGCATCAGGTGGCAGGATCGTATCTCCAACACAGAAGTCCTCGAGGCGGCCAACATCCCCAGCTTGTACACACTACTGAGTCAGCGGCGCTTGAGATGGCTTGGCCATGTGAGCCGCATGGAAGATGGCAGGATCCCCAAAGACACATTGTACAGCGAGCTCGCCACTGGTATCAGACCCACCGGCCATCCATGTCTCCGCTTTAAAGATGTCTGCAAACACGACATGACATCCTGTGACATTGATCACAAGTCGTGGAAGTCAGTTGCCAGTGATCGCCAGAGCTGGCGGGCAGCCATAAAGACGTGGCTAAAGTGTGGCGAGTCGAAGAGACTTAGTAGTTGGCAGGAAAAAAGACAGAGGCGCAAGGGGAGAGCCAACTGTGCAACAGCCCCGACAAACAAATTTCTCTGCAGCACCTGTGGAAGAGGCTGTCACTCTAGAATTGGCCTTTATAGCCACTCCAGGCACTGCTTCACAAACCACTGACCACCTCCAGGCGCGTATCCAAAGAAGAAGTATAGGTAGGTGGTAGGGGAATATAGGGACAGGTGGGGATGTGGTAGGAATGTGGGATTAGTGTAGGATTGGTATGGGTGGGTGGTTGATGGTTGGCATGGACTCGGTGGGCCGAAGGGCCTGTTTCAGTGCTGTATCTCTAAATAAAATAAAAAGGTGGTCTTTGAATATTTTCAAGGCAGAGGTAGAAAGATTCCTGAGAGGTCAGAAAGTTATCTGGGGTAGGTGGAAATGTGGAGTAATCAGTTCAGCCATGAAATTATTGAATGGCAGAGCAGGCTCGAAGGGCCAAGTGGCCTACTCCTGCTCCTAATTTGTATGTTCGTATGAATTGCTCATTCGGAGAGCCAGTGTGGACACGATGGGCCGAATGGCCTCCTTCTGCACTGTAATGGTTCTGTGATTCTGTGATACAAGTATAAAATTAGTTTTTCAGGGGCAGTGAGTCTGTTCAGCTGTAAGAATGAACTTAGTGCACTGTTAAAAACCCAATTACATATCATTCCACAAGGTGTAACTTTTTCAAGAGTTTTTACAGCAAGACTATTATTACAAAAGGGCAAGTTTTCTTAATTTACTGATTTATAATTGATTCCTTTCTGGGGACACTTCAATATGGGGACGTGTTGAATCACTGACAACAGCTTCTGGATTTCTCCATTTACTTGTGTGCAGGTCCAGAAATTGCTGTCGCTTTCAGAGGAGTAATAACAGCAAACTCTGTTATTACCTCAAAATCTGAGCCAATATACTAACTGCAGGATAACCAGTAATTTGTACGAGTTCTGTGTTACCTCTGTTTTGATACTCAGTGTCCCAATTAGGAAAAACTGGGGTCCTCTATATCTTTTTAAAAATCTTAATCAACTTGTCCTCTGGTTTTTATAGATTTGTCTATCTGTTTGCTCCTGTGCTCCTTTTAAAGTTTTATCATTTGGTTAAAAATGTCTCACCTGACAGTGACATTGTTAGAAGCTGTTAAAACTGTGATGAGAAGGCAGAAAGATGTTGGGGGTTGAGATCTGTCAAAAAGCAATAGACTTCTTAGGCCTAACAGCCATTCGCTGCTCCTAAGTCAATTTACATTTTTGTGCTTTATGGTGGCAAAAGTTTTCACACCAATAAAAGAAACATCTGTCTTAATACGTAGGCGCAACATCTAAAAGCAGGCGACACAGCATTATCATTACGTTCTATTTTAAACATTAGTGATAGTCTTTTTTGTGCTATTTTTCATGTTTTGGTTTCACGGTGGCTGCACTGACTTTTGCACCATTTTCTTTGATGGTACTGTCATGGCGGGGATGCGTTTAATCTGGTTGGAACACATTCCAGACGACACCATTTAAAGAGAATGAATATGAGGTTGGAAAAACATACCAACTACTTCAGCAGGAATTTGATAATGAAAAGCTTGAAAAAACACTACAAAAAAGGTATTAAGAGCTAAAATATATTTTGCCATATTCCAAATATCTGAAATTGACATTCTATGTAACTATATATAAATGTTTTGATATTTCACATGTTGTGAGAAGTATTTTAAATTACGGTGTACCACAAATATTATAATATCCTTCAAAAGGACCGTGGGAACAGTTGAGACTTTAGACAGGAAATTGGCAAAACAAAAAAACAGTTCCTTCTGGTTAGCATCCAAAAGTTTGAAGTGTTTAGCATCTAACTTGAAAACTTTTGTGCAATTGTGTGCAGATATAAGCAGTTTTGATCTTTGCAATGTTAATTCACAGAAATGTGAAAAGAATTTATTTAAACAGTTGCAAATAATTTCCATTACATGCTTGAACAGACTTAATAATTCTTACATGTAGATTATGGGCAATTTCTGTTTTTACATGTAATACAGAGAAAGTGTCTTTTTGATGGTAATGTTTATATCAAGAATTAATTTATTGGTATAACAAACTCATTCAGTTTATTCATGGTTCAGCAGTGAAAATAAAATGAATATTATTGGAAAAGAATGAAATCAAAAGATCTTACTGCATGTGCTGCCTGTAATTTTTATTTTAACTGCAAAATACATACAAGCAGATTATCAACGACTTGCTGATACATATTCAATTTTCACCACTTTGACAAATAATTTATTTCTGACTTGCTGGTCTGGAGAAGATGTCGAGTTACATTGAATATAGAGCAGGTCCATGCTGATATTCATGCTCCACGCAAGCATCCTCCTACCTGCACCACCGCCCCCCCCCCCCCCCCCCACTCTGTCATCTAACCCAATCAGCATAATATTTAGAGATACAGTACTGAAACAGGCCCTTCGGCCCACCGAGTCTGTGCTGACCAACAACCACCCATTTATACTAACCCTACAGTAATCCCAGATTCCCTACCACCTACCTACACTAGGGGCAATTTACAACAGCCAATTTACCTATCACCTGCAAGTCTTTGGCTGTGGGAGGAGACCGGAGCACCCGGCGAAAACCCACGCGATCACAGGGAGAACTTGCAAACTCCACACAGGCAGTACCCAGAATCAAACCCAGGTCCCTGCAGCTATGAGGCTGCAGTGCTAACCACTGTGCCACTGTGCCGCCATTCCTTTCTCCCTCATGTGTTTATCTAACTTTCCCTTAAATTCATCTATGCTCTTTGCCTCAACTACTCCTTGTGGTAATGAGTTCCACATTCTAAACATTCTCTGCGTAAAGAAGTTTCTCATGAATTGCCTATTGGATTTATTACTAACTATTTTATATTTATGCCTACTAGTTTTGGTTTCCTCCACAAGTGGAAACATATTAGGCATGAAATTGGGCTCGGTAGCACCTGTTGCCTGGGTATTATGGGTGCTGTTTGTGGGCCGAAACAGCATCTAATGAGTGTGTGCAAAATTCTGCCCCGAATTGCACTGGTAACCATCTCGGTCAGGGCATTCGCACATGCACAGCTAATATCTGCAGGCAGAATGCAGAGAAAAGAACAACTTGCATTTATATAGCGCTTTTCACAACCACCGGATGCCTCAATCTCTTTGTAGTCAATGACATGCTTTTTGACATGTAGTAACTGTTGTTATGTAAGAAACCCTGCAGCTAATTTGCACACAGCAAGCTCCCACAAACAGAAATGTGATAAATGACAAGATAATCTGTTTTTGTGATGTTGATTGAGGGATAAATATTGGCCAGGACACTGGGGATAATTCCCATGCTCTTTTTCACAATTGTGCCATGTAATCTTTCATGTCCACCTGAAAGGGCAGACGGGTCCTCAGTTTAACATCTTATCTGAAAGATGGCACCTCCGACATTGCAGTGCTCCCTTAGTACTGCATGGAGTGTCAGCCTTGACTTTTGTGCTCAAGTCTTGGCGTGGGACTTGAACCCAGATCCTTGTGACTCAGGCAAGAGTGGTCCAATTGAGCCATGGCATACAGGTTGATCATGACTTCAATCAGCATGCAGCACTGATTTGATGCCAGTTATGCAGTTTTGTAGTTCAGTGCTTCAGTCAACGCTCTCTGTTAACCTTACACAGCTGAATACACGTTCAGTGGCAGGAAAGACTTCACCACCCACCCCACCACCGTCCCATCCCCAACCAATGTTACTTAAAGGGGTCATCAACTACTAACAGGTTAGTTGATGGTTGATTTGGCAGTTGGTACAATTCTTACAAGTATTTGGTGCTTTCCATAGTTCTTTCAAATTGGAGAAGTCTAGAGGGAGTGCTGTGGCAGGTCTGAAGGATTTTTTGCTGACTTCAAGACTTCTGCACAAGCCTGTTGCTCCCATGGGGGATGGGTGCACTTGCAGGACTTCCTCTTGGAATAGAGCATAACAGGAAGAATGAGCAGAGGCCATGCAGACCAGGACAACCTGCTAGAAGGGAGGAGGGGGAGGGGGCTCTCAGCAGGAAGCCATATCCACTTACGGTGTTCAGGGAACAATTCTCTGACCTGAATCTCTGCAAGGAACAATTTGTGAAAATTCCATGCTTCATTAAGGACATCCTCACGGCAATCTACTATCTGCTGCAGCCACAGCTACAACCTCAGAGCAGGGCACAGATGGCATTGCCAGTGACTGTGAAGGTGACTATGGCCATGAGCTTTTATGCATCTGGCTCCTTTCAGGACGGAGCTGAAGATTTGAGCAAGATCTCGCAGTTTGTCATCCAGTGTTGCATAAGAGTGGTCACTGAGGCTCTCTGTTCATTGAAAGCTAACTACATTTCCTTCTGTTTTGCCAAAGGAGAAAGTACATGGCTTTGCTAGAATTGCAGGTTTCCGCATGGTACAGGTTGCATTTGACTACATGTACATTGCTTTGCAGGCGTCACTTGCCAATTCTGCCAAATACTGGAACTGAAAGGCCTTCCACTCCCTCACTGTCCAGCTGTTGTGTGTCCATAAGCAGTGAATTATGCAGGTTAGTACCCAGTACCGCAGCAGTCATGATGCCTTCATTCTGCAGCAGTACACTTTCCCAGCTGCATTTCAACCACCAAGGCAAACCAAAGGTGGCTACTGGACAAGGGCCATCTGCTGACAAGATGGCTCGTTTGCAGCATGCTAACGATGAAAGCCATGCTACCACCTGAAATATGACAGAGCAGATCTTTAGCGCGCTGGAACAACACTTCCGCTACCTGGGCCATGCTGCGGCCCTCTGCAGTCTTCAACAGAGCGTGTTCCAATATTCCTGGCATGCTGCACAACCTCACCATCATAAGGGGACAACCCTTGCCACCAGTTTTACGGTGAGCAGCTGAGGAGAAAGAGGATGAGGAAGGGAAGAGGCACCCCAGATAGTCCCTTTTCTGCCTGACCTGTCTCTGAAGAACTAATTCGAGTGAAATACCAGTAACTGCAACCAACATTCCCTGTAATTTGTTTTTTGTTGTGCATGGCCCTTTAACTTTTTTTGCTTGGCCATGCTCACATGGTAACTTAAAGGGGCCAACTGGTATGGGCCTGTGAAGGTACTCCCTGGCGCAGCCGTGCGGATTAGCGGGAACATCGACCCTAACCCCAATTCCCCATTCCCCAGCAGTCCCACACCTTCAACTTCCCTCTGTCACAGCATTCACTTGTCCACAATGCAAAAATAAAAGCCATCACAAAATAAACATTCCAAACCAAATTGATAAATGAAATAATTCCATAATCCATGCAAACGTCAACGAATCACCCTATGTGCATTCCCTTAGTGACTGTTTCCCTTGTGCCTTTGCCTTCCTGGTGCTCCTATGCAGTGCTGCCTCCCAATGGCTGCAGCATGGCTGGTGGAAAGTTGCTGACTTTCACTGGAGGCCAACCGCAGATGGCCTTTTACAATGGCTTTGAGCAGCTCTGGGTCCAGAAGGCCTGGCTGCGCACTGCCCGATTTTGGCATGGGTGGCATTCATCTGGGATGACAGACAACAAACAGTAAGTGCACTGGTGGAGTGGCAGGGATGAGATGGTGAATGCTGTCATCCTGAGAGAGGGCAGCACGTTCGTGCTCCGTGGCACCACTGCCACTCCCCAGGCCAGTGCATCAGCAATCTTAGTAACTCTCTATAAACCCCTTTGAACACTGGTATCCAAAGCCATGAAGGCAGAAAGATGACATTGCATGACAGCAGTCTGAGCTTCCACTGCTGTACTCAGGCATTGGTGGCTGCTGCTTGAGCTGCAATGGAAGTTGCAATGTCAGCCATCAGATGCTGCAACATTTTTGGGCCCATGGGAATGCAGATGGATTTGGCCACCACTTCCACGCTGGAAAGGATGAGCTGCAAACTCGGTGCAAAGCCCCGTGCCAAGTTGGTGCTGGACTCCTCCAAGTTCCATGACATTGACCACGGGCTTTCTGGCAGGCTTCCCAATGCACCAAACATTTCGTTGTGCATTTCCATTAGCGTTTTTCTGTATACTGCCCCATCAAAGTCTTCATCTGAGTCCTCTGCAGCGGAACCCTGGTGTGAACTTACCCTCCTGCACTACCCTTGACCCTTACCCTGGTTGCAGGGCACTCATGCCTGGTGTCTCTCCACATGCAGATCCCGCCTCCAATCTATCCTCTAAGATACATTGAGTCTCAGCATCTGACTGTGGGTGTGAAATCAAGTGATGGTGTGTCTTAATCATTACACTTTTCTTGGCATTCCTCCACTGCCTGGCTAGGTTGCAACTCTAAATCAAAAGAATGTGGGCTAAGGGGAAGTGGGATTTGAGAAGGAGGATTAGCTGTGAGGATACCATCATCCTCAATGGCTTCAGCCCTGCCTCTGGTCATGGCCAATATGGCCAACACTGTCTCCTCCATGGGGGTCATGTCATGCAGGCGTACCTGTCCCCCTCCAGTTAGCTCCTGCTGCCTTCAGTGAGTTCCACCTTGTTCTGCAAAAAAGAGGGATGTGTGTCAGTGAGTGTGGTGCAATCTGTTTGGGTGGTGTGGCTGTCATGGTTGAATAGCTGGCAGTGTGTGCAAGCTGTGAGATGTGGGCATGAGTTATGACTGATAGAGATTGTCAATAGGTGAATGAATTGAGCGGTGTCTGAGGCTAGCAGTGCAGTTGGTAGGATATGGCATTTGAAGATGCATTCACAGACCTTGACCACTCATGTGAGGCCATTAAACTTCTTGTGATAATGCATCCAAGTCCTTGGGGCTTGACACCTGGCATTGACCTCCATAACGAACTGCTCCCAAGCCTTTTGGCTGTCTGTCTGGAGAGCCTCCAGCCCCCTGCGAATTCAGGACATCTCTCCTACTTTTCACCTCCTCCCACAAGACTTCCAGTACAACATCCAAAAATCTTGGAGCCTGCACTCTCACCTGGTGTGCTATACCTCACTGTTTCCCAGAACAGATTCAGTTCCTGCAAAACTCCCAGCACCTGCTCCAGCCACAGAGCACCTCCCCTTTAAAAGGTGTAGCTTAGCTTTAGGCAGAGCAGGTTAGCTTCAAGTGGTGCTATGGAGTTATGATCTTGGGACCCCTGCTGATGCATGCAGTCAATAAACAGCACTGTTAGCACTGTCTGCATGCAGAAATCATTATCATGAGCAGGCAGCACAAAGTTGGCAGGCTGTCTGCATTTTAATCAACGAGAACAGGTTATTTACACATCGCGATCCCCGCACTTATTTTTGGGATCTATCCAATTTAGCCTCCCTTCTCTACATCTACCCCATCAGCTCCTTTAATCATCTAAAAGACCGCTATCTGGTCACTCCTCAGCCTTCTCTTTCCTGGAGACAATGAATCTCAGTGCTTGGTTTGCTTTTTTTTAAATGGCCTTGTTAACCTATGTGATTACATATAGTGATTTGTGTATCCATAGTTAGGGATGCAGTGTCTACCCAGAAGGAATTAATGCATGCTTTCTATTGTTTAGTTCAATGATAATACTCAGAGATGCCTGGTAATCACTGTCCTGTGTGACTTGAAATCACTTAAGCAAATTAAAGTGCCAGCCTTGGCCAAGTGTTGGCATTCTCACCTCTAAGTCAGAGGCTTGTGGGTTCAAGCACTCGTACTCAGATTTAAGCACACAATCTAATGTAACACTTCAGTGCAACAGTACTGAGGGAATAAAAACAAGAAATGCTGGAACCACTCAGCAGGTCTGGCCGCATCTGTGGAAAGAGAAGCAGAGTTAACATTTCGGGTCAGTGACCCTTCTTCGGAACCCTACCGAAGAAGGGTCACTGACCCGAAACGTTAACTCTGCTTCTCTTTCCACAGATGCTGCCAGACCTGCTGAGTGGTTCCAGCATTTCTTGTTTTTATTTCAGATTTCCAGCATCCGCAGTATTTTGCTTTTATTTTGGTACTGAGGGAATGTTGCACTGTCAGAAGGATTGATTTTTGGATTAGTTTTTAAATTTAACATCTTTGCTGGATATAAAAGATCCCATTACATTATTTGAAGCAGTTCTCCTGGTGCGCTGGCGAATATTTATCCCACAATCAACACCAGCAAAACAGATTCTCCGGTCATTTGGCTCATTGATATTTGTGGGACTCTGCTGTGCGGAATTCAGGCTGCTGCATTTCCCTTCCTTACAACAGTGACTGCACTTCAAAACATGTAATTTTGGCTTAAATGCACTTTGCGATCAATGTCTTAAGGTGGTGAAAGCTGCGATATAAATGCAAGTTATTTCTTTATTTTCAAAGAGATGGAAACATACTTTGTTGGATGGACAACTCATGTAGTAAAGCAAAATCTTGATTGCAATTTTTGTTCTGCACCAGAATGTACGTTTATACAAATATTATTGTACACACAGAGCTACTGTTCATTCAAGTCTGGTTGCTTCAGCTGACATTAGAGTAGAGATACAGCACTGAAACAGGCCCTTCGGCCCACCGAGTCTGTGCCGAACATCAACCACCCATTTATACTAATCCTATATTCCTACCAAACATCCCCACCTGTCCCTATATTTCCCTACCACCTACCTATACTAGTGACAATTTATAATGGCCAATTTACCTGTCAACCTGCAAGTCTTTTGGCTTGTGGGAGGAAACCGGAGTACCCGGAATCGAACCCGGGTCCCTGGAGCTGTGAGGCTGCGGTGCTAACCACTGCGCCACTGTGCCGCCATTGGCTTACATGCCGACATGTAAGCCAATGATTGGTTTAAATGCATAGAAGGAGATGGGAGTATCGTACTCCACCCTGAGGAGATGAAAACATCCCGCAGGATAATGTCTGGATACCTTCTTACCATTTAAGCTGTAGTTTCTGTTGTTCACTTATACTCTCATCGATGGACTTTGCACTACATTGAACAAAACTGTGCAGGAGTTTGTCAACCAAACTAAAGTTAATTTATTTTTTCTTAAATTTTACTTTTCTATTTAAAGAAAACTGATTTCCTTCTCTTCCCCCTCCCCTTCCAATTTTTCCCCTACTTACCTTAGAAGCAGACTGATAGTGAGGCGTGTGGTTTCAAGGGCACCAGCATCCCTCTGTGACTGCGCCTGAGGGGGCCATTCTTCATGTGAGAGCTTGAGCAGTGGATGCCATTGTCCTCATGCAACTTCTAGATGTGTAATTCCAGCAGTATCCAAATCAGGAATGCTGGCTGTTTTCCCACTTCTTTTATCTTAGGAGTGCTGAGGACAATGTAGTACACTAGCTGAGATCCACTAACCCAGCCTAAATCAGGAATCAAATCTGGCACCTTTCTGACCTGTGTGATTCATTCGACCCCAGACAGTGCATTTATCAATTGGGGCATCCTGGTACCCTTGCTTTTGTTAATTTAATAAGTGTATTGTAGAAGAACAACTGAAAATAATGTATATTCAAATTGGACAATATTTAATAGTTCTCATGGAAATGATGTGCATTCCACCAACCAGCATAATTGCAGTGGCGTAAAGTAAGTAATACCAGTCTCCTGAAAAGCATTGAGAATGGATTTGTTACAGAGGTACCAACTGGATGCAATCAGAATGAAATTGAATTATGATGCAAGTTATTCACTGTGTTTTAAAATGATGGAAGTTAGTGATTACTGAGAAATATAAGAAAATTCAAATATGGGACAAGAAGAAGCAATTAGGATCATCCTATCCACTCTGTTCATAGATCAAGTCCTGTCATGGATTCCACCTAAATCGATCTCCTAAGGGAGGCTGCCAAATACAGCTGTGTGCAATTTTGCTACAGTCCTTAACCAGACTGGGCTTTTCCAAGAAACAAATGATTGCTAGAATAAACAAAAATGCAGTTAGATAATAATAAAGAAATGCAAATGCTGGAAATCTGAAATAAAAAACAGAAAATATTGGAAACACCTGGCAAGCCGGTCAGCACTGGAAAAGCTAGGTTAATGTTTTGGCTAGAAAGTCATCATCAGAACTCTCTACTTGCACCATTGACCTATTTTTTTTCTTTACAAATGCTGATGAACAGGCCAGCATTTTCTGTTTTTATTATAAACTCTGTTTTATGATATTATCTCACGTAAGGCCCCTGGCCATTGGATGCGAGGAAACTGTACAATTCTTTTAATGCCAGTATACTTGGGATTCTCTGCAAACAGCATTGAAAAACCTATTGAATGCTTGTGATGCCTTACTCTCTCTCTCTCTGTTACAAGCACAAATTTATTCCACAGGCTGCAAGATTCTGCCCTCAAGATAATATCACAAGACACCATTTCTTCGGACTATTTTCTTTCCATTCATGGGTTTCTGGCTGCTGATTCAAACTCGCGTTACTAAAGCAACAATATAATTCATAACAGAATGTTGCCTTGATGGCTCCACTGACCCTCTGACATTGCTACATATATTGTATGAAGTTATCAATAAGTCTATCATCACTTCTAAAAATATATTTTTGCCACATTGTTATATTTTATGTTATATTTATGGTCTTGAACAAAAAATAGAAACGGTTCCCTGCTGGCCCAGATATGCATCGACCCTTCAGAGTACACGTGACCACATTGCTCGTGTGTTATTCCGTGAGCTCCATGATTGAAGACAATGAGAACCCATTTCCCAATGACCCACTGTAGTCAGATTTTTTTTGTACATAATTCACATTATGCCAGCGTGGAAAATGTATTGCAGTTAATGGCTGTTACTAGGTTGCCTCTACCACAATTATGTACCTGACAAAATGTTTTTATTTATTTATGGGATGTGAGTGTGGCTGGCAAGATCAGCATTTGTTGCCCATCCGTAATTGCCCTTGAGAAGATAGTGGTGAGCCGCCACCTTGAACCGCTCAGTCCATGTGATATCGGTACACCCACAGTATTGTTAAGAAGGGACGGCCAGGATTTTGACCCAGCAACAATGAAGGAATGGTGATATATTTTCAAGTCAGGATAGGATGTGGCTTGGGGAGGAACTTGCAGGTGGTGGTGTTCCCATGCAGCCGCTGCCCTTGTCCTTCTCGGTGATAGAGGTCGTGGGTTTGGAAGGTGCCGTCAGTAGATGCTTGGCGGGTTGCTGCAGTGCATCTTGTAGATGGTACGCACTGCTGCCACTGTGCACCAATGGTGGATGGAGTGAATGTTTAAGGTGGTGGATGGGGTGCTGATCAAGTGGACTGCTTAGTCCTGGATGGTGTTGAGCTTATTGAGTGTTGTTGGAGCTGCACTCCTCCATCACACTCCTGACTTGTGCCTTGTAGATGGTGGACAGGCTTTAGGGAGTTAGGAGGTGAGTGACTTGCCGCAGAATTCCTAGCTTCTGACCTTCTCTTGTAGTCACAGTATTTACATGGCTGGTCCAATTAAGTTTCTGGTCAATGGTAACCCCCGTGATGTTGATGGTGGAGGAATCAGCAATGGTAATGCCGTTTAACGTGAAGGGGAGATGTTTAGATTCTCTCTTGCTTGAGATGGTCATTGCCTGGCACTCGTGTGGCGCAAATGTTACTTACCACTTATCAATCCAAGCCTGAATGTTGTCCAGGTCTTGCTGCATGCAGGAATGGACTACTTCAGTATCTGAGGAGTTGCAAATGGTACCAAACGCTATATAATAATCAGTGAACATCCCCACTTCTGACTTTATGATGAAGGGAAGGTCATTGATGAAGCAGCTGAAGATGGTTGGGCCTAGGAAACTACCCTGAGGAATTCCTGTAGTGATGTCCTGGGACTGAGATGATTGACCTCCAACAACCACAATCATCTTCCTTTGTTCTTGGTATGACTCCAACCGGTGGAGGGTTTTCTCCCAATTCCCATTGACTCCAGTTTTCTTAGGGCTCCTTGATGCCACACTTGATCAAATGCTGCCTTGATGTCAAGGGCAGTCACCCTCACCTCCTCTCTTGAGTTCAGCTCTTTTGTCCAAGTTTGGACCAAGGCTGTAATGAAGTCTTGAGCTAAGTGGGCCTGGCAGAATCCAAACTGAGCATCGGTGAGCAGCTTATTGCTGTGTAAGAGCCCGTTGATTACACTGTCAATAACACCCCTCATCACTTTTCTGATGATGGAGTATACACTGATGGGGCAATAATTGGCTGTATTGGATTTGTCCGACCTTTTGAGGACAGGACGTACCTGGGCAATTTTCCACATTGTTGGGTAGATGCCAGTGTTGTAGCTGTACTGGAACAGCTTGGCTCGAGGCGCAACCAGTTCTGAAGAACAAGTCTTCATTAGTACTGCCAGGATGTTTTGCAGTATCTAGTTCCTTCAGCCGTTTCTTAATAGCCCGTGGAGTGAATCAGATTGGATGAAGGTTGGCATCTGTGATGCTGGGGACCTCGGGAGGAGGCTGAGATGGATCATCCACTCAGTACTTCCATCATCACTTCTGAAAAAAGCCAGCAATTTCTTTTATTCTTTCATGGGTTGTGAGCTTTGCTGGCAAGGCCAGCATTTGTTGTCCATCCCTTATCACCCTTGAGAAAGTGGTGGCCTTCTTGAATCGCT
Source organism: Heterodontus francisci (assembly GCF_036365525.1). Lineage (NCBI taxonomy): Eukaryota > Metazoa > Chordata > Chondrichthyes > Heterodontiformes > Heterodontidae > Heterodontus > Heterodontus francisci. The sequence continues at coordinate 183,379,197 of NC_090372.1, read as the reverse complement.
GCAGTCCATCTGTAAGGTGTAAGGACACCAACAGTGCTGTTTGTAAGGCTGTTCCATATTAGAATATCCAAAATATATATCAGTTGTATCCACTACTATCAACAGATAGAACAATCACCTGAGTGCTTAGTTGGTGATAAAGTGCAATACTTAAACTCCTTGCTATACCTCCTTGAAAATGCCATTTGCCCAAATGTCAGAGGCCCTGCCATGACCTTGCAGAAGATTATTAAAGAAGCAGTGTTTAAATCACTGGCTCTGACCCTAGAATGTCAGCAACTCAGGCAGAACATGATAAACTACAGAGGAAAGCTGGTGCTGTTGTTTTTGGTGTTGGGGGTGGTGGTGGTGGAGGCAGGTGTTGTCTGCAGTGTTATAAAAATAGGAAATTATAAGGAGAGGCAGTAATACAGCTGTCCAACCTCTGGCTCTGGCCCTGTTTCACTTCTCTGCCTTAATACATGAGGGAACATTTATTTTACCAGCAACAGCCATTGATGCCAGGTAAAAGTTACTCAAAAATTGGGCATTAATAATCATCAAAAGAAAAGTCTCAGCCTTGATTTTAACTCTATGCTTGTCTATCTTATTTATGTATTAATAGATTCAATCATAAATAGATTAATGGAATAAAGTTGAAGGCAGTAGAAATGATTTGCACCAAATAAAATTAGGAATTCACATTAAATTTTATAACAAACAGAAGTTTAGTGCCAACAATTAAAAATTTATTTACATATATAGATGTATAACTTTCTGAATCAATAGACAAGTGGTTTAAATAATGAAATACTTAGCTTTTCAACCCAGCTTGGAGGAATTAAGTGATTAATTATTGATATAAGCAAGGTATAAAATCATTGTTACTGAAAAATATTGTAGAAAACAGTGAAACTGTTAGTTTGCACAGGATCTGTGGTTTCTTTTGCTTAATGTACTGCATCCTAACATCCAGTTGTCAACAGAATGTTGTACACCAATGGGTCACATTCATATTAGCTGCAAACATCAGTCTTTAATTGTGAGTTATTATCAGTCTTTTAAGACATCGATGTGACCACGCTGGATGTCACCGCTGCTGACTGTAAGGTTCAGCTGCATTCTGATGACTGGACTAATTTTTTAATGATGTTAAATTTTAGGGGGCAGAAAGACCAAGGTCAGAATTTTCTGGGCCTTTTGGGGACAGGCTGGGAGGTGGGGAAGCTGGCAAAATGGTGCGGGAAGGTGTCAGGGCGGTGTCCAATGTCTTCTCGCCTCCATGCTATTTTGCCAGTGGCAGGAAAGTTAGTGGATTGCCCGCCAATTGAGCCACATAAGTGGCCAATTAAGGACCACTTCCCATCTCTGCAGGCATTTTGCGTGCTTCAGAGGGGACAACTGCCATGTGGGGAGACCGTCAGGTGAAATCTGCCGCCCTCCCAGTGGGCTCTGGGGGCGAGGGGGGGGAGCGATCCTCCTTTCATGGGAACTCCGTGGCTGATCAAGGGACTCCCCAGTGGCAATAGCTACCCTGTGGCAAAGGCACTACTGGCACTCAGCATCCCAACCAACCGCAGCCGCCACCCCCCCCCCCCTCCTTCCCTGTTTGCCCCCCCACAATTGTCGGGGCTTGCCTGCCTGGCCGCAGCGTCCCACAACCCCGTTTACCTGTCTTCAAGAGCGACCGGCCATTGAGATGCCCTCTCCCTGCAGCTGGAGCCTCAGCAATGGCCACTGCTAGTGGTAATACTGCTTTAGGCTGCTGAGCTGCTGGCCCTCTGATTGGGCCGCCAACTGTTGGGGGCGGGCTGCCATCCTTAATTGGATGGCAGCCCTGGCAGCAGCCATTTAATTGGCTGCTGTCAGCAAAATGTGACCCCGGGTCCCGCCGTCTGCCGAAGTGGGGTCACCTCCTGCTTTCAGCTCTGGCAGTAGGGCTTTTGCCCTCTCCACAAAATCTAGCCCCAAATTAGTAGAGTGTGTAATGTGCACTGTCCAAAGCATTTGCCTGAAGAAAATAACTTCTTAAAAGTGGTTGTTGCTTCCTACATGCCTATGGTGGATAGTGAAAAGAGTTGGTGAGGTTTCAATGATTTTCTATGTGCTTTGCAGTCTTTGTGCAGTAGAAATTAGCTATATTTAAAGGAGAAACATTGATAGTAGATTTTTCTTGTTTTTTTTTGCCAGGGGTAAACTAACAATGTAGATTGAGGTAATCTGGGTGAATTTTTGTCTTCATCACCTGGGCAGTAGTTTATCTGGCAGGGCAGATCAACATCAAATGGTTCTATAAAAGTTGGGTTGATCTGCTCTACCATATTATTGTCCAGGCAGTGAAGACAAAAACTTATACCTCTGTGTTTGATTTTCAACCTATATCTGTAACAGAAACAGAAAAGTGACTCATCAATGTCCACTAATTAGGTGTTCAATTATTGGCCATTACACTACTGCAGTCTAACAAGGTTACACCTTTATTTAAAAGTAGCAGCCACCTCCGATTTCTCTGGTTGAAGGTTTAAACCTTGGTAGACATCAATATTTCAACTAGGGGCCTCCCATTTAAATGAAGGAAACACAGAGTGAGGTTATACGTGGACAAGTTTTAGTTTTTATATTTCCTCAGAGGATGAGAGGATGACATGTGCAGCAGCATTCAGGACGCAGTCATGAAAATTTACTCCGTGTTGTCATCCAAGAAAGCATTTGATGCATTTTTGAAAAACTGCAAGGTCATGGCAGAGATTTTGAGTCAAAGCCATCAGGGCTTGCTTTCAGTAGTGTGATGGAGACCTCGTGTGCAGACTGTGTTCTATACAGCGGAGCTGTTGAATGGACTGTTAGGTGCTATGACTTTGGATTCAAAGCTTGTGTTTTTTTTTCCTGAGACAATCATTCACTGGAAATGAAACTGAAAGCTCCAGAGAGTTCTGGGAAAGACAAGGCTGGTCCTAACCTGTTTGAACCGCACAGTCTTCTGATCGGAGACATGTGGTTGGAGCTCAGGTTTCAGTTTAAAAGAACTCCCTGCAATGGGTGAGAAAGAACAGCCAGCTGCTGTTTTAAAGAGACAAGCTGGCAGCTGCAGTTTGTTGTGCTTCTTGAGAACCTGCTTGGTTTTAAAAAGACCGGCTGCAGGCAGAGGAGCCTGGACTCTGAGGGCTGACCATTAGCAGATCCAGCTTATAGCAGTTGTCTTCCATGACTTAAAAAGATATCAGTGAAACCACGCCATCAGGACATTTGTGAATTCAGCTAAGGTTGTTTGAGAGGTGACAGGACCGAACTGATAAAGGGAAGATTGCACTGCTCGCTATCGACGGAACATCATTATCTCCATTTCTAAATCCTGCAGGACAGAACTTGGAAAACTACCTGAGGACGTTCTTGATTCTGATGCACTGTGGGATTGTTTGGCTCCTTCTCGCTAATAGAACTGCACAGAGGATTCGTAGGGACTATCTTTGTTGCATCTGATAACTAACGTGTAACCTCTAAGCTATATATATCAACTGTGATTTAACTGTTAGTTTATGTTTAATTTATGTTGGTTTTGGTTTGAGTGTTGAAGTATAATTTATGAAAGTCAAATTTTGTCCGTTTAGTTTTCTTATTTCCTAAATTTGGCTTGTTGGTGGTCTCCACGGGGATCAAAGCAGTAGTTGGTGAAGAATTTTTACCAGAGGTTTCCTGGATTGACTGCAGGTCTTTCTCCTAGGATGTTATGGTGGCATGGGGAGAAGGGATGCAGAGGATATTTTGTTAGGTGGGGATGAATCTGGTAAGAATTGGGAAAATGTGTATGGGCCTATTCTCATTCTTAATAGATTATTTGCCCTATGTGTGATTAATACAGTCTGTCTCAGCTGTGTATTCTCGATGAAGAATAAATAATCATAGAATGGTTACAGCACAGAAGGAGGCCATTTGGCCCATTCTGACTGTCTAAAGAGCAATTTAGCCACTCTCCTGGACTTTCCCCTTACCCCTGCAAATTCCTTCCCTTCAGTTGCTTATTCAATTCCCTTTTGAAAGCCATGATTGAATCTTTCTCCACCACCCTTTCAGCCTGTGCATTCCAGATCATAACCACTTGCTACATTAGAAAAAAGATTTTCCTCATGTGGAATTCTCTACCACGGAAAGCAGTTGAGGCCAAATCATTAAATATATTCAAGAAAGAGTTAGATATAGTTCTTAGGGCTAATGGGATCAAGGGATACGGGGAGAAAGCAGGAACAGGTTACTGAGTTTGGATGATCAGCCATGATCGTATTGAATGGCAGAGCAGGCTCGAAGGGCCGAATGGCCTACTCCTGCTCCTATTTTTCTCTGTTTCTATGTCACCTTTGATTCTTTTGTCAATCACTCGAAATCTGGTTCTCGACCCTTCTGGCAATGGGAACTGTTTCTCTCTATCTACTCTGTCTAGACCCCTCATGATTTTGAACACCTCTATCAAATCTCAACATTATCTTTAAGGAGAACAACCCCAGCTTCTCCAATCTATCCAGGTCATTGAAATCCCTCATCCCTGGAATATTCTCGTAAATCCTTTCTGCGGCATCTCTAAAGCCTTCACATCCTTCCTAAAGTGCATTGCCCAGAAATGCTCCAGTTGAGTCCAAATCAGTGTTTCATAAAGGTTCATCATAACTTTCTTTATTTTGTAATCTATGCCTCTATTTATAAATCCCAAGATCCCAAAGGCCTTTTTAACCACTGTCTCAACCTGCCCTGCCACCTTCATCGATTTGTGAACATATAACCCCAGGTGTCTCTGTTCCTGCTCTCACTTTAGAATTGAATGATCGATGTATTCTTCCCAACTCATCTGTTCTAGTACATAAATGTTTCTTTCATCATCTCCCAGCAGCAGCATACAACCGAAGAGAGGTGTCAAGACAATTTTAAAGCAGATACCACAGTGGGAGGCCATTAGTAAAGATTAAATTATATGATCAAAACACAGACTGTTTAAAATCTGTTTCAAATATATAAGTTTGCACTCAGTTTTGTAAAAGCAATGCCAGGTCATACAGACCAGGAAGTCCCAGACAGAGTTATTGGTGGGTTGCAGGCAGGGTGCCAATGCAGTGACTACAATTGGTCACAATATCTCTACTTGGGGAGGGAATTAGATACGGGTCACACTCCCCATCACTATGCAATGATTCCTGCTGGAAAGACTGGGTGCTTGGGCATAAAGTGGGTAGAGGTTTGGACCCATATTGGATGCTCACTTTGGCGAGCGACACATGGGGCACACAGGAAGAATGGTCACATAGTTAAGGGTCTGTGTAACTATGAATCGCTCAGCAGTATAATTGGGATTGTTTCCATTGATTCCACAGAAGGGAGAAATTTATAAGGAGGCTTAAAAGAAAGCAACTTTGTATCTTCTGTTATTTTATCTGTTTCCTAATACAGTACAAACCTCCATAGGTGACTAATCATTTATTATTCAGTAATACTTATATTGACTACTTCTATCAAGGTCAGTTTGATTCTTTTCTTCCCCATCTTCTCCTGTTCTGAAAGCAATAGTTCCATGAGTTTTAGCAGCCTTTTGGTGGCCTGCCCTGATGATCTATGGTTCATATATGAGCTCTTAGGGTGTGTTGGCAAGTCGTTGGACTGAGAGGGCATCGCAGCTGAGTTTGATCTCATCTGCAAAGTTGCCCCGTCTAGAGGATGTACTGCAACAGCTCACTAAGGCTATTTTGACAGTACCTCCCAGCCCTGCAATCCCCACATCCAAGAAGGACAAGAGCAGAAAGATCCAGATACCACCATCATCTCCTAGCTTATCCAATAAGTAATACGCCATTATATGACTTAGACTCACTGGACCAAAATTTTGAAATTCCCTGCCTAACATAAACATGGGAACACCATTCCTGGAAGAACTGCAAGGAAAAGCCTATCACTACCTTCTTACTATCACCATCCTGTCACAGTACTGAAACAGCCCTTATCAATGTCACAAATGACATCCTATGTGACTGTAACTGTGGTAAAGTATCCCTCCCCGTCCTTCTCGACCTGTCTGCAGCCTTTGACACGATTCATCACAGTATCCTCCTGAAGTGCCTCTCTTCCATTAGACAGCTGGTTGGAACTGCCCTTGACTGGTTCCATTGTTATCTATCCAACCGCAGTTAGCAAATCACCTGTAATAGAGTCTCTTCCTGCTCCCACACAGTTACCTCTAGTGTCACTTATTCTTGGCCCCATCCTATTTCTCATCTGCATGCTGCTTCTCAGCAACATCATCCCAGAAACACGTCAGGTCCCATATATATGCTGATGACATCCAGCTCTACCTCACCACCACCTCTCTTGACCCCTCCACTGTCTCTAAATTGCCAGACTGCTTGTCCGACATCCAGTACTAGATGAGCAGAAATTTCCTCCAACTAAATATTGGGACGACCAAAGCCATTGGGCTGAATTTTATTCTGGTGACAGGGGTCCTGGTGGCAGACCAGAAGGTGGGGGGAGAGCTCCCCCCCCACCACCAGCTTCAGCCCTCCATCAGACTCCCATTGCAATTCCACAGCGGGCAGCCAATCGAGGACAGTACCTTTAAGGGACGAGCTCCTGCCTCCAGAGCTGCCAACCAATCAGAAGGCTGGCAGCTCTGCAGTACCAAAGACTGCAGAAGACCCTGGGAGAGGTGGGTAAGGTTGGGGTCGCTGGGGCCATTTGGGCAGGCCCCAGTGGTGGGGTGGGGTGTGGGGTTGGTGAGGGTGGGGGCGATGTCCTCCCAGTGAGGGGCAGCAATTACTGCTGGGGGGCCCTGGATTTCCCCAAAAGAAGGGGACCCCGCCAACCCAGCAAGGAGGCCACCAGGTTTTACCTGACGGTGTCTCCCCATGGTGGCGGACCCCTCTGCCTTTTATTAAATGGAGGTCGAGGCGGGAAGAGGCCCTTAAGTGGATTAATTGGTCACTTAAGGGCCTCTGTTGGCCTGGGGTGGGAAGGCTATCCTCAGCCTTCACCACCCTTACCTAAATTAGTAGATGTCGGGAAGGCAACAGGCACTCCGCCCCTGCCTTCTGATGCAATTTTATGAGCCCACCTCAACCTCTCCCATCCTCCATTCCCGTTCCTAGAGGGCCCATAAAATTCAGCCCATTGTCTTCACTTCCCACCACAAATACTGTTCCCAACACCACCCCTCTCCTTGGCAACGAACTGAGGCTGAACCAGACTATTCACAACCTTGGGGTGGTATTTGATCTTGAAATAACCTTTCAACCACATATCGGTGCCATCAACAAGACCATCTACTCACACCTCTGCAATATCGCCTGACTCCACCACTGCCTCAACTCATAGGCTGCTGAAGCCCTCATCCATGCCTTTATTACTGACACACCTGCCTATTCCAATGCTCTCCTGGTCAGCCTCCCATCTTCTACCCTCCAAAAACATGAGCGTATTCTGTTCACCCATCACCCCTGAGCTTTCCGAACCACATAGGTGCCCAGTCTGGCAATGCCTCAGCTGTACAATTCTCATCCTTATCTTCAAATCCATCCATGGCCTTGCCCCTCCTTATCTCTGAAACCTCCCCTAGCCCTACAACCCTCTGAGATCTCTGTGCTGCTACAATTCTGGCTTCTTGCACGTCTATTTTAATCACTTCACCATTAGCAGCTGTGCTTTCAGCTGTCTTGGCCCTAAGCTCTTGAATTCCTTCCCCAAACCTCTCTGCCTCTCCACCCCTCTCTCCTCCTTAAAGATGCTCCTTAAAATCTACTACTTTGACCATGTCCTGTCCTAATATCTCTTTATTTGACTCAGTGTCAAATTTTGTTTGATAACACTATTGTGGAGCATCTTGCGATGCTTTACTACGTTAAAGATTCTATATAAATGCAAGTTGTTGTTTTTCTTAGGGAAGCTGGGAGATGTGCTTGTAAGATTTACTACCTAAAAAGAGTTTTTTTTTAAAAGACAAGGTGGTGGAACCATCACAGGACTTGGAAGACACCCTTGCACAAAGCAGAGGGATGAGCCTTATGACTCAGAACTAATGTGTAGAGCAGTGAGAGACATCATTTGAGAGATGGAAGTTGTTTAAGAGTTATCATCCCATTTCAATGTCCTCCAGCCATATTATTTCACTGATTATACAGCCAGAAATTTAAACTACTCTAAATTCAACTGGTTCCACAAACACAGGAAAAAATATAAGCTCCTTGTTTTAGCCATTGATAAGATTAGATTCCTTTGAAATTAAGCCTTTTAAACCGAGTAGATTCTGTTCTCACTGAACAAAGTAAAAGTAGCACCAAAAGGATTCCAGAGGGATTTCATTTTGCTGCTATCAGTTTGTGCAATACCATATAACCACAACATTTGAGTAAGAGTTCTGGTGGAGAGAGAACATCTTGTTTAATTCTAACTCTAGTTTTCACTGACAGTTAATTAAATTGTATATTAACTCTTTTGTAGAGTTTAACTCAACTCTTGAGCCTACTATTACTGCAAACCCTGCCTCATCAGAGTCATATTTCAGATGAAGATACCCACAGGCACAGTCATGAATTCCATTGTAACTCAGGCCCCTTGCAGTGCTGCAAATATTACATAATTACCACCACCGGGAGAGTTTAAATCACCACCATGTTACCCTTTAGGAGATTTTTTAGGTCTTTTGCCAGCTTTCAATCGGAAAAAAAAAGAAAAACATCATCTGCTGTCTGGAATCCATTTACTAGAGAAACAACAGTGATTAACTTAAAGCAGTCTGTTCACACTGCAAGACACCTATTAGTGGAGACTAATTGCTAAAGAAATTATTAAGCCAACTCCTCTATCTTCATCCTATTGCAATACATTGGAGCGGTGGAGTGATTATGCTGCTATACATCATGTGAAACTGAGGGACTAGCACAAAATAGTGGCATTGGTGGCAGTAAGGCATTGGGCAGAAAGCTAGGGATCTATCTGACGGTAGTAAAGTAAAAAGAATCTGGTTCTTATTTTTTCTCTTCACTTCAAAATAAGAAAATACTTTCAGTTCATTGCACTATGTATACAGTTTTGGTCTCCTTACCTATGGAAGTATAGCCTTTCTTTAGAGGAGATGCAACTAAGGATCATTGGGTTGATTCTTGGGATAAGGGAATTGTTCCGTGAGGAAAAATTGAGGAGAATGGGCCTATATTCTCTGGAGCTTAGAAGAATGAGTAGTGATCTCATTGAAACCGATAAAATTCTTTGATGGTTTGACAGGGTTAAAGCTGAGGGATTGTTTCCCCTGGCTGAAGTGTTTAGAACTAGGGTGCATAGTCTCAGGATAAGTTGATGATCATTTAGGATTGAGTTGAGGAGAAATATCTTCACTCAGAGGGTTGTGAATCTTTAGATTTCTCTACCCCGGATGGCTGTGGATGCCTAATCAATGAAATATTCTGAGACAAGATTGATTTTTGGACACCCAGGGATTCAAGGGTCATGAAGTTAAGGGCAGGGAAGTTGAATTGATGTAGAAGTCCAGCCATGATCATGTTGATGTCAGAGCTATCTCGAGGGGCTGTATGGCCTACTCCTGTTCCTATTTATTATTTTCTTACTAAGGGAGCACTCTACTTTTGGAGGTTACCACCTTTCAGGTTCTGTTAAACCGAGGTCCTGTCTGCACTTTCAGGTGGACGTAGAATGGCTCTAGTCAAAGCAGGGAAGATATCCTGGTGTCCTGGCCAATACATATCTCTCAACTGATATTAGAAAAACAGCTTATATGGTGACTTGTCTTCTTGTAATCTGTGGGATATGGTTGTGCTCACATAGGCTACACTGTTTGTCTATGTTACAACAGTAACTAAACTTAAAACATAATTAATTGGCTTCGAAATACTTTGAGGAACCCTGTGGATGTGAAACATTCATTATTTCATTTATAGATGGTGCGACTAAATGTAAAAACACTTCACATAAGTAAATAGCACAGAGGCAATAAAATAAAGTGATCTCAGCATAAGAGAAGCAGCTGATTGGTGTGTAGCTGGTGAGTCTTTACTTAAGTCATAAGTTTAATAGTCTAATAAATAGAGGCATGGCTCAGACCCGTAGAGTGCGCATCCTGTTCCATGTGGAGTCCCCAGGAAACTTTTCATGGTCTTCAAAAGAGTGGAAGCTTTTCAACTGGTCTTCAAAAGAGTGGCAGCAGAAAGGAGTAAGAAAGAGAGAGATAGAGCTGGACTAGCGAGCAGTGTAAAAGAGTGGTGGTGGGAAGGAGAGAGGGAGAGAGCGAGTGGGAGCTGCAAGCACTTCAAATGCTAATGTAACCCCACTATTTAAAAAGGGAGGTAGAGAGAAAACAGGGAATTATAGACCAGTCAGCCTGACGTCGGTAATGGGGAAAATTCTAGAGTCCATTATCAAAGATTTTATAGCAGAGCACTTGGAGAACAGTGGTAGAATCGGACAGAGTCAGCATGGATTTACGAAAGGGAAATCATGCTTGACAAATCTCCTAGAATTCTTCGAGGATGTAACTAGTAGAGTTGATGAGGGGGAGCCAGTGGATGTGGTTTATTTGGACTTTCAGAAGGCTTTCGACAAAGTCCCACAGAAAAGGTTAGCATGTCAAATTAAAGCACATGGGATTGGGGGTAGTGTATTGCGATGGATAGAAAATTGGTTGTCAGACAGGAAACAAAGAGTAGGAATAAACGGGTCTTTTTCCGAATGGCAGGCAGTGACTTGTGGGGTACCGCAGGGATCGGTGCTAGGACCCCAGCTATTCACAATATACATTAATGATTTAGATGAGGGAACTAAATGTAATATCCCCAAATGTGCAGATGACACAAAACTGGGTGGGAGGGTGAGTTGTGAGGAGGATGCAAAGAGGCTTCAGAGTGATTTGGACAAGTTGAGTGAGTGGGCAAATGCATGGCAGATGCAGTATAATGTGGATAAATGTGAGGTTATCCACTTTGGTAGCAAAAACAGGAAGGCAGATTATTATCTGAACGGCTATAAATTGAGAGAGGGGAATATGCAACGAGACCTGGGTGTTCTCGTACACCAGTCGCTGAAGGTAAGCATGCAGGTGCAACAGGCGGTAAAAAGGGCAAATGGTATGTTGGCCTTCATAGCAGGGATGTCTTGCTGCAATTATACAGGCCTTGGTGAGGCCACACCTGGAATATTGTGTGCAGTTTTGGTCTCTTTATCTGAGGAAGGATGTTCTTGCTATAGAAAAGTACAGCGAAGGTTTACGAGACTGATTCCTGGGATGGCGGGACTGACGTATGAGGAGAGATTGAGTCGGTTAGGATTATATTCGCTGGAGTTCAGAAGAGTGAGGGGGGATCTCATAGAAACCTATAAAATTCTAACAGGGCTTGACAGGGTAGCTGCAGGAAGGATGTTCCCGATGGTGGGAGAGTCCAGAACCAGGGGTCATAGTCTAAGGATACGGGGTAAACCTTTCAGGACTGAGATAAGGAGAAATTTCTTCACTCAGAGAGTGGTGAGCCTGTGGAATTCGCTACCACAGAAAACAGTTGAGGTCAAAATATAGTATGTTTTCACGAAGGAGTTAGATATAGCTCTTGGGGTGAAAGGGATCAAAGGATATGGGGCGAAAGCAGATCAGCCATAATCATAATGAATGGCGGAGCAGGCTCGAAGGGCAGAATGCCCTACTCCTGCTCCTATTTTCTATGTTTCTGTGTTTCTAAAAGCAGTGGTGAGAAGGGGAGCGAGAGAGAGAGTGAGACCAGCGAGCACTTCAAAAGAGCTATTCAGTCCACTCCAGTCCAGTCCATTCCATTCCAGTCCAGGCCACCAGAGCGGAGCAACCTTGTTCTGAGGAGAGAAAAAAAATCAGTGTGACATCACAGGAAAACAGTTGATTGGTTGGTGAGTTTTTTTTATTGTTTATCTTTCAAAACTCCAGTAATTTTACTCGTAAGTTTTTATTATTAATAGTAGTAAAGCTTAATATATTGGCTGGTGAATATTTCCTATTAATTAATTAAGTAAATCATTAATTAGTTATTTAAAACACAATCAGGATGGCAGGGCAGGTGATGTGTTGCAGCTGCAGTATGTGGGAGCTCGTGCTCACCAGTGTGATTCAAGGCAACCATGTCTGCAGTTTGAGGAACTTCGGCTCAAGGAACCTCGGCTCAGAGTTAATGAGCTGGAGGCTGAGCTACAAATGCTGCAATACATCAGGGAGGGGGAATGTTACCTGGACACTATGTTACAGAAAGCAGTCACAGCCCAAAGGATAGGGGCTTTTGATTTCACTGATTTGCTCAGTGGTCAGGGACAGGAGGGTGTGACTGCGAGTGAGGCAAGTAAGGGGATCGAGAAGGCAGAAGTGAAGGAGGCTCAGCCCTTGCAATTGTCCAACAGGTTTGAGGTTATTTCAGCTTGTATGGATCAGAGCGAGGGCCGCAGGGTGGATCAGCAAATTGACCATGGCACCATGGTACAGGAAGCCATTCAAGCGGGGGGAGTAATTAAGAATGTAGTGTTAGTAGGGGACAGTATAGTCAGGGGGATAAACATCATTCTCTGCAGCCAAGAGCGAGAGTCCAGAAGGCTGTCTTTCCTGCCCAGTGCAGGGTTGGGACATCTGCTCGGGACTGGAGAACAACTTGCAGTGGAGAGGGGAGGATCCACTTGTTGTGGTCCAGGTGGGTACCAATGACATAGATAGGACTAGGAAAGAGATTCTGCAGAGGGAATATTAGCAGCTAGGGGATAAATTAAAAAGCAAAACCTCAAAGGTAATAATCTCTCGGTTATTAGCTCAGCCGCGAGCAAATTGGCATAGTGTAAATAAGATTAGACAGTTAAATGCGTGGCTCAAAGTTTGGTGTGGGAGAAATGGGTTTCGTTTCATGGGGCATTGGCACCAGTACTGGGAGTTGTACCGTTGAGAAGGACTACACCTGAACCATGCTGGGACCAGTGTTCTGGCGAGTTGTATAACTAGGGCCAGAGAGAGGGCTTTAAACTAAAGAGTGGGGGTGAGGGATCAAGTGAGGGAAGATGTGATAGTTTAAGGAGACAGGAGAAGGTAAGAGAGCAAGATAGCAATAAGGATATGATAATCAGGGTGTGACAGGAAGTGAATGTGCAATCAAACTCAAGAGTGAGCCAGCAGATAAGTTGTGAACTAACAGAGTTGGGGGAGTGTTCAGGAGAGATGAGATTTAGAAATCCAAAGAGAAAGGCCAAGGCATTGGAACAGTATAGCATTGTGGGTAAAGACAAGCAGAATGGGACAGGAAGGGACAGAGAGTTGAACAGAAATTGTACATCAGCAAATAAGGTCATTGAGGGGAATAGAAGCAAAAAAATGAAATTAAAGGTTTTATATCTGAATGCGTGAAGTATCTCAATAAGATAGATGAACTAGTGGCACAAATAGAGGAACATGATTTAGATCTAATCACCATTGCAGAGACATGGTTACATGGTGATCAAGGTTGGGAAATAAATATTCCATGTACACAATATCTCAGAAAGACAGACAAAATAGCAAAGGAGGAGGGGGAGCACTATGATAAAGGATAACATAAGGGCATTAGTGAGAAATGATCTGGCCTCAGAAGATCATGAATTAGAATCTGTATGGGTGGAAATAAGGAATAGCAAGAATCAGAAAACACTGATGGGAGTAGCTATACCATTGGACACAGCATTATTGGAGCTTATAACAAAAGCAATGTAATAATTATGGGGGAATTAAATCTTCATATAGACTGGGACAATGAAATTGGCAGGAGTGGTCTCGAATATGAGTTTGTAGAATGTTTTCGGGACTGTTTCTTGGAGCAATACATTGTGGAGCCAACTAGGATAAACTATCTTAGGTCTCGTATTGTGTAATGAAACAGGATTAATAAGCAATGTCACAGTAAACGATCCATTGGGAAACAATGATCATAATACCATTGAATTCCATGTTACGTTTGAAGTGACATGCTCAAATCACAAACAAGAATCTGAAACAAAGTCAATTATGTAGGCATGAGGGGAAACTGGCTAAGGTAAATTGGGTAAATAGACTAAAAGGTATGGTGGTAAATGAACAATGGGAAACCTTTAAAGAAACAATTCAAAATGTTCAACAAAAATACATTCCTTTGAAAAATAAAAACTCAACCAGGAAGACCCATCGGTGGCTCACTCAGGAAGTTAAGGATAGTATTGGATTAAAAGAAAAGGCTTACAATATTGAAAAAAAGAGTAGCAAGTCTGAGGATTGGGATGTTTTAGAAACTGGAATAGAGCCACCAAAAAGTTGATGAAAAAGGAAAAAATAGAATATGAGAGTAAACTAGCCAGTAACATAAAAACAGAAAAAACAAAAGGAAGAGAGTAGCTAAAGTAAATGTTGGTCCCTTGGAAGCAGAGACAGGAGAGATCATTATGTGGAATGAAGAAATGGCAGAGACATTTAACAAGTATTTTGTGTCTGTCTTCACAGTAGAAGACATACCAGAAATGGACAGTAACCTAGGGGCTGAAAAGAGTGAGGAAATTAAGGAAATTCATATCAGCAGAGAAAAAGTATTGGAGAAACATAAGAGACTGAAATCTGACAAATGTACAGGATCTGATGGTCTACACCCAAGGGTTCTAAAAGGGATAGCTGCAGATACAGTGGATGCATGAGCTGTGATTTTCCAAAAATCCTTAGATTCAGGAAAGGTCCCACTAGATTGGAAGTTGGCAAATGTTACACCACTTATCAAGAAAGGAGGGAGAGAGAAACAAGTGAACTACAGACCAGTTAGCCTAACATCAGTCATTGGGTAAATGCTGGAATCTATTATTAAGGAAGTTTTAACAATGCACATAGAAAATCATAGTATGATCAGACAAAGTCAACATGGTTTTACAAAAGGGAAATCATGTTTGACAAATTTATTAGAGTTTTTTGAGGATGTAACTAGTAGAGTAGATAAAGGAGAACCAGTAGATGTAGTATACCTGGATTTCCGAAAGGTATTCAATAAGGTGCCACACAAAAGGTTAATTGGCAAGATAAGGGCTCATGGAGTTGGGGGTAATATATTAGCATGGATAGATGATTGGTTAACAAACAGGAAGCAAAGAGTGGGCATAAACGGGGCATTTTCAAGTTGGCAGGCAGTAAACAGTGGAGTGCTGCAAGGATCAGTGCTGGGGCTTCAGCTATTTACAATCTATATTAGTTACTTGGATGAAAAGTAATATATCTAAGTTTGCTTATGATACAAAGGCAAGCTGTGGGGAGAACAGAGAGAGGCTGCAAAGAGATCTCTTCTTCTTCTTCTTTGGCCTCCTTTTCTCGAGAGACAATGGGTAAGCTCCTGGAGGTGGTCAGTGGTTTGTGAAGCAGCGCCTGGAGTGGCTATAAAGGCCAATTCTAGAGAGACAGACTCTTCCACAGGTTCTGCAGATAAAATTGGTTGTCGGGGCTGTTACACAGTTGGCTCTCCCCTTGCGCTTCTGTCTTTTTTCCTGTCAACTGCTAAGTCTCTTTGACTCGCCACACTTTAGCCCTGCCATTATGGCTGCCCGCCAGCTCTAGCGATCACTGGCAACTGACTCCCACGACTTGTGATCAATGTCACAGGACTTCATGTCACGTTTGCAGACGTCTTTAAAGCGGAGACATGGACGGCCGGTGGGTCTGATACCAGTGACGAGCTCACTGTACAATTTGCTCGTGTCCTTGGGAGATATAGACAGGTTAAGTGAGTGGGCAACAAGATGGCAGATGGAGTATAACACAGGGAATTGTCAAGTTATGCACTTTGGTCGTAAGAATAGAAAAGCAGAATTTTTTGAAAAGGTGTGAAACTTGTAAGTATTGATGTTCAAAGAAACTTGGGTGTGCTTGTACAAGGAATGCAGTAAGTCAGCATACAGGTACAACAAGCAATTAGGAAGTCAAATGGCATGTTGGCCTTTATTGCAAGGGGATTCAGTACAGGAATAAGAAAGTCTTGCTACAATTGTACAAGGCTTTGGTGAGACTGCATTTGGAATACTGTGTGCAGTTTTGGTCTTTACATTTAAGAAAGGATATACTTGCATTGGATGTAGTGCAGCGAAGGTTCACTAGATTGGTCCCTGGGATGAGGGGATTGTCCTATGAGAGGCTAAGTAAATTGGGCCTATATTCTCTGGAGTTTAGAAGAATGAGAGGTGATTTCATTGAAACATATTAGATTCTAAAGGGGCAGGATAGTGAGATTATTTCACTGAGATTATTTCCGCTGGTCGGGGAATCTAAAACACAGGGGCACAGTCTCTGGATAAGGGGACGATCATTTAGGACTGAGATGAGGAGAAATTACTTCACTCAAAGGATTGTGAATCTTTGGAATTCTCTTCCCTGGAAGGTTGTGGATGCTCCCTCATTGAATACATCTAAGGCTGGAAAAGACAGATTTTTGGTCTCTCAAGGAATCAAGGGGTATGGCTAGTGGGCAGGAAAGTGGAGTTGAAGCCTAAGATAAGCCGTGATCATTTTGAATGACGGAGCAGGCTTGATGGACCATATGATCTACTCCTGCTCCTATATCTTGTGTTCTCCTGTCTGGACAGCTACGTGTGCTGGAAGTGTTGTCAGCTGCGGCAGTTCGAGCTCCGAGTTTCATGGATAGCATGTTTATAGATGTGGTCACCCCACAGCTTAAGGGTATGCGGGCAGAGAGGCGATGGATGACAACCAGGCAGTCAAGAAGGAGCAGGCAGTTAGTGCAGGAGCCCCTGAGTGCGTCTCACTCTCTTATAACCAACCAGGTGGCTCAGCTGTCCAGAGGGGGCATTTCTGCAGCCACAGACATAATTCCAGGATGGTATGTTGCCTCCCAATTGCCAGGGTCAAGGATGCCACTGAGGGGCTGCAGAACTTTCTGAGGGGGGAAGGTAAACAGACAGCAGTCATGGTCCATATTGGTACCAACAACATAGGTAGAAAGAGGGATGAGGGCCTGCAGGCAGAGTTTAGGGAGCTAGGAAAGAAACTAGCAAGCAGGACCTTAAAGGTAGTAATCTCCAGATCACTCCAAGTATCATGTGCGAGTGAATATAGAAATAGGAGGATAGAGCAGATCAATGTGTAGCTGGAGAGATGGTATAGGAGGGCGGGCTTTAGATTCCTAGGATATTGGACTGATTCTGGGGGGGGGTGGGACCTGTGCAGGCTGGACAGGGTGCACATGAACAGGGCTCAATGTCCTTGCGGGGCATTTGCTAGTGTTATTGGGAGGATTTATACTAACTTGGCAGGGGTCTGGGAATCAGGAGTTAATATTAGCGAGGAAAAACAAAGAATTGGGAAAGACAGATCGCACAAGAGTTGGAAATAGTAAGGTATTAGGTGGGGTCAGAGTAAGCAGGAAAGTAATAAGGTCTAAATTACGTATATGAATGCGTGGGGTGTGGTAAATAAGGTTAGTGAGCTTCAGGCGCAGATAGCCAGGAAGGAATATGATGTAATGGTGATAATGGAGACCTGGCTTAAAAAAGGGCAGGACTGGCTCTAAATATTCCTGAATAGAAGGTGTTCAGGAAAGATAGAGAAGGAATGAAAGGAGGAGGGGTAGCAGTATGGATTAGGGAGAATATTACAGTGCTGGAGAGCGAGAATGTCCTAAAGGGATCAAGGGCAGAATTTATTTGATTAGAGCTAAGAAACAATAGGGGTACCATTACATTGCTGGTGGTATTCTATAGGCCACTAACCAGTGGGAAGGTTATAGAGGAACAAATTTGCAAGGAAGTTACAGAGACGTGCAAGAGTTATAGAGTAATTATAATGGGGGCCTTTATCCTAATGTAGACTGGAATAGTAATAGTGTCTAGGGCAGAGAGGGGGAAGGGTTTATGAAGTGTGTTCCAGAGAAGTTTCTAGATCAGTATGTTTCTGGCCCAATGAGGAAAGAGGCTCTGCTGGATCTGGTTTTGGGGAATGAGGTGGATCAAGTGTCAGTAGGGGAACATTTAGGGGACAGTAATCATAGTATCATAAAGTTTAGGTATGGAAAAGGATAAGGAGCAATCCAGAGTAAAGATAATTAATTTTCTGGAGGAGGACCAACTTCAATGGGGTGAGAACAGATCTGGCCCAGGTAAATTGGAGCCAAAGATTGGCTGGCAAAACCATAATGGACTGCCTTCAAAGAGTGGATAGTTTGGGTACAGATGAGGTACATACCCGTGAGGGCAAAAGGTAGGAAAACAAATCCAGGACTCCCTGGATGATGATAGTGATAGAGAGTAAGATAAAGCCGAAAAAGGGTGGATAATGTAAGTGAGAACCTGGCTGAATATAGAAAGTTCAGAGGGGAAGTGAAAAAAGAAATGAAAAGCAAAGAGACATATGAATAGTAAAAGAATGGTAAAAGGAGGAGTGGGGCCGATTAAGGACCAAAAAAGGGATTTATGCATGAAGGCAGGAGGCATGGCTGAATAATAAATGAGTACTTTGGATCTATCTTTACCAATGAAGAAGATGCTGCCATGTCATAGTCAAAGAGGAGGTAGTTGAGACAATGGATGGGTTAAAAATTGATAAGGAGAATGTATTGGACAGACTGGCTGTGCTTAAAGTTGATAAGTCACCAGGACCGGATGAGATGCATCTAAGGATACTGAGGGATGTTAGGGTGGAAATTGCAGAGGCACTGGCCATAATCTTTCAACATTCCTTCAATATGGGAATGGTGCCAGATGACTGAAGAATTGCAAATGTTACACCTTTGTTCAAAAAGGCTGTAAGGATAAGTCCAGCAACTACAGGCCATTCAGTTTAACTTTAAGAAATGATACTTTAACTTTAAGAAAGCTTTAGGAAATGATATTTCATGACAAAATTGCAGTCACTTGGAGAAATGTTGATTAATTAAGCAAAGCCAGCACAGATTTGTTGAGGGCAAATTGTGTTTAACTAACCTACTTGAATTTTTTGTTGAGATGACCAAGAGGGTTGATGAGGGTCATGAAGTTGATGTGGTGTACATGGACTTCCAAAAGGCATTTGATAAAATGCCACATAATAGGCTTGTTAGCAAATTTAGAGCCCGTAGAATAAAAGGTACCGTAGCATGGATACAAGTTGGCTGAGTGGCAGGAAACAGAGAGTAGTTGTAAACTGTTGTATTTCAGACCGGAGGAAGGTATATATTGGGGTTCCCAGGGGTCAATGCTAAGACCCCTGCTTTTCTTGATCTATATTAAAGACCCAGACTTGTGTACAGTGCACAATTTCAAAATTTGCAGATGACATAAAACTTAGAAGTGTTGTGAACTGTGAGGAGGATAGTGATAAATTTAAGAGGACTTAGAAAGGCTGGTGGAATGGGCAGACAAGTGGCAGTTGCAATTTAGTGAAGAGAAGTGTGTAGTGATTCATTTTGGTGGGAAAAATGAGGAGAAGCAAAATAAAGGGTACAATTCTAAAGGGGGTGCCAGAACAGAGGGACCTGGGGGTATTTGTGCTCAAATCATTGAAGGTGGCAGGGCAGGTTGAGAAAGTAGTCAATAAAGCATACGGAATCCTGGTGTTTATAAATAGGGGCATAGAGTAGAGAAGCAAGGAGGTTATGCTGAACCTGTATTAAACCCTGGTTCGACTTCAATTGGAGCATTGGATTCAATTCTGGGCACTACACTTTAGGAAGTAAATGAAGGTGTTAGAGATGGTGCAGAAAAGATTCACAAAAACCATTCCAGGGATGAGGAACTTCAGCTACATGGATAGATTAGAGAAGCTGGGGCTGGTCTCTTTGGAGAAGAGAGGATTAAGAGGATATTTGATAGAGGTGTTCAAAATCATGAGGGGTCTGAATAGAGTACATAGAGAGAAACTGTTCCGTTGGCCAAAGGATTGAAAAAGAGAGGATTCTGATTTAAGGCGTTTGGCAAAAGAAGCAATGGCAACATAAGGAAAAACTTTTTTATGCAGCAAGTGATTAGGATCTGGGATGCACTGCCTGAGAGTGTGGTGGAGGCAGATTCAATCGTGGCATTCAGAAGAGAATTGGATAATTATGTGAAGCAAGAAATTTGCAGGGGAGTGGGACAAGGTGAGTTGCTCTTACAGAGAGCTGGCACGGACACAATGAACTGAATGGCTTCTTTCTGTGCTGCAGCCATTCTATGATTCTAATCTACATAATGAGTTATTTTGAAGTGCAGTCACTGTTCTTATGTAGACTAAAGCTGCAACCATTCTATGTATAACCTGAATGAAATGAATGACTCGATTAGTTTATCTATGGTGGTGTAGTTAAAGGATGAGTGTTGGTCAGGGTGTTCCCTATTCTTTAACATATTTTACCTATTGTGAATTAATGCTACACAGACAGAATTAAGTGAAGTGCTTTGAAATATATTGATGACCTGGACTTGTGTCCAACTGCAAGGTTTGCAGATCATATGAAACTCAGAAATGCAGTAAACAATGAGAAGGATCGTGACAGACTTCATTTGGACATAGACTGGTGAAATGGGCAGACACATGGCAGATGAAATTTAATTCAGAGAAATGTGACGTGATGCATTTTGGTAGAAAGAATGAGGAGAGACAAGATGAGTTAAATGTAAAGGTGGTGCAGGTGCAGACACACCTGGCGGGTATGTACACAAATCTTTGAAACTGGCAGGACAAGTTGAGAGAACTGTTGCAAAAAAAACATTTGGGATCCTTGGCTTTATTAATAGAGAAATAGAATACAAAAGCAAGGAAGTTATGCTAAAATGTTATAAAACACATGTTAGGCCTGAGATAGAGTATTGTGTCCAATTCTGGGCACCACACTTTAGGATAGATGCCAAGACCTAGGAGAGGGTGCAGGAGAGAATTACTAGAATGGTTACCAGGGACGAGGAGCTTCAGAAACTGGTGTTGCTCTCCTTTGAGCAGAGAAAGTCAAGAGGCGTTTTGACAGAGGTGTTCAAAATCCAGCAATAGTACTAAAGACTTGTGCTCCAGAACTTGCCGTGCCCCTAGCCAAGCTGTTCCTGTCCAGCTACAACATTGGCATCTACCCAGCAATGTGGAAAACTGCCCAGGTATGTCCTGTACACAAAAAGCAGGACATGTCCAATCCGGCCAATTACTGCCCTATCAATCTACTTTCAATCATCAGTAAAGTAATGGAAGGTGTCATCGACAGTGATGTAAAGCGGCACTTGCTTAGCAATAACCTGCTAACTGACGCTCAGTTTGGTTTTTGCCAGGGCCACTCAGCTCCTGACCTCATTACAGCTTTGGTT